>NC_140493.1:73926214-74363714 GCF_964271855.1 Acomys minous | reverse complement strand
CAGCAGGCTAGCTGCCCCACAAGCTCCCAGGGACTCGCCCATCTCTTCCCCCATTTCTCCTGAGGAGCACTGGAGTTACAGCCTCACACTGATGCAATCATCTTCTCAGGGGTTCCAGGGACTTGAACTCAGAACCACACACATTCTTCAGCCCAGAAAGGCTCTCTTTAGTCAAGAGACCTAAGACTAATGACACTTGCAAAGTGGCTGAAAGAAATTGAGATATCCGACCAGCAAGGAGAAGATTACAGGGAGGCAGGATCTTAATCTTTAAGTATACAAAAAGCTGCTACATAAATACTGATCAAACCGGCCCGGCCTTTTCCTGGAAGGTAAAAATTAAAGCCAACGGGAGATTAAAAGGCTGGAAACATAAGCTTCCTCCGAAGAGAAGTGTTTCCAATGAACAAATGTCTACATTCAGGCTCATATGCCCCATTCTCCCTTAGGAGAGTGGGGCGACCATGGCAGAGACATGGGTGCCTGGCAGGGACCCTCCAGGTTCTGCTGTCTGGTCTGACTTCCCAGAGAACTGCCCATCAGTCAGTGAGACCTTGGGACCAGCACTCCAAGTGTCTCGAGCCAGGACTCTCAGAATAATTTGGCTTCTTCTAGGGTCCAACTAACTACGTCAATGAAAGTAATTGCCTATGTTCCTAATGCCACAATTAAAGAAAACTCATTGGCAAAGCAGTGTTCAGCAAAAATCCATTTTTAGAGTTTTTCCTTTTTTATTAGCTGCTTTCCCATAGAAATAGTCTACACATGCAGTAAATCAGAAGCCAATACGTAGGGGCTTTCTGAGGAACCACAGGACAGAGAATGGATGGAAAGGAACTGCAGGCAGGGGTAACGGCAAGGCCTGAGGCAGAGATGCGTATATTCTCTTGACAAGTGGCCCTTAGGCCTGGGTGCCCAGGGGAAAAAACTCTTGAAATGGATTGTTCTGTCGTCCATTATCTGTGCGTTTGTTCCAGCCCAAACCCCTCTTTGTTGTTCACCGAGAGATCTATTCTGGCTGCTTGATGCCTTCACAGGTGTAGGAGTTGCAAATTAGAGGTGCATGGGAAACGGGGCTTAGAACCACATATCAGAGTGGAGTTGGCAGAGGAGGACTAGAGGACTGGATCAGGAGCAGGGGAGGACAGGAGGAATGGATCAGGAGCAGGGGAGGGGGCTGGAGGACTGGGTCAGGAGCAGGGGAGGACAGGAGGACTCAGTCAGGAGCAGGGGAGGACAGGAGGACTCAGTCAGGAGCAGGGGAGGACAGGAGGACTGGGTCAGGATCAGAAGAGGACTGGAGGACTGGGTCAGGAGCAGGGGAGGACTGGAGGACTGGGTCAGGAGCAGGGGAGGATGGGAGGACTGGGTCAAGAGCAGGGGAGGATGGGAGGACTGGGTCAGGAGCAGGGGAGGATGAGAGGACTGGGTCAGGAGCAGGGGAGGCCAGGAGGAATTGATGGGATGCAGCGAGGAGGTCAGGTGGCTAAGTCATCTGTCAAGAACAGCCTCCAGTGAACTAAGCAGGAAGGGCCCCTGAGCTCTCTGAAGACCACAGACCCAAGCAGAGCTTTCAATCAACTAGGTGTCAGGAAGCCACTTCGTGAAGCAGGACCCCAGTAAGACATCTCAACAAGAACGGAGCCGTGGTCGGCTCTGGGGAATGTACATGGCGATTTGATTCAAGACTCCACCCCCTAAGAAAACAATTCAGCTCCAAAACTTCCTTACAGATTCTGCAGGCTAGCAAATGGGTCGGCCTGGTGGGAAACACTGAGTTAGAAATCACAGGCCACCCTGGGGAGTGCTGTATAACCATTCATTATTATAACCTGGGAGACTATACAGTAACATGGAAACACTTTACCAATGCTTTTAATCAAGGGCTAGCATTTTTTCCCCACAAAAGGCTAGATAATTGTAGTTTGGGCTTGATAAGGCATGCTATACAATCTTCTGGTGTGAAAGTAGCCACAGACTGGTTATAAATGAATGCACAACGCGTGTGTTCCAATGAAATTTTATTTACAATCAAGTGGGATAGCCACCAGGAAACACCATAGGGAGCAGCCTCAGATCTGGGGAGACTCCACATGACACTGGCTGCTGTGTAGTCACATGATTTGGGGCACAGACTATCATCAGGACTGGAAAATGCGAGGGTGTAGGACACAGAGCATACCATTTGAGGAGGTCTGGTTGCCCAGGACTCTTTCTCACTGAGGGTACACAGGGGCAAGTCTGAGCTCAGGAAGCTATCTGAATGAGTTTTAGGGTATGGTGGCATTATGGAAGAATTCTTCGCAGAAGTCTTTTGTACCAAACACCAAAAAAGACTTAAGATGGTCAGCCTTATTATTATGTGGTTTTCACTACAGTGAGAAATAAAATTTAAAAATCACTATATGTAGCCAAGGAGTACAAGCACTCCAAACAACACAGGTGAAGGTTTGCAAACAAACTGCATGGAAAGGAAATATATTTTTGTACTTGGAAAGAGAAGAATCTCTTATTAAAGTTGATAGAGGTGGCCCTGCTGCAAACAATAATAAAAAGATATTTACATTGGGCTTTGCAAGATGTTTTGATGGCAGGAGTAAACTGAAAGAGAGGAAAAGAGCTTCAGACCATTAGAGGATGATATGAAAAAAGGGGTGCTGGGCTCAAGTTCACAGTTACACCAGTCTCTGTGATTGAGGTGGGGACCTGGGGGGGGGGGATGGTGGGAAGCAAGACAGTCCCGGAAGAGGCAAACAAGGTGGGTGACGGAGCTTTTACTATTGCTCTGGCTCTCATCTTGAAAACTGAACCTTAACTTTCTCTCAGCTGTGCTTTCTTCTCCTCCACGATTTAGGACTTGCAGTGACTCTCCTTGAGTTTACAAACAAGGAGGCCAAAGCTGAGAGACACTGAATCGCTCGTATCATGTCACAAGGCTCCTGAGTGTGACTGGGGATCAGCCCTCTGACCCCTGGAGCCAATATGGCCCTGCACAGATTGCTAAGCCACCCTGAGCCCAGGTTTGTAGGTCTCCCCTGGGTCCAGCCTGATCACCTTGCTTGAGATACATCAGGAGATGGCGATGGAGACCTGATTAGTGGAGGACTCAGAAGGACCCACGGAGGCCCTTGAACTTGACCTTATCAGCACAAACAAACCACTACAGGTCCCTTCTGGACCCCAGGTCAAAATTAAGTCTGCTTAGCCCAGAGGCCTGGTTAGGAGCTGGCGTTCAAAGGAAGCCTTGGGGACTCACAAGTCTCCTAGGAAGAAGTCAAAGGAGCCTGTGTCATTAGTGAGGGATGGCTTCTGGGAAACATGCTTTCTGCAGGCAGCTCTCCAGTGTTCCTTCACACTACCCAAGCCTGGACTGGGAAGAGGGTGGCCTTTCCTCCATCCTCACCCACCCCAGGGAGTAAGCCGAGCCCATCCCAGAGCTGTTCCGCAGTGGGCCTCCTCCTCAGCTCAGAGAAAAGTGACAGGGCCTGACTGTGGGAAACGGGCCCTGTGGGAAGGGAATGGAAGAGACTCAGATAGCCCTTTGGGCTCCAAGGTCAAAGTTCAGCACAGAGACATTGTGGTTCAAGTCCCTAGGTCAGCCATGGAGCCCTTCAGGATATCTGGGTCTCGTTAGCCCCTGTGCCTCTCTACAAGCCTGGTTCTAACAGGATGTAAACTGTCGCCTTAGAACAATGTTTCTCAACATGGGGGTCGTGACCCCTCTGCGTGGGTCCCATATGTATTTACATTACCATTCGTGGCAGCAGCAAAATTACAGTTATAAAGTATCATTGAAAACAATTTTATGGTTGGGGGTTAGCACAATAAGAGGAACTGTGTTACTAGGTCTCAGCATTAGGAAAGTTGGGAACCACTGTCTAGTGGGTAAAGACAGGTATCTCCTGCCGCCGCCCCTCCCCCAACTCCTCTCACTTCCGATGAACTCCCAGCAGAAACTGATGAATACTCTTCGATATAATGTTGGGGGATATTGAACTTTGGGAGTCAAAGGCATTAAAAAATAAAAGGACTTGCTTGTTTCTTCCTTTACCCACCTCCCATGGAGCTCGAACCTCGTGATTGGCGTCGGCCAGGTTCCAGGAAACACAGTGAGGGAAGGCAGCTCCCTGCCATCCATGAATTCCAGTATCAGACTGCCCTGGAACCAGCAACACGCTCTCTCCCACCACGGCTGTGTGTGGTCTTGCACAGGTTACTTAATTTCAAATAGGGGATCATGAAAATAGTCCCACCATGGTTCCTACCAGCAAAGCCACTCAAGCTCTGCCTTGACAGGTGTGAGCACTGGATAGGTATTGTCTGAGGGGCAGAGATGATGAGAGAGATTTGGAGAAGTCGGACTGGTGGTAAGTCAGGGTTAGAGGGAGCTACAGCAAGTCTGTAAGGGTTTTTTTTCCAGCACAAGGCCACACCATGCAACAAACCTCGCCCAAAGAGATTTACTGGGAAGACACCCAGGATGGTAGCTGCCTATGACAGAAAACAGAGAGCCCAGTGGGCTGGGCAGAGGGGAGGGATTTTTATAGGGTCTTGAAGCATATGCCCTGAGCTAGTGGGAAAGTACAGTACAGCTCAGGTATCGATCGCTTGGTGCTAAATTTTGAGACATTGTCTGGCCACTAAAGCTGAGCCATGGGGCAGGGATTTCCAAGTCTCCCAGCTCAGGTCTAAGCCTGGGGCAGAGTGTTTCCCCACTAGTCTTTTACTCTACAAATTCAAGAAAAAAAGAGCCAAGGAAGGAGCTCTGGGATGGCAAGTGAGGCAGTGAGCCATCCTGTAGCAGGGTAGCAGCAAAGGAGCAGGAAGGAAATGCTGTACAACAAAACCTTTCCTGGGGACACAGTTTACTGACACCAAACTGAGGGCCTATGACAAACCTAAGTACAGATACCACCAAGGACTAACTTGGTGAACCATGAGTTTTATTGGAGTTACTTACAGGATTATGGGTGAGAGTTTACTTACAAGAACAGAAATGACCCAAAACAACTCCATCACCAAAGCCCACACCAGTATGGATGACAGTTCACAGAAGCTGGAAACTCGGAGCGCACTGCATAGCCGTTAGAAAGTGTCGTTTCCAAGAGACTCTGGTCTAACCCTCTTCCAGGCAGCTGGTCTGCCCTCAGAGTCTTATTTGCAGTTCGGCTTGTCTGAGAGTAACTCTCGGGATCTTGGCTTGTTTACTCTGGGAGGAAGGGAAATAGTGAATCTGATCTGTTTCAGGGACTTCCTGAAGCTGTTGAGTTGTTGAACTGTTACAAAACAGAGGACGGCACTTCTGGATGTAGCCCACTGGACATAGCAGGCCTCTCGACCTTGCCTTTGGAAGGCTGGACCTCAACCATGTTTTAGCCATGAATCAACACAAAGACTTCTATACTCCACTGTGGATCAAGCATTTTACATTAAATGCTTCATCTACGATTTAAAACTGGTCAGGAGTGTTCCATTGCTTCTCTTCTGATCTCTCTTTCAGAAATCATCAGAAGCAAAGTTACTCAAAGTGATGACCCTTGAGAGGCAGCAGTGGAGACACTGGACCATTACCTCAGTGAGCCTTGAAGATTAGTTCTTAAGAAAGATGCACTGACCCAAAGGAAGGACGTGTGAAAATTTGCCATGGTTTAGTTGGCTTGATGCCATTAGTTTTAAGGTACTGGGAGAATACCGAATACTAACCATACGCATTACTTAAGGGATAAACACTCTCAGTGCAGTGAGCCCAGCACCTCTGGCCACTGTGGACCCTCCTTCTCCCTTCTCATCCCTAGGATGGAGGTGGCATTCTTGGGCTCCAGGCCAGCTTCTAAACAGAAATCGCTTTGGCCCTAAGTGGCCATTCCCAGGTGTATTGGTTTCTTTTTCCGTTGCTGTGACAACATGACCGATAACAGCAACTTCAGGGAGGAAATGCGTATTTTGACTAACAATTTAAGTCTATTATGGCGAAGAAGTCGTGGTGGTGAGGATGGCTCCCGTTGTGGTTGCTGAAGCTTGAAGTAACCGTTCACATTGCCATCCAGAATCAGTAAGAGAAGAGAGACAATTCTGGTACCCAGCATGCTCTCTGCTTTTTATCTACTCTGGGCCCTCAGCACACAGGATGGTGTTGCTCAGATTCGGGGTGAAATCTTTCCAGAAACGCTGTCAGTAGATGCCAAGCAGATGCAGATATATGCTTTCATGGAGACTAAGTCCAGCTGGAGTGACAATGAAGGTAAACCACCAAAAGGAATGTCACCCACCTTCTTCCTGAGTCAGTCCCTTCCTTGGGCCTTTTGTCCTCTCAAAGCCACCTAGGGTTGGATGAACTAACACAGGCTTGGGGCCTGACAGTCTTAACCTTTAAGATAATTGGATCTCAGCCTTGTGTGACTTGTTTGAACAGAGATAGTATATACGTGTGAAATATACTCAACCTCAAAGACTTGGTCCAAGAACAAATTGTACAGTAGCTCAGCAGATATTTTTATGATAACTAGTTCTAGTGCTAATAATATTTAGATATATTGGACTGACAAAAATACATTACTTTTTTTTACTTTTACATATACATTTATATTATTACACATATATACAATAAGCTACATGCAACAAGAAGGACCACGAAACAATCAGGAATTATATAAATGTTACATTTATAATGTTTTGCATATTTGTATTTGGCAACTTTGGAGAAAACATCTTTCCTATCTTGGTGAGTCTACAATTCTGAATGTAAATCAATATCTATCATATCTCATCTCTATCAACCTAAAAACATCTATCTAGACCTAAAAATAACTTAACCCCTAAACAACTAAGCTTAATTGTAAAACTAAACTATCAGGTCTTCAACCCTATCAGAGACTTGAGAAGGAATAAAATTAATTATCTAAGTAAACAGGAAGCACAAGCTTGCAGCTTCCAAAATGAGAAAATGACAGACAGTTCACTGCCTAGACAGTCACCCAAAACTCTCTTCAGCCTTCTGGCCTATTATATCTCGCAGACATACTTGTGAAGCAGGAGTTATTGAGGACTTGCTTACCCTGTCTTGGCAGAGTTTGGCCATCGACTCTGCCTGCATCCAAGCTTGCCCACTTTTAGGCAGAATTCTGTCTGTGGCAGAAATGAGGACATTTTGCCCATGGCTGGTTTGCCACATTTGAAGCCATTTCCGTAAGGAGGTTCTTTGATGTGTATCATCTTCTCTGAGGTAGGCTCAGTATTGCCAGGAGTTAACCTGCTTTATTGTCAAAGGATCCTTAAAATCATAAAAAAAAAAAAAATTTAAATGCCATGTTCTGTAGGTCTCTGAGGTCTTTGAAGACCTTATCTAACCATTTTACCTTATTTATCTATAGAATCATATCTATCTGCTAAACCTAGGGTGTATATTCTTGTGATGAAAATAGGCTAGTCATTGACATGACCTTGAGTTGATCAACTAACAATTAACTTGTGTTACTTAATTATCCTAAACAGCCTGCAATAGTATCTTCAAAGTATTCGAAGTAAACCTTGTATTATAATTGAGTTGCATGGGTATACTTACCTCATATTAGAGTAGAAATATGTTCAATGTATGTGAAGAATAATCTTGAATTTGAATTCTAAGCCAATGTATCAAAATTGAACTTATTTTGCATCACTATACAAAATTCTATACCAATGAATTAAAAATGACCTTGTTTGTGAGTAGCAGTTAAGACCTTAAGCTGAGGAGTCAGTTCAATAATCTACTTTTTGCCCTGCCATCCCTATGTATTTCTATATTCCTCCTTCTTTCTTTTCAACCCCTATCTCCATACCTAAGAAAGAAAGATAAAGGAAAAGAGAGAAATTCCTGAGTCCAACTTTGTCTTCTCTCTGAATAAGACCAATAATAACTTATAACCAACTCCTGTTAAAAATAAACACCCATGTCCCAAGAAAACAACCAAAACCCCACCTCACCCCCCTTAAGGGAAATGGGCCGTTGTTCTCTCTCTAAGGCTTCTGAAAAGTTTCTATAAGACAAAAGACACTGTCAACAGCCTGGGAAAAGATCTTCACCAACCAACCCTCCATCTGACAAAGTGCTAATATCCAAAATATATAAAGAACTCAAGAAATTAAACACCACCAAGCCAAATAACCCAATTAAAAATTAGGATACGGAGTTAAACAGAGAATCTCAACAGAGGAATATCAAATGGCTGAGAAACACTTAAAGAAATGCTCAACGCCCCTAGTCATCAGGGAAATGCAAATCAAAGCTACTCTGAGATTCCATCTTACGCCTACCAGAATACATTACTGTTGATGTTGATTTCACCTGCATCTAGTCTTTTCAGTATGGCTACTAAAAAAAGCTGAAAATGATTCTGTAGTCTGTGCTATGGTACTATTAGCCAGTGCCAATGCAGAGTCTGGCATTTCTGTGAGGACATCACCAGTCTGGTCCAAAGGAATGTCTCTAGCGGGTACATCTCCCAGAGTGTGGCTTTTGGAGAGAACAGCCTTTCTGCATGCCTTGAATTGGACCATATAATCTATTACTCCTTTTTTGCTTATGGATAAAAATCAGTCTTGCTATATTAGTTTCTTATTGGTGCTGTAAAAAGTTACCATAAACTTAATGACTTACAACAACACAGATCCATCCTCTATAGCTCTGGTGGTCAGGGACTGGAAATCAGGTTAATTAAGCTAATGTCAAGATGGCAGCGGGGTTGGCTCTTCCTGGCGTCATGAGGAGGGAATGCAATTCCTTGCCTTTATTGATCTTTAATTATTGGATTCTATCATCTGGCTGGATTCCTTAGTTTCTGGTCTCACACCATTTAGGTTTCTCACCTCTTCATTCCTCATCACGTCTACTTCCTCTCTATGACGTCACACTCCTCTTTTACAAGTATCTCCACTGTGGCTGCAAGAGCTTTCTATTTATCACACTTTCAACATCTTCTTTGTCCTATAATGGATACGAGCCAGTTAAGGGAACTGTAGCCTACCATTCCTGCCTACTTCATGCCATCTTCCAATTTATAGGTTCTAAGATGCAGCACGAATAGTCTCCAAGCCGTAGCACATGACTTAGAGCCTTGAACCCAGAAATGGACCAGTTATCTAGCCTACCTCCTGACTGCAGCTTCACAACAGTCTACAGTTACAGGCCTTATGCAAATGAGGCAAGAGGCCCAGATCTAGGAATTTCTGTGAGCTCCTGTAGCCAGCAAGAGCCCATGAAGGCCAGGTGCCCCATCTAACCTGGGGCGCTATACTCACTGGGTCAGGGGAGGTTGCAGCAATGCTTTATAATCATTCTGAAGACAGAAGCCGCTGTCACAGACCACCTTCAGGGTACTGTCTTGCAGCTCCTTTTGGAACAGCCCAGATGTGTGGCTGCACCAGGGGACTCATCAGGACAGGACATGAGCAGAATTGCAACCAAAGGCAATGAAAAATGGATTTAAAACAGATGGTGGGCTTGATGGAGCCCATGGTGAGGTTCACACCGTACCAGGGCAGGTGATGCCAGCTTTATTAATAAGGACAGAAGGAAATAGATTGTTCTGGAGACAGCAGGAGGCTGGGAGGTCTCTGTGGTGTGGGGATGCAAAAGGCCCCACTCAGCAGTAGTTTTTCTTCCTTGACAGGTCTTTCTTCAGCCTAAAGACTCCATGCCTGCTCCTGCCTCTTGTCATCTCTCTACACTCTCCCTCCTCATTCATCTCTGTCCTTCCCAGTCACTTATTTTTAGTCGCGTTAGCAGATGATCCACCATGCTCTGTGGAAGTGGGGGTCAAAGAAATGAAGACACTTCATCTAAAGAAAGCGATGATGTTGCTGGGGTCTATTCCCACTGCCTGTTTACTTAAGATGTTTGCTGGACACATTCACAATAGGTATGCCATTGGGAGGTGACAGGTAGCTCTCCCTCAGGGTTGTGGGTCTTCTAACTGGGGACTGACTAAGGTTGGGTGGTAGAAAAGTGGGTTTCACTCTGTGAGGTGAGAGTAGTGTGGTGAGGGAGTGTGGAAACAGGGTGTAGATAAGAACACCGTTGGCTTCAAGTGCCAGATCCAATGGTTTCAGTGTAACTGTGAGTAAGTCACCAAAACCCCAACACTCAGACTCCCTGTCTCTGAAATGGAACTAGCCTTAGATAGTCTTGCCTCATGGTCATTGAGATGATCAGAAAGAATGAGCAAGAATTCTGTTTGCCCTCCAGAAAATCCTTGTCAAGCAGCTGAGACATTGATACAAACCAGCCCAACATAAGGTCAAGGCTGGGACAGCAGTAGATGTGAGGAGTTTAGGGTCACATTAGGGTTATGGTCATCAAACCAAGTGAGAAGTTAAGAACAAATAATCAAGGCTTAGCAGTAAGAGAGGGAAGCATGCCTTTTAGCTGAGTGGCAAATACGGTGTAAGAGATGAGGCCCAAGGACTTATTCTGGACAGTCCAGCAGGCAGGGTCTCAATGGCTACATGGAAAGTATTTAGACATCACTTGGAGAGAATAGAGCCACAGCAGAGAACTCGAAGGGTGGTGACATGATATTTAATAGATCTGATTGGGTCAAGCATAGAGCAGATTTGAGGCAGGAAAGAGAGAGAAGATGGTGTGTGGAAGCCAGAGTAGCTGCAAGGTGGTGCGGCCATACCAGTCAAGAGTAGATTGTTTTCAAAGGAGAGGCCAGGGGGCCAAGCACTGAGAAAACAGGCGCTCAGAAGCATATGGAGGCATGCACTGTGTGTGTCTGGGAAAAGTGAGAAGGGCTGGGATTCCCTTGGGAGGGCGAAGCAAGTGGCAGAGGTAGGAGTGTGAATGCTACGTATGGACTACTGACAGAACTAAAGATGCTTCTAAAAGTGCTTTAAGGATAAGGGAGAGGAGACCAAGGAGAGGGCGCTGGGCCAAGAGGTTTCTGTTGTGATCTTGTTTTTGTTTTACATGGTAGAAACCTTGAGTGGGTTCAAGTGCTCGTGCAGTCAATCAATAAAGAGGCGGGGGTTGAAGGCAGAGAAGGGACAAATCATTCAAAAGATAGCTCTCATATACCTGTGCTGTGCTCGGGACTCTTTTAGGAAGTGGAAACTCAGCAAGGGGAAAAGATGTGTGGACTCCCTTCCTGTGAGTGGATAATCAGTGGCGCAGGCTTCTGACAGAGAGGGGCAGGCAATGCTAGAATTCAGAACACAGGTTGACAGAGAGAAAGGGGAAGAGCACATTCGGGTTCACTTGTAGATGCTAGTCCAGGCCACTGAGTGGGAGTCTGTCTGATGGTTTATTTGCACTGAGGCATAGGAAATGAGGTCATCCTTTGTGACACACGTGGGAAGATAGGAGGGGACACTTAGAGGAGGATTTGAAATAAGCCACCATGGAGGATAAGAAAGCATTCGAAAAAGAGGTGACTGAGGGAGCCCCTAACAGGCAACCTGTGAGGCTTTTTACGCTTTAGAATTCAGGAGGTCACCCCTTTCAGGTTTCCTCTCAGTAGCCCCAGGGGAGGATAGAAAGGGTTCTGCTCATACAAATCTGGAATATTCCTCGGAACAGACTGACCCAAGACATGAGTAAAGAAGGGCTGGGGCCTAATGAGCCGGTCTAGTGAAGTCAAGGCTAAAGAGGGGAGAAATTAAAACTGTCTAACGAGGACCAACAAGCCACGGTCTGGAAGAGGTCAGAGAGCAGAGTTGGAAGGAGAAGCAGTGTAGTGGTTTGAATAAGAACAGTTCCTGCAGGCTCGCACATTTAAATACTTGCTTCCTAGTTGCTTATGACCTCCCAGCTATGTCTCTGGCCTCCTGTTGCCAGGCCTTCACTCTGCCATCATAGACTTCAACCCTCCGGAACTGTAATCCCAACTAAACTCTCTTTCATAAGTTGCCTTGGTCATGGTGTTTCATCGCAACACTAGAAAAGCAAGTAAGACAAGCAGTGAAGGACCAGCTGGAAGGGAAGTACATCACAGGAGAGAAGGGCTGGGATGTCGGATGTTGCATGGAGAGCCTTTCGTGGTGGTAGACACATCCCTTATGTGGTCTTGAGAATGGAGGCCGTGGTGGGTCTGTGGGTGGTTTTGAACTTGTGTCTTCTAGAGACCTTGAGGAAGATGGTTGGGTTGGAGATGAAGAGCCAGTCTGAATCAGATGTCTAAGTTCACTTATGGCCCATCCAGGTGGCTTCTATAGGAAGAATAAGAGGAAGAAGGACAAAAGTAGGGAAAGGAAGAAAGCCAAAAAGAAGGGAAGAAAGGGAAGGCAGGAAGAAGTGGGCCGGTCATCCATCCTTCCTCTTACCCATAGGAAGAGTGTAGCTCTTTGTTCCAAGATGGTGTGGCCAGCACCCAGCCTCCCTCTGTAATGCCAACCCTTGCTTCCTGGCTTTTGTCTTGTTATGCTCCACTACCTCCCAGGCTTTCTTTGGTTCCTGCTTCATATGGATGACTTCCTCTGGTCTCCACATTTGTCCCTCTAGTCTACTTCACACCATTGTCTTTTCACACGCAGCTCCTTCCATCCTTCTGGTCCCCATGGTAACTGTTACCTCTTCAGAGAAGACTTAGCCACGCCCCATCTGAACCAATTCCCTGCTACCTTCAGTCCCCCCTCCCTCTCCCCCCCCACTGGTATTTCTGTTTCCCACTAGCCACAAAACTCCATGAGGTGGGAGCCATAGCATTTTGTTACTCTCATCCCTAGTTCCCAGCCAAGTGCCTGGCACAAAATGGTGCCAGGTAAGTATTTGTGGAAAGGGTTTACAACAGCTTGGGGGAATGATCTATGCCTCCAAAGACAGATGTTTATCTTCAGCATGGAGGAGTTCATGGTCTGGATGTAGCTCAGAGAGTGAGGAGGGTATGGGCCTGAGATGTCCGGAGCATGAGAATAAGGTACTCTGTGAAAAACAGGGCCATCGAGATTGTCTCTATTATTAAACATGGGAAGGCGAAGGGCACCCTGTGATGGGGACAATGCCATAGAGATGCTCACCAGGGACTAAGAGGTCACAATTATAAAGACTGGAAGGAAGGCCCACAGGGAGAGGCTGGGCTGAGGAGTGGAAGCACAGTATCCTGTGAGCATCAAAGGTCAGAAGAGAAGACCCTAGTCTGAGAGGATGTATGGACCATGATCTTAGTCCTGTGAGCATCAAAGGGCAGAAGAGAAGACCCTAACCTGAGAGGATGTATGGACCATGGTCTTAGGAAACATTGTCTAGACCAAAGGGTTTGGTGTTTAATGTATGACATCATAGAAAGTGCCTGGCCCCTAAGAAGAGCATCGGAGGACCCAATACAGAGGAGCACCTCGCTGAGTGTTCCTTCCAGTCTAGGGTCACAGCAGATAAACTTAGCTGAACAATTTCAACTTTAAGACAAGCAATATCTTTCTAATCAAGTCCAAACAAGGGCAGGCATGCTTTCCCAGAGCCTGGAGCCCCCAGGGCCAGAAAACCAAATCCAGAACATGCTTCTAAATAAAGCCGAATCTTGTCACTTAAGCCTTTGTTGTAGCTCTCTTCCCCTTAGCAAACATTAAAAATAATAATAATAATAATAAAAACCCTCAAAATATGGTCTGAGATCTAGTCAGCCGCTGTGAGCCCTTCCACACACTTCTTAACAGTGTTAGGTTGAAGTGAAAACTGAGTGGAATTTGTGGCGATAACTCCCCGAAGGCATCCGTTTTCTCTGAAATGCAAACTGAACTTAAACCGCTCTTTCTAGGGAAAAAAGAGCAGTGGATCTGGGGGAGAGGGGAGGAGACGGGGTACTGGGAGGAAAGGAGAAAGGGACAGCTTTGACTGAAATATATTGTATGGAAGAAGAGTAAAGAAAATGAAAAAAGAAAGAAAAACAGGCATTGCCATCCTTCATGAACGCAACCTCACTGGAGCAGAGATGCCCATTAATCCCCAAAAGGGGCGTTGTTTACAGTCAACTCACTGAGCTCCGCCTCTCCCCCCCCCCCACTTGTCTGGACCTGTTTTCCTATGAGAAATGAACGTGGTAAGACTTTTAGGTGCTCCAAGGACTCTTCTGGGTCTTAGCTTGAGATTCTCTGGCCATGTATAAAATGGCTCCCCTGAGAAGCTCATCAGTCAGTCTAGCCTTAGTAACAGATGAAGTGGGGATAGAAATAGCAGGTGAGGGAGACAACTCTCTCACCCCCCCCACATACTGGAAGTGGGGCGGGGTGTCTTTCCAGCTGTTGCCACTGACTCACCCAGTGGGGCATCAAAGCAGGAATGATCTGTATCGATACCTTCAGATGCGGAGGTGAGACAGTTCTCAGTACTACTGCTCTACCTAGGTGAGGTGAGGTGAAGGGATAAAGGCTGAACCTGGAGGTCGCCGGAGAGAAATCAGTGGTTAAGGGTGCACACTGTTTTTGTAGAATACCCAAATGTGATTCCTACCACCCATATCAGATGGCTTACAACTACCTTCCGGATACAAATGACTTTCTGCCCCCACAGGCCTCTGGGTCTTCTCAGGAAAATGTGAATAGTGTGTGCCTAGCAGTAGTTCTCAGCCTGTGGGTTGTGACCCTCTTGGGACATGAATGACATTTTCACAGGGGTCTCATAGCAGATGTCCTACATATCATATACTTACATTGTGATTCATAACAGTAGCAAAATCACAGTTGTGAAATTGCAATAAAAAATAATTTATAGCAACCACTGTATTGAAGGACCACAGCATTGGGACGATTGAGTATCACTGCTTAGGGGTCAGCAAGTTCACACCTGCCATCCAGCCAGTGTCCAGACTATTTCTTGGAGTCCCAGAATGGAGAAATATATGTCCCATGTCCATGGACCCCAAGCCTAAAACCTCTCCCTTGAGGATCGCCCTCCTTCGCTGATGCTGTCTGTCAAAGAAAGAGATGTTGCTCAGGTTGACAAGTTGGCCCTTGCTGAATCTCTGCCTTCACTTCCTAATAAGCCACCTTGTCCCTCTGGGTCCACAGACATCTGGTCAAAGAGTCTGATTAGTGAGGAAAAGCTTCAGAATTTAAATGACAGAGTGATGGGTAGCCTGGCCTCCCGCCTGACTCTCTACGCCACTCTCAGGTCTCCTTGTCGCACAGGAAGCAAGCGACATCAGTGTTGAGTTGCTTCACACAACTTTAGATGCCTTGTGCTGTGGCTCACCTCTGTGCTTTTCTCTTCCTGTGAGGGGCTTCCCTGGGCTTCTCCTCGCTGCCTATACTCGTCACTAAAGACAAAGTGTAGTTTCTACCGGGAAACTTCCTGACCATTTGGGATACCTGGGCTGGTCCACGTACTGGTCTCTCTAATCCAGGTGTGAGGACCTTAAGGAGAAGCGCATGGTCATGTTTATCTGTGTACCCAGCATCTAGTACACAGGGGAGTCATGGCAGGAAGAATGAAGGAGCCATCAGTGAGTGAATGAATGAATAAATGGATGAATGAATGAATTCCCTCCTCTTATCCCACCACTTCTTAGATAAGGGTGTCATGTCTAGGATGGTGTGGCCACAGACATTAATATCCAGAAACTTGAGAGACAATTTAGCTCTCTGCCTACAGTTTGAGCGTAAGGACACTGTGGGCCAGGGAGGGGAGCATGTTTGTATGAATCTTGTGTCAAGGCATGGGCAGAGCACCAGAGCCATGAAGGCTAAAATCTCCTCTTTGTTCCAGGCTGTTTCTACCACTCCACAGCCTCCCAATACATTTGCACTGCCCTGAAATGTGGAGAGGCGGAACTTTCAAAGGTAGAGTTTCAAAAGAGGCACTCAGTTGCGACTGGGAGGAGTGTTAACGGACACGTCAGTTTGGAAAGCGACTTGGCAACCTTTTATGTGCACAAATACACAGCGCATACCACGTGACCCAGCACTTCTCAGTACAGTTGTGTATCGTAGTGGGACCTCTCCCGAGGGATTTGTCATTGGGTCACTTGTCATTGTGTGATAAGTACACCGACCAAGAGAGCATGGCTCACTACACACCAAGCCTGTGGGATTGGACCTAGAGACCCCAGGCTCCAAAGCAGGTGACTGTTCCTAGGACTGTGCCTAGGATCACAGGCACCTGTGACACGGTGGCAAGTGTTTGTGTCTCTAACCATACCCCGACTTACAAAAGCTACAGAAAAAGAAAATAACATGGTATAAAAGGTAAAGATTAAGAAATGTTCTGTAGGGGGGCGCTTCGATTAGTCCACTGGGTGACTTGCAAAAGCATACTACAGCGTCTGACCCTTCCCTCAGCACCCCTTCGCTAGACTGTGTGAGCACCATACTTAAGCTGCGCTGAGTGCATTCAGATTCTTTTTTTCTTCCTTCAGTAATCAATGGGTTCGGCTTACCACAACAGTTCTTAACTCACTAGTTTTCATTTTCAAAGCTCCCGCTCTTGTAGCACTTCGCCTCCAATAGGTACCGAGCAGACACATTCCCTTCCGTCATCCCTCTCTCCTGGAAGCTCCTCTCTGCTGTCCTGTTCTTTTATTTGCCATAGTCTAAACTTTTTGTCAAGAATAGAAACATAATGATGTCACAGTGGCTACGATGTCACTAGGCAGTAGGATTTTTTTTCCCCTCTCCGTCGTTATCTTGTGCGGCCAGTGCCACATATGTGGTGTCATCATTGGCTGAAGCGGCATTTTGCGATGTACAAACCCGCATACACACGCCGTTTCATAGAAGGCGTCTTGTTTGAGCTCGAGGACTTTTTATGACTGCGCTGTTGACAAGAGCAGAAGGCTGAGCACTTCAAACGATGATCAACAGGTGTTCGGAGCCAACCCAGGGTCATTCAAGGCTAAGAGAATCTACTGGCTATGGAAAAATACTGATGCCCCGTTCCAAAGCTAACTTCCTCCTTTCAGCCTCTGCATAACTTCCTCCTTTCAGCCTCTGCATAACTTCCTCCTTTCAGCCTCTGCATAACTTCCTCCTTTCAGCCTCTGCATAACTTAACTTCCTCCTTTCACCACCTGCAGATGTTGTTCAGCAGGATAGCTCAGGACTTTCCGAGAGATAGTGTTCTGAGATGAACCACAGGATGTACCCCTGATGGCATCATCTGGAGGCATTCTTGGGCCCCGCCCCTGCTGCTTAGCCCCTGCCTCCATCCCATATAAGCTTTTGCTTTTGATTCAATAAACAAACCTTGATAGGAACGCTACTTGGTCTCGCCTCTCTCTTTTCCGTCCCATCCCTCAGGTATGGCTCCCCTCGCGACCTCGTAATTACTGGTCCTACTGGACGGGACAGACAGGGAACTGGATCCATGTTGTGGTATGACTATGTCGTGGAGAAGAGTCAGCAACTAGACGCTTGGTGTGGTACTGGATTCCTATGGCTTCAACTGCTCAGGAAGCTGAGGCAGGAAGATCTCTGAGTGCAGGGGTTCAAGACAAGCTTGGACCATGCATCGAGACCACTCTTAAGATAAAACTAAGGGGCTGGAGAGATGGCCCAGTGGTTAAGAGCAGTGGCTGCTATTCCAGAGGACTCAGGTTCAGTTCCCAGCACCCACATGACAACTCGCAGCTCCCTGTTATCCCAGTTCCAGGGGACCCAACACCCTCACACAAACATACGTGCAGGCAAAATACCAATGCACATTGAATAAATAAAAAATAAATAATTTTTAAAAAGAAATAAAAAGCCATGTGCAGTGGTGGCCACCTGTTATCCCAGCGTTTGGGATGTAGAGGTTGGCAGATCTCTGTAAGTTCAAGGCCAGCCTGGTCTACAAACGAGTCCAGAACAGCCAAGGCTACACAGAGAAACCCTGTCTCAAAAAAAAAAATAGTACAAATAAACAAAAATAAAACAGAGACTAAAATAAATGAAGGAGATATGTTAACCCAGGCAGGGTTCAAAAACATAATGTCAGTTTCAATTGTGGTGGCGGTGTGCTCTCAGGACTGCTGAAGCTGCCAGTGGGAGCTGTCATCCCTGCGTGGTGTGTCTTAGGCCCTTATTAAATGGCTACTGTAGAACCAGCAGAATGTTCTGGGCCATGGACCTAAGCGCATCAAGTGTGGACTCTAAAGTCAAAGATGCTCTAGGACCAGGTGATGCTTGTTGAGGGATACATGCATCCCTTTATTTATGGAACAAAGACCAAATAACACTCTCTGGAAATTCCCAGCTTCCTTCTCTTTGAGAGGGAATGTCTACAGGACTCTGGAACTTGAATAAATATCCTAATGATGGTAGACAGAGAAAACGGCTCAAAACTATAAGGAAATTGGAGGCTAAGAGAGATGTCTTAGTAAGTAAGGGGGTTGTCTGTGCAAAAATAAAGACCTGAGTTTGAATCCTAGTCCCCCATGTAAAAAGCTGTGTGTGGTAGCAGTCAACTTTAATTGCAGCACTGGGCCAGGTGGAGGCAGAGACAGGAAGATCGGCTGAGGCTTGCAGACCACCAGCATAGCTCCAGGGTCAGTGGGAGACCCTGTCTCAAAGGAATAAGGCCGACTGAGGCAGAGCAGAATATCTGATAGATTTTGTTCACTATGCACAGGCACATTCCCACCCCATACATATGTGCCTACACTACACACATTATCTATCTATCTATCTATCTATCTATCTATCTATCTATCTATCTCAAACACACACACATACACACACATACGCACACACACACACACACACAGCAAGCAGAATTGGCAGTGTTGCTAAACGTTTGCACAAGAAAGATAATGAGGAGCCTCTAGAGTAAAAGTGCTAAGTCTGGAGCAGCGGCAGCCATTTCCGCCTCCCTTTCCTCATCTGGTTACCCCCCCCACCCCCCACGCACAATAGGATAGGGATCTGAGCAGTCACGTGCTCCCTCACCAGGAAGGCAAGGAGTTGCAATGAGCCTCGCCAGTTATGGTAACATTCCGTCTCGTAGACTCTCAGGGAAAGCTACTCTTCTAATGTCAAAAGTGGGCCATGTGTCATTCCTTGACCCCCATGATTACAAAAAAGCCAAATAAGATTTCCCAAGACTGTGTCCAACCAACAAGGGCAAAAAAACAAAATACACAACATAATGCTGAGGGCAAATAGCAAGGGGGAAAAAGAATACCAAGTCTAATGATAATTATGTACATCTTAAAGCAAAGCTATTGGGCAAAAATGTAAAAACACAAAGGGGTGAACACTTATTAACTCCAGAATCCTGTTACAAAGAGAGGAAGAAGTACAGCAGATGTTCCTATTGTCTTTTTTTTTAAAGATCTGAAGCAAATACAGGAAAAAAAAATAAATCAAGTGTATGTGGGAGTCTGACGTCTACTCTCCATGCCTTTCTTAATGTTTAAGTGGCTTATTATGTTTTTAAAGATGAGCTGAGTGTTATCCAGATGAAGAGGAGCCGGGAAGAGCTTCTCAGGAGTGAAAATTGGCAGGTTCAAGGCTCAGAAGAACTGTGGTGGGTCTCCAGGAAAAGGCACACTTAAGAATTGGCAGGAGGGAAAAGGACAGAGATGATGGGAAGTGGAGCCCTCTAGAGGCAGGGAGGTCAGTTGCACATCTGAGAATGGAAACGGAGTGCTGTGTAGACATGACCTCTCCCCACCTAACTTCCCTGGCTCTCTCTGCTTATTGTTAACTGCGCTAGAGTCACAGTTTAAAAACAAACAAACAAACAAACAAAACAAAGAACCCAAAAACTAGCTGTATATGTGCTTGCTGGAATCTTGGCTCTGTACCCACTCTCCACACCTTGTCTTGTCTTCTGCCCTAGCTAAACTCTACAAAGTTGACAAATCCAAAGGCCCGGAGCTTCTGCTCAGGTCTCCAAGCAGGGTTGATTCAAGAGAGTGACAAAGTCAGCATCTTTCCATGTGAGTGCCCGTGGAGCAGGGAGCTATGGCCCTTGACAGAAGATGGCCACCTCTCTTCAAGTGCCTTGCTGTGCACAACCTTATGTGGCTGGATTCCTTGGCCTGTCCTCTTCTTTGGCCCCAGGGTTTAGGGACATCAGTGCTGCAGGTGGCTCGGCTCCACCCATTTCATTTTAACTAGTCTTGGTAGAAAACACCACCTTGAAGCACTTCAAGCAGAGCATCCATCAGTGGGACCCACTGCTATGGTGCATCTGTTTCCCAAAGCCTCTGAACCCCCCAGGACAGGGAATAGGCCTGATTAGCCTCTGAATCCAGGTAGCTGCCTAAGGCCTTGGTCCATGCTGGGTGACAAGGACATAACCAATAAGGAGATTAAAAAGTGGGATCAGTAAATAGGAGAAGAATGGGTATTTTCTTGAGTCTATAACCAGGGTATATATGGGTCTTGGGTTTCTGGAACAAAACAAAAGGTGATTCTGGGAGAAAACCTAGAGAAAAGAAAACTATACTGGGAGGAAAGACTCAGTTTTTCTAGAACATTAGCTGCTCAGCAAAAACAGGACCAGCAGGCTCATTCACTTCTTTTGTGTTAAGTCTCAAACAGCACAAAGTGCTCATCATCCAGGCAAGAACCAGAGGCCCCGGAGGGTCTGCAACTTATCCTGAACAGTGACCTGGTGTTTATTTCATGTCTTGTTGATATGGGCAGAACAGAGCTACATCCCCTATCAACCCATGATTTCTTCATTAAATACCTGGAGGTCCTGCCTGTGTTTGCTCCTGTCTGCTGCAACCCTTGACGGTCCCCACTCAGCGCCTGGCATGTCTAGACTCAGGGAGTGCTTTGTCTGCACTATGGTCATGGTGGTGGTGGGGTACCTGGCTTCCTGGCTCCACTCACTCTGTACCTGTCATCTCAATCATTAAGCGTCGCCAGTGTTATTTTATTGGGCTAGGCTGAAGAGATGTTTACTCACCTGGAGCTTTTCAAACTGGTTAGGTGGACTTAGTGCCTGGATCAAAGCTCCTGAAGCCAGCCAGCTAGAAAGAACCAAGCATATGGAAATTATGCCACAGTCTCCCACGCCAGCCCATGCCCCAGGGTCTCCCTGCTGGAATCACATTTTTTTTCCTGTTAAGAAATTAGCTTCTTTTTCTCTATGACCTGATGAAAGCCAGCAGGTGCCAGAGTGAGCAGGTGCTTACTGGTTAGTGCAGGCACATAGCCAGCCACTGAGCGCTTAACTGGCCCATGTCACCCTCATGGTATGACCCTTTGGGGACATGCTTAGCATTCCTATTCCACAGTTGGGAAAACTGAGCCCAGAAACGTTTTCTACATGAGGCCATTGTTACATAGCTGTAAAGCCATGGTTAGAAGTCAGGATTAGGACTCTGAATTCTAGATTTCAAATTCCCAGCTCAACCTCCCCCCCCCCCCGTCTGCCCCCTCCCCTTTTATCAAACGTAGATTTTTCTCTCACAGAATATAATCTGAATACAGTTTCCCTTCCCTCTACTCCTTCAAGGTCCTCCCTACCCCATCTCCCATCCAAATCCACCCCCTTTCTATCTCTCATTAGAAAAGAACAGGCTTCCAAGAGATAACCACCAAACATACCAAAATAAAATATAATGGGATGAAATGAAAACCATCATATGCAAGTTGGACAAAACAGGCCCACAGTAAACTAAAAGCACCCCAAGAGATGCCCAGTAATCAGGGACCCACTGCTTCACACATTTAGGAGTCCCACAAAAGTACTAACTCAGAGCCACAGAACGTATGCGGAGGCCCTGGTGCAGACCCGTGCAGGCCCTGTGACTGCTGCTTCGCTCTCTGTGAGTTCAGAGGAGCCTCGCTCACCCACTCTCCATCTTTCAAAAATGTATGGCCTCAGGATTTCATCTCTTCCCAGGCCTCTGTGTGTCTATCTGGTGTTTCCTTAGCTCTCTTCTTCTTCTCTGAATAAGCGTATTCTGCTCTAAGCAAAAGGATCCAGCCTGGGATGTGGGGAGGCTTCATAAGGATCATGGTGAATGCCCCATGCTAAGATATTCAAGGATCCATTGTAGGAGCAAGATTCTGTCAAGGTCAGCAGAAGAGGGGGCGTAGGCAATCAGACAGAGCTGGCAGCTATCCCCAATCCCCTCACTTAACAACTGTATAATGTTCAAAATGTACATCTTGGGGTGTGCATTTTCCTCTGTGAAATAATGTTGCAATACCGACTGTGATTGGTCACTTAGCTGGGCAGTGGTGATGCATGCCTTTAATCCCAGCACTTGGGAGGCAGAGGCAGGTGGATCTTTGTGAGTTCAAGGCCAACCTGGTCTACAGAGTGAGTTCCAGGACAGCCAGGGCTACACAGAGAAACCATTTCTCAACCCCACATCCCGCCCCAAAATTAGATTACTTACTTAGATACACAGTAGGGTGTGGAATAATTCATACCCATAAAAATGATTATTTTAAATTCTTGAGGCCTTGAGAAAGCGACTCAATCTAAGCCTTAGTTTCCTTCCCTGAAAGGCAAGGAAATACTCTCACCTCATAGGCTTGCTGTGAGGGCTTTACTCATCAGGGTGTGTAAGTTATTTCACAAAGTGTTTGGCATATAGAAAATGTCCAATGGGCATTTGTGTTAATAGAATTAGTATTGTCAAATCTTCCTTGTAGGGGCTGGAGAGGTGGCTCAGTGTTTGTCCTACCCTGCTTCTCTGATGCTGTAATAAAACATTTATTGGAAGCAACTTGGGGAGGAAAGGGTTTAGTACAGCTTATGGGCTAGATTATGCCCTCAAGGGAAGTCCAGACAGGAACTCAGGGCAGGAACTGAGGCATAACAGAATTCTGTGTGCTGGCTTTTATTTTTCACGGCTTGCTCAGCTTTCTTCCTTATACAACCCAGGACTACCGGCCTGTGTGTCGGTGGTGGTGGTGGGGGAGGTGGGTTGCTGCCTCCAGAACCTTCAACATTAATTATTACTCAAGAAAATGCCCCAGAGATATGTTCACAGGCCAACCTGATGGAGGCAACTATCTCAGCAGAGAGGGTGGCGTGGCTGTGTGCAGTGTGCTTGTGCATCACCCGCCAGTGGCCCAGGCACAGTCTGAGGATACAGGATCAAATCCAATTTATCACTTCATTTGCAGCATCTCATCCAAGGCTTTTCTTATCACAAAAGACTTGATTTGGAGGGGGAAATGGGAGAATTTTTTTTTAATAAAAAGTCTGCGCCATTTCATTGAAATGCACATGAATGTTGCTTCTAAAAATGCAAGCTGGAGAGTGGAAGGTTGAAGGGACAAGAACCAAGCAGGAGTCAAAGGACTCTGAGAACCTGTGATCCAAAGCCAAAAAGCTGAGGTCCTGAAATGCAGGTGTCCTCTGCCAATAGGTAAGGTGTTCGGGTGGCCAAATCTCATGAAGGACCAGCCAGTCAAACTATACCATCCAAGTAACTTCACAAAAAAAATGGCATGGGGTGTAGGGGGTTTTTGAAGAGTTAAGTCACGCAACCACTCACAAATTGCTTTTGCAAGCAATACTTTCTTTGGAAATGAAGGCTATTAGAAACAGTCAAAGGACAAATGCAGCTCAAGGTCAGTGTACAAAGCTCTCCAGGGGAGTACTAGAGAGACCCCCATGCAAAGCACTATCTGGCTTACCAGTCTGGGTGACCATGCCCCACCTCTGCTAAGCAATAAGGAAACTGCCTGGAAGTTTGGCTCTAAGGGGCAAGACAGAAAGATCCAGAATATTTTTCTTTAAAAATCTCTGGCCTGGGGACAAGATGCTCCAATTTGGAGGAACTTGTGGACCAGATGTGGAAGCTGGAATGTAATGAAGGCATGGGTACCAGTGTGTTGGAGTGATGCTTTTGTGCACTGTGTAAATGTAAATGTGTATATTCAAATGCTGATGTCTATACCAGCAGAGAGCTGAGAACAGACCCTTGGCATTGATAAGCATCACGCATCTTAATGTTTTGTCAACATTATCCTCCTGATGGGTTGAATAAAGAGCTGACCGGCCAATAGCAAAGAGCAGGACAGAATAGGAAGGACTTCTGGAGAGATAGGAACTCTGGGAAAGAAAGAGGTGTGAGAAGAATTTACCTGTGAGACACAGAGGAAGTCGGACACATGAAACTGTGGTGAGGTGAAGAGCCACATGGCAGAATGTAGATTAACATAAATGGTTAACATAGGCTGTAAGAGATAGTTGGGAGCAACAGTAAGCTAAGGCTTAAAGTTATTATAAGTAAATCTAAGTCTCTGTGTCATTATTCAGAGCTGGGGCCACCATAGAAAGTCAATGGGGACAAGTGCAGTGGGGGCAGGTGGGTTCTATGACACTCTTGTGAAAGTCTTTCTTTTACCTGAGCAGGCAGGTAGTTTCAAGGTGACTGGGTATATATGAACTTGTCATAATTAAGATTAGAAAAGCATTCTCATTTGCTTTCAAAACCATAAAACAATTGTGTGTGTGTGTGTGTGTGTGTGTGTGTGTGTGTGTGTGCATGTGTGTGTGATGTTTGTATGGTTCCATGTGTATGTATAAGTACACATGCATAAATATGAACATGTATGTAGACATCAGAGGTCAACATTAGTTGTAGGTCCCAAAGAGTTATCTACTTAGTTTTGAAACAGGATCTCTCATTGGGACCTGGACTCACCAACTAGGCTAGGCTAGTTGTCTAGTAAGCCCCAGGAAACCTCTTGTCTCTACCTTGCCAAGATTGGGATGACATGTGTGCACCTCCACACCCAGCTTTTTTTAAAATCTAGGTTCTACAGATAAAACTCAGGTCTCCATGGGGTGTGGTGGCTCATGCCTTTATCCCAGCACTCTGGAGGCAGAGGCAGGCGGATCATTGTAAGTTCGAGGCCAGCATGGTCTACAAAGCAAGTCCAGGACAGCCAAGGCTACACAGAGAAACCCTGTCTAGAAAAACCAAAATAACAAAAGCAAACTTTGGTCTCCATGCTTGGAAGGCAAGAACGGGGCCAACAGTTATCTCTCCAACCTCAAAACTAATTCCCCATCTCCCTCACCTCAAAAGCATTTTCTAATTAAAGATATTTCTTACTTCTATACTCCGCTATCCCAGTAGGAATCAAAGAGTGAAGTGGCATTCAGTTTAGTGCTACGAGCAAGCGCGCAACCACAGCATCAGCATTCTCCTGGGGACACGTTAGAAACACAGAATCTCAAACCCTGCCTAGGAATCTGCATTTAAGCAGGGCCTACACTAAAGCTTGGGGGGGGGAGGGGGCGGTTTTAGCGTGCTGATTCTTCTTCAGACCTGAGGCTCAACAGAATAAGCCAGGAAACCGGGTCACTGTGCAGAAAGACTTTGCCAGGTCCCTCGAAGGTCTAGCCATCAGCAAATCACTCAAATATCCCTTTGGTGCTTCAGCCAAATGAGCTACCGTTTGGACTCAGTCCTCTAGAGCTGGATCTATTGGTTTAAGATGTGAACACATAGTCGACAGTTTCCTGGCCAGGATCTGCTATGACTCTTACGCTGCCCAGTTCAGATGCCAGCTTCCCTGTGAGCCCCTCCCTGGCCTTTCTCTTCTAGAGGATATCACTCCTAGCTCTGAGGCCCTGAGATGGTTCCACGTCCATATGCTTAGCACTAAAACTTTGCCATAATTTTGATTCTCTCAGTAAACATTGGCTACCTGTTCTGCTCCCAACATGCAAGCTTTTAGTCATATTTGTTTCCTTAGAATACATAGCATACTTCACAGCCCATTGCAGGAACCCACTATCTTCTTTCAGCTGCCATGTTAAAAGGACTGAGAAGTTCAGACCCTCCACTCTCCATTCTTTAACGAACCATGGGTATCTGTCTGTTTTCCCTCCCTAGGGATGAAATGTGAGCTTCTCTGTACATTTTTTAAAAAATTTTTATTATTAACTTATTCTTGTTACCTCTCAATGGTTATCCCATCCCTTGTATCCTCTGTACATTTTTAAACAATCACCACACCGGACTCCTCACCTCACCCTGAGTGGCAGCCACAACTCTCAGCGTGCTGTCTGGTTAGTGTCTGAGCCTCAGCAAGCCAGAGTACAGGACACACTTAAAATCCAGAGTCTGCAGCCATGAGTTCACACCACCCCACCTGCAGACAATGCCCTTACATCTTCTGATTCCTCTGCTGCCTCTGGACAAGCCCCTGAAGGATGACACATGCTTTCTCCTGCAATTCCTGCCAGGCCCTTGTGTTTCTCTTCTTGATGCTCTAGGGGCCAGTGGGAACTCAGAAGATGGGTGTGGGATGAACCCCGTGACCATATATATCTAGGTACAAGTGAGCCAAGGAGCCTGAGGGATAACAGGATAAAGGAGAATCCGTGCCCATTGATTGCCCCAGGTCCAAATAGGCCCTGCCCTATACTTGGTGTGGCTCCATCCTTGAGCCACAGCTTCCTTGGTCTAGACTCCCATATCTGTCTACACTAGTCTTTGCCATTGGAGATTGATCTCTGCACCTTGCATTGCAGGTCAGTCTATAGCGAGTCTGGCTCTAAAACACTGGGTATTTGCAGGGCATCTGTCTTCACCTACAGGACCATTTCTAGCAGTTTCTGCCCACTGTTCAGGCCCTCCTGTCCCAGCAGTGCCAAGAGGTACTCTGGCAAGTGTTCACCCTCACTTGGACACTGAGATTTACTGTTTTGGGGTACAGCTTCTTTGCCTGACCTACCCTGGCCTACTTCCCTAATTCTATCATTTATTAGCCCAGCACATAATGCATGGTTTTTGGGAGCCCACATTTCTAACGGGTTCTCCCACCTGCTGTTAGACACCCCCTAGGAAGTCAAAAGCTGTTTGAAGATTTACAATCAGAAAACAACTGAAAGTCAACTGTGTCTGTGTATACTCCCGGCATTCAGGAAGATGAGACAAGGGGTGTTGCAAGTTTCCAAGCCACCTAGACCCTAGCTTAAAAGCAAAACTAGGAAAAAAGTGAATTGAAGTTTGGGCTAGGGAAATGGCTGAGCTGGCAAGGTTCTTCTCCTCAGAAGCACACAGACCAGAATTCAGTCCCTAGAATTCATGTAAAAAATTTGGGGCAATGTCGGCTGGTGGTGGCAATGTGCCTTTAATCCCAGCACTGAGGAGGCAGAGGCAGGAGGATCTCTGTGAGTTCCAGGAAAGCCAAGGCTAAGAGAAGCCATGTCCTAATGCCCCCCCACCCCCGCCAAAAGATTGGGGCAACTAGGAAGAAAAGCATAGGTGAGACCTGCTGACCAGGCCACCTGGCCTTTTCAGTGAGTTCCAGACCAATGAGTGATGCTTCTCTCAAAAATTAGGTGGCACAGTTCCTTAGGGATGATGCCCAAAGTTGTCCTCTGGCCTCCTCACACATGCATACACATGTGTATATGCGCCTGCATACACACCTCTACCCACATAAGCATATAAATCCATGCTCATACCCACACAAGAAAGTTACACTTTCAAAAATCCTCACTCTCTTTATCTGTTTAAGTGAGAACACACACACACACACACACACACACACACACACACACATATGTATACACATATAACTCATTTTGCAAAATAGTTGTGAGGATTAAAACAGTTAACACATAGGATAGTTACCACTGTGGTTATGAATAATCAGCATAGAATGACTATATTTTATAATTGTTCTGGAGCAGCAAGACGACTCTGTTAATAAACCTTGTTGTAGAAATATA
Organism: Acomys minous; assembly: GCF_964271855.1. Lineage (NCBI taxonomy): Eukaryota > Metazoa > Chordata > Mammalia > Rodentia > Muridae > Acomys > Acomys minous. The sequence continues at coordinate 74,336,149 of NC_140493.1, read as the reverse complement.
TAACACAATTGATGGGTCTGAAAATCAGAACAAAAGCAAAGTGTTCTGCGTACAATGGAGATCATTTTGTTTTACCTGGAGGATCAATCTACCTTGAATCCTCATTCTTGGGGGAAATTAGTTATTACTGTGTTTTGCAACCTGTGGGGTCTTTGTCTTGTCAACCACAGCCACCAGCATCCCCTGCTGCACCCATGTATGGTTGTGGGTTTGCTCACTTAGCCTGGGAAGGAATGGAGCACGTATTGATTTCTGTTGGCTCTCCGTGGGCAGCCTCTTTATCCCTAAAAGGGCTTGACTGGGACCTTTGAAACATCAAAGGAGAAAGAGGGTCTTGCACTTGGTAAGCATCAAAGGATGTAAACTGACTGGGTAGACCTGCCAGGATTTTCTCTTTACTCACTTCTGGGGCCATTCAACTGACTTAAAGATAGTCAATGTCTCACTTTTAACAACTTCTAGGAAAGTACATTTCATGTTATCTACTCTTTGTCTTGCCACATTGGTGACTTTCTTGGAATTTATTTTTAACTTTCTTCAAAAATACGATCCACTTCGTGAGCACAATCCATGGCTGATAGAAGTTTCCTGTTTCAGAATCCCAGTGCCTTGATCTTCAAGATCTTACATTAAACCTGACTATAGTTTCTGTGATGTAAGCCTTGGATATTTTCTTAGGCTGGGCCACCATCCTAGGTCTGGGCCTCCAGTCTTTAACACTTGTATCTAACAGCAGTTAAGAATACTCTGACGTAGAACCATTTGTCCATTCCATGTAAGTTGGGAATAAAGAGGGGAAACAGGAACCAGACATTTTCTGGATGAACTGTGGGTTTTGTTTGTTTGTTTGTTTTGTTTTGTGTGTTTGTTTTGTTTGCCTCTCTGGGATTCTGATAAATCATATCTCAAAGGAATGGGGCAGATCTTTCCAATTGATAAATTGATTTATGCCCCAAAGCCCACTCTGGCAGAGCCCATGTTTTTTCATTGGGTTACATTCCCTGAAGAAGCTTCAGGGTGTGCTGTTAAAGCCTCAGGACAATCTTTCTGTTGAACAATTAGAAAATTCCTTATTTAGGAGAAGCCCTGGAATCTGATTGCTGCATTGTGGCTCTAACGGTTCCTGGTGCTCCCAATAAAAAACCGCCAGGAGACTGCACATCAGCGTGAAATACGGCCCACAGGTTTTCTCACCAGCCTGCTGATTCAACACCTGTTCCCTGAGAAGCTCAAAGCTCCAAGCTTGGCATAAAGAGTTGGGCAATGTTCTAGATTTTATCCCGGTCTCCCAGATGTTAGCTGAATGGAATTCCTTTCCATCTTTACGTTCAAGTGCACTTGAAAGAAAACAAAATGTTTGAAAGGAGAAGTTTCTTCCAAAGCAGGAAAAAAATGCCTTGTTGGGACTTGTGAATCAATGGTGGAATCGATGAATACAGGGTCTCCTAGCATTTTCTCCAAAGGCTGGGGTGGTGGTATGGGGGAGAGAGGCAGTTGTCTGAGGGTCCAGGTCCAAGTAATTCTCCCAGTTGAAGAGTTAGTTTCCAGGTACTTGCCTGATAATAGTTAACAAAGCAAAGAAGGAGAGAAGGGACAGAGGAGAGAGAGAGGGGAGGAGAGAAAGAGAGGGAGAAGACAGAAGGAGAACAGAGAGATGGAGAGAAAGGAAAGAGAGAAAAAGAAAAGAGAGGAAGAGAGAAGGAAGGAAGAAGGAAAGAAAGAAGGAGAGAGGGCAAGCAGGGAAGAAGGTGGAGGAAGGGAAAGGGACAGAGGCAGGAAAGGCCAAGCATGAGCAGAGCCATCTGGCCATCTTGTAGTCTGGAACCCGGCGTGTGCATCTTTTAACAGAAATTCCTCTTTCTTGTGTCTTCACCATACACCAGGAATAAGTTATCCCTGCCTCCAATTAGGCTTGACTGCTACATAAAATCCAAACCCAAGGGCTTCCTGCATTATGGCCAGAAGCAGTATCTCACAGAAAATACCAGGAGCCACTGAGAAAGCAGTCAAGAGACCTACCACAGCCCAAAGTCTATGGGGAAGGACACCTTGTCTCTCTGTGTGAAAAGCAGGCTTCCAAGTCAGGACAATGGAGACTGTGAGAGGCAGCAGCAGCAAGTGATGGGACAGCAGGCTGCAGCAAGTGCTCCACAGTGGCAGCCAGAGGTGACGAAGCAAAGGCCACAGGTGCCTAGGCTGAGACCTGCAGTGTTCGGGGATGTGATAGTCACATACCTCTCAGAAAGGTCTGTGACAGGTGGGTGCCCAACCGTCCTTTCTGCTGACTCATTCATCTTACAAACCCCTCCCAAAGCCATTGATGTGGCCAAGCAACTGTGAAGACAGTGGCTCACCTTCCAGGAGAGACACATTCTCAAACTGTGACAATACAATGTGGCCACTAGGACCACAGAGGCACACACGGGATGGGGGGTGAGGAGGGAGGGGAGCTGAATGTCACAAAGATGGATAAGCTGCAGATCCGGGACAGCCAGGTTTTGGGGCAAAGGTCATAGGAAAGGAAGTGTTTAAGGATGTACCCTTCATCGTTCAGAGCATCTCCAAAGGATCCTGCGGGTTCTTTTTCTTTTTTTCTTCTGCCCATTTGCTTCATAAAGGCCAGAGCAGGTTGTATCGGATAAAGACTCCCATGCGGTTGTCACGTCTGCCTGCCCTGTTACCTTGCCTACGTAGGCTCTGGGGTGAGAAAGCACTACCTTCTTGCCGTTCCCTGGCTGACAGACGTGAGAAATGTTGGTGAGGAGATAAGATTTCTCTTTGTCCTTGGCATTTTTCCTTTGATAATATTTAGTCCAAAAAGGAGTTTTGGATCTGGTCTTGGTCACATGACTTGGAAGAAGAAGATGCTGAGGATGAGACAGCAGCAGGGGAAAGGGAGCTCCTGAGGTACTCTGGGGCCCACAGCTCTGACGCTACAGCTGGCCCCAAAGCCCCTCAAGGGGGCGGAGGCAATCGGGCAGTGAGTAAGAACTGGGACGGATGGGTAGAAGCTGGAGGAAGAGGGCTGAAAGTGACACCACAGACTGGGTCCAGTGGCAGGGTCTCAGATATGAACTAGCCGCAGACTCAATTAGGAAAGACCCAGAGTCTGGCGTTTCAAGTACAAAAGGAGTCAATAGAAGACAGACTTGAGATGGCTGCCGAAATACCAGAAATAAAAATGAGAAAGACATCTTTACATTGGAGAAGAGGCATGGCATAAATATTGCTGGAGCAGAAGCAGGGCCCGACGGAGAAGAGTGTGGGAGGTATGCTATGTTCCCTCTATACTGAGGCATGAAGTGAGGCTCGCCAGCCTTAGGTGGCAAACAAGGAGTCGACAGGTCACATGTACAGGAAGAAGAGGAGCTTGGAATATTCTTGAAGGCCATTACTAACAGCATTAGAGGGAGCAAACAATAGCGGGAGCAGCCAAACTGAAGAAAGACTTGGATGGTGAAGTTGCCTAGAACCTTCCTAGAGAGGACCAGGATTGCAGCTTTAGCAGCTGTCCCCTACCCTGAGCCAGGAGGAGCTTACTGGATGCAGCTGCTTTTGAGCTATTCCTGCTCCTTGTAAGTGACCCTCCTCGCTCATGTTCCTGTTTGTGACTCACTGGTTCACCCAAGTAGACATTGGTACAATCATTACTTTAGTCTGTAGTGGGCTCCCGTTCTGGGTATCTGGGTAGACTCTCTCTCTCTCTCTCTCTCTCTCTCTCTCTCTCTCTCTCTCTCTCTCTCTCTCTCTCTCTCTCTCTCTGTGTGTGTGTGTGTGTGTGTGTGTGTAAAAACACAGGAAAAGGACATCTACGTACGACTGTAGTAGTGAGAGGCAGGCGGGCAGTCTCACCCTATAATGGCCTACATTTCTCAAGCACTCCAGTCCTTCCCTGTCTCACAGATATGTCAGCTCTTGTGCCCTATTTTGTTTATTATTGTGATTAACACTGTGGCCTAAAATCAGCTTGGAGAGGAAAGGCTTTGTTTCAGCTTACACCTCGCAGCCTATCATGGAGGGAAATCAGGATAGAAACCTGGAGGCAGAAACTGAGGCCATGGAGAGACACTGTTTACCAGCTTGTTCCCTCTAATTATCTGGCTTGCTTTTTATACGATGCAGGATCGCCTGCACAGGCATAGTCCCACCCTAACTGAGCTGGTCATCAATCAATAAAATGCCCCCACAGACTTAACTAGAGGCCAGGGTGATGGAAGCCTTCTCTCAACTGAGAGTCCATCTTCCTGGATGTCCCTAGCTTGTTCTAAGGTGCCAACAAGCTAACCAGTATACATTGGCTCTGATCCACACTCCCTGACCTAGGACATCTTTGTTTTATCTGCATCCCAATCTGAGAAGAGAGGGGAGAAGGGAGTAGAGAGCAAGACATGTCTGTCAAGGATGCCATTGCCCTGTGTACACCTCTTATACTCATATCCTATTTTGACTGGAATTTGGTTCCCTGGCAACACCAGATGGAAGGGAGGGTGAGTCTTTGGCCAGCATTCACAGCTAAAACCTGGTTGGCTTTATTACCAGAGGGGGAGAAAGAGAGCTTATAAAATGGAAGGTGATTAGGAGGACCTGCCACTGGGACTGAAATGGTTGGTCCCAGGAGTCACCTTTGCTTAAGAAGCCTTTCCTATCTTCTAAGCATGGGCCTCTCTTCTGCGTGCCTATGACACTTGTGATTAGCTCTGTTAAGCTTCCCTGAGCACCCAGAAATGTTCTGTTTAGTTGTCTCTCTTCTACTAAAGTATGAACTCTGGGGGGCATGAAACATAGTTTTCATCTTTGGATCCTCAATGCCAGATACAGTGGCTCAACCTGGTCCTTAAGAAAGTTTGGTCATATGAATGGCAAAGTGGCCGGATCAATATATCACTCAGTAGATAGACACGGGATGGTTTTCTTGTGTAATGGTTTGTGACAGTAAGCCCTCTAGTGTATAGTCATGTGTGTGTGTGTTTATTCATATAACTAAAATACTAGTTGGTTGGTGCAGAAAGTATACATAGGATGGCATTATGTGCTAGCAAGAAAGGGCATTCCTTTGCTGTGTGTCCAAGCGTAGATTCCACAGGATGTGTGCCTTTGGAAAGACGAGGCGTTACTCGTCATTCAGAGCATTGATGCTACAGGACAGCTTGTCCACTGCTTGCCAACATGTGCCCCGTTGCATTTCTCTCTGAGCAACCCTGATTGCGACGGCCAGCACCTACCTCAGATCTTTTCCACGTTGTCACATAAAGTGGCAGGTGAGAGCAAGGAGAGCTTGGATGGCACCAAAAGGGAAGCACCCTGGGTGTATCAAAATACGGGAAGACTGAATGTAAACACTGGACTGGGGAGTTCAGAAAATGGCGGTTTCCAAGGCCAAAATTATACCTGGAGGATGGGCTCAGAGTGGGTGGAGAAAATCTGCAGAAAACATTTCCTAACTCCTGAACCTAGCACTAGTGTGCCGTAGACTGACAAGCTTGTATCAAGACCTGTGGGGATGCTGTGTTCCTTTCCAGAGGATCCAGTCCCCTAGTCCATGCTGTTCTAACAGACCCACTGAGCACTTCCTCTGGCGGTGAACCTTGCGTTGGGGACTATTCTGGAACAGCAGGTGCTGAACAGCAGGTGAGCGTGGTTGGTTACAACTTAATATAGTGCTATGGAGATGTGCTACAGATACCAAAGTGCCAGACTTAGATGAGGATCCGAGATGATTTAAGAACGAAGCTGACTATTAGGGAGATAGAACACCGACAAGCCGAGAATGCTCTAGGCAGTGAAATTTGCTAGATGGTTGATAGTTCCCTGTGGGAACGTGACAGGCTTTTTTTTTTTCTGGACACTGTTGACAGGACACTTGAATTGTAAGAGACATGAGGAATCTGGTGTCAGACTAAACCCTGGCTCAGCCACTGACTGTGCTCTGACCTTGGGAGAATTACTTCTGTATGCCTCTGTTCCCCCATGGTCAAAGGGATTAAAGGACAGTGTGGGTTCCACTGGGTCGTGTGAAAGCTTCAACAAGCCAGAAAACATAAGTAAATGCTTAGCACACATTTGTTCTCACGGAATCTGTTATTTTGGAGCAGAAGGAAACAGAGTTCACCGAAAACAAAATGAGTGGCCCCTTGGCTTTGGCTTTCCCGGTTCTGTGCCTGACAGGATTATCTATGTCAAGATGACTCTTGGCAACTTAGAGGGAAACAACTGAACTGGTTTACATCGCTGAAAACTCCAGAAGGTGTTCTGCTCACCTGTGTCTTTTCCTAGAGAGAGGGGGTCCATTTTCAGGACCTGTCATTGTCAGCGTGGTGGGGTTTAAAATCACCATGGAAACGTGTTCTGTGGGTGTATCTACGAGAGTGCTTTAGAAAGGTTTAACTGAGGAAGGAGGACCCATCTTGAGCATGGGAGGCTCTACCCTATGGACTGAGCTTCCAGACTTAATAAAAAGAAGAAAGCAAGCCAAGTTAAGAACCAGCTTACCTATCTATCTATCTATCTATCTATCTATCTATCTATCTATCTATCTATCTATCATCTATCTGTCTATCATCTATCTATCTATCTATCTATCTATCATCTATCGTCTATCAGTCTCTATCTTTATCTCCCAGCCACCACTCGTATAGCTGCAATGTGACCAGCTTTCTAATGCACCCATCATGACAACTTCCCCCATCGCAATGGACTACACTATCAAACTATGAGCCAAAACAAACCTTTCCTTCCTCATATTATTTTCATCTGGCATTTTGCCACAGCAATGAGAAAACTAGTCAACATAGGACCCAGGCCTGATCCCTCCTTGCTTTCTGACCTCCTTTGCGTGTCAGTCCCATCCCTCCTCACAATGGTGCCAAGAGGACATCAGCAAAGTCAGCCTCATGGCCTCCTAGCACATCATCCTAGACAAGAAAGAGGGCTTCCCTTCCACCATGGTCCCTCCCTAAATGGTCCACCATCCCCAACTCCAACGGACACCTTGTATATCATTTGCCCAAATCATGTCACATACCCAATGATAGGACATACTGGTCACAAAACCCAGCTCAGCCCACCCACAGAGTTAAGACTGGCTAATCCCCAGAACTGTCTCTAGGAAGAGGAGAGACCTTGAATCAGATCTGAGCATTGAGGGCTGAATAAGGGAAGAAACAGATGTGTCGTCGGCAAGGAAAAAAAAGACTATGGTTTGTTATTTACTAAACTCTGAAACACACATGTATGAGTGAAATCTTGAAACATTGTGAAGATCCTGGATTGATTGATTTATTGCAAGCTTATGTGTGTGGTTTTCATGTGTGTGTACGCATGTTCACATATGTGTGGGCTCATGTGCTGGTGACATAAATATGTGAAACATACTCAAGCTGACTTTGGAAGTCTCCTTCTATAACTCACCATTTTATTTGAGACAGGTTCTCTTACTGAACCTGGGGCCTGCTGATTCCAGCCAGTCTAGCTAGCCAGCTTGCCCTCTGTCTGTGCCTGCTGAGGGCTGGGATTGCAACCACAGCTACATTGGCCTAGCTTTGAAGGGAGCTCTGAGATCCAAACTCCAAACCTTGTGACTGCATGACAAGTACTGTATGCACGGAGTGTATGCACAGAGCCATCTCCCCAGGCCAGTCTGGGAGATGTAGTTTAACCATGTTACATCCCCCAGAAGGTTTGTTGGGCCTTGAAGAATCTAACTATAAGCCAAGGACTCCGTGAGCTTGGTGCCACCTAACATAGTTATCTCTCTAAAGGAGAGAGCCAGGCACCAAACGAAGTCATTTCCCAGCCATCAGTTCACACAGTAGCCTCAGCTTAAGCTGAAAGGGCAAAGGACAGCATCTGGAGGGACCCAGCTGGTGGTCAGTTGCCTTCGTGACTGGCAGGCACGGGGACGACCTCCTTCCAGGGACACAGCCAGCTCTCTGACACACTCTGGTTCTGATAAAGAGGCATGGGAGCCTCCACCAAACAGCTTATTATGGAGAAATATGGATTCCGTGAGGCTCGCTTCCTGTGAGGAGGGATTTTGCTGGAGCCATTCTCTTTTATCTCTCTTTGCCTCGTTGCATTCCGTTTCTTGCCCCCTTTCCCACAATGAGGCTCTCATTATGCGGAGCTGCTCACATTCCCCCTGTTGGAAGATAAAGCTAAGACAAAGAAAGGAAACATATTTAGCTCTAATGATGGGCACAGTTTCATTTTTTTTCTGTGTGAATCTATTGCTGTTTAATGAGCTAAATATCCATCGGATAGATTAGACACCCGGATCCAGCTTGTGTCTCGTGGGAGGTGGCTTTTTAGTGGTGGCATGGGCCTCAGACAAAGTACAAGGGAAACTTAATGCCTGCCTGACCAAGACAGCAGAGAGTGACTGAGAGCACAGAGAGGCTGGGGCATTGACAGGTGGCAGGCAACAAGTAGCTGGCTGTCCACCCCCTCAACCAGCCAAGCAGGCAACAGACTTAGCACTGCGGAACAGTGGAATGATTAAAATACTTGAGTGAGGGCAGGCCCAGGGATGCTAAAAGAACTCCCACACAGACAACAAGCTAAGACAATGTGGGCCCTGAACATGAAGGGCTGTTTAAGTTGACCAATTTTAAAAGCCTGTTATCTATCCTGGCAGCATGGAAGCTGTCCAAGGATGGGACCAACCCACTGGAGACAGAATCAGTGCCTCCAAAAAGGAGCCAAGTGGGCAGAGCCCCCAAGCACCTCCCAATTTGGTTTACTTGCTCACTTTTTCAGGAAAGGAAAAGTGTTATTTCTTAAATATCTTTTCAAAAAGAAGCCTTATTCAAAAAGCAACATCTTCTCCTGGGAAGGACCACAGCTTTTATTCAACACTCCGTTTATGGATCTTGAGGCTCAGATAGGAGAGTCCTGTAGCCAATCTGTAATTGAATCGTGACCAATAGCTCACTGTTCCCTGGAGCTTGCTGGGTGCCAGGCACGGCTATAAATGCTGAAATACACTAAGCTATTCCGGATTTCATCAGTATTGTCTTGAGGCATGGTCTCTCACTGGCCTGAACTCCATCTCTCCAGGTCTCTATTTGAGATCCCTGACACCTCCATGTGTGGAGGGGGTTGCCCGAGGCTCAACCAAGCCTTGCCAACATCTTACAGCAATGAAGATACAGCAGTGGGCACAAACCCTAGATTCAGGCACAGAGCGCAGCTTGCGAACTGTCAACAAGACCTCCTTGCCTGGTTCCTGACCAAACATGGCTCCAAAGTCTCCCAGAGTCAAAGTGGAAAATATGCTTTTTATTCTGTTACATCTAGAACACATTTCTTAAACCGATTGAAGTGAAACTAGTGCAACAGAGCCTTGGTGCCCTACTGCTGCAATAGCTCAGCCTGAGGAGACTCCAACTGACTCATCTCTCAACTCCAAGGCTCTCTCTCGCCAAGAACCTCTCCCCCACACCACCAGTCTCCTGCTCTCTAGCTCTACCTAGACCACCCAGGCCTCTCTGTATTCCCCAAGCTGCTCTTTCCAGCTGGAACTCAGCCCTCCCTGTCTCCTCATGTCAACCCCCTACCTATCTTTTAAAGCCCAGCCACAGAAGATAACAAGATGGCTCAGAGGTTAAGAACAGTGTCTGCTCTTCCAGAGGGTCTGGGTTCGAGTCCCAGCACCCACATGGAGGCTCACAACCATCTGTAACTCCAGTTCTAGGGGGAAGGTATTGCACGCGGGACACAGAGAAAACATGCAGACAAAGTGCCCATACACTTTTTAGAAACCCAATTTTTTAGAAGCCCAAAGGTGCCTCAGAAGTAAAGACTTCAATAACCACCCAGTTATGTATCAAGATGAGCCCTTAAGATCAAACCCACGGCTTGATCCTTCTCCACAGCATTGGTCTGGTGTTTAGATACAAAGTCTTTGACAACAGACTTGAGTTTGAGAGTCTATCTCTCACCAGGTATGATGTGTTCATTCACCAGCAGTCCCAGCGCTGGGGAAAATGAGATGGGAACATGACTGAGCTCCTGTTGTGTGGCATTGAGAAAATGTCTCTATGCTCTCAGCTTCATTTCTTCACTTGCAAAAGTACAGTGCCAGTGCCGCTCCAAGACTTCCTTTGAGAGTTAGCAAAGCGATGCACTTGAACCTTAGACAGTGTCTCTGTCCCAGTAAGCAGTGATGTGAGCCCCCTAGCCTACTTTTAAAAACACAGCCCAAGATGAATGGGATGGAACATGGCATCTTAGCTCTGAATATGGCCACATCTCCACTGCCACTGCCACTGAATCCGGCGTTGTCATCCCCACCACCGCCATATTGATAACAGTGACTTTTCAGTTGTGACTTCTAGGAGGGCAGGGACTTGGCCTCATTCATCTTCATGCCTAGCCTTTAAGAAGTGATTAATAAATGAATGTAGAGTTGGATTGTTCAAGCAATTGTCCACTGGAAATCTTTTATTATTTGGCCTCTGGTGATAAATTGTTTTAAAAGCATTCGGCTAGACGCTTGCCACCCAATTAAGCTTTGGGTTCCATAGAGCTGAGAATTGTTAACTGCAGAATGTACACATTAGTAAATGTGAACATATTAATAAAGATAATCTCTACATAAAAGTATTCAATAGATATTTAAATCAATAAGCTCCAAGTTTACAGCATGCCTATGCTTTTATTAGGGAGGGGCAGAGGTAGGGGTAAATTTTCAAAGGAAATGAGAGCAGCATTATGGAATACTTTCAAGTAGTCAGTGCTAGGCACAAGAAAGAGACATCAGTGGTTAGGAGCTCCTGAAAAGGACCAGAGTTCAGTTCCCAGCTCTCACAATGGGTAGCCCACAACTTCCTGTAACTCCGGCTCTAGGGCTTTTAGCATTCTCTTTTGGCTTCGGCACTCATCTCCACATAAAGTGATTAATCTTCATGCCTAGCCTTTAAGAAGTGTCTAATAAATGAGTGTAGAGTTGGATTGTTCAAGCAATTGTCCACATGGCCACACAGCATATAAGCATATCTAAAAGTAAATCAAAATCCCTAAAAATACTAAAAATCGCCAGCATTTACCTAGCACCAACTTAGTGCCAGGCCTCCAGTGGTGAATACTCACATACTTTATGTGTGACTCTCATAGCCCGTTACCACGTAGGCATTGTTCCTTTCTTACAGCCAGGGCGAACAAACTTGCAGGAGGTTTGGGAGCTTGGCCAGGAGCACACTTTGGTTCCAGAGCTCAGGACTTGAATGTGTCCTCTTTTGACTACAGGGGAGGGGGTCAGTTATGCCAACCGGCCTCTATGTTTTGAACCGGGCTCTATGTTTCATCTTCTTTAAGATCTGAAAGTTGTTGAGTGGAATTCCCACATTACAGCTGAGGCAGTTCAGGCTTTCTTGTAAACACAGTCACTCAATGCCACAACTAGGCTTTCTGGACTTTTCTAAAGTCATACCAAATGCCATCAGAGCCTCCCCAGCAATTCTCAGATCAGCTAGTTTTCTAGTTCCATTCCGATTCACCAGCCCCCCCCCCCGCGCCGCCGCTTACTCCAGCACCAATCACCACCATGATCCTAGACAGATACCCCACCAGCCACATAGCTGAGGAAAAGGAAGCCATTTCAAATAGTCCTATCTCCACACAGTGAAAACCCAGCAGGAGAAAGAAAACACCAGCAGGAAGACAGGAAGACAAGTCGTGCCAGCAGCCACTACCAGTGGCTGGTGCAGTGCTGACTCATCTTGGAAGGATGTGCTCTGAAGGTTATCATGAGGTGCAGCTTCTACTATCTGGGAATAACAGCCCCCCCAACCCCCTGCTGCACGCAAAGTGACTTGGGGAAGTGCATGATAGGAACTGGAGCATCTTGGGACCTGGGGTGTGTGTGGAGGAAGTGGAGCTAAGGGGTCTTAGAGGCTAGCTAGTTTTATAGACCTTAGGAAGACAGTAAAGACATAGGAAACAAAACACTTATGAAGCCAAAGACCCTGGGGTAGAAAATGCCGCCAACCTCAGCAAAGCTTGGGAAATCAGTCTGCAAAATGAAAGAGACAGAGAAAAGACCAAAAATAACCTTGAAAGTAATGGATGAAGCAGAGGAGAAAAATCAATTCAGGAAAACATATTAAGCGGAGAAAATGAGAGCTGAGGGTTGGGGGAAGTCAGGATGGAGAGAGGCCCGCATGGGAGGGAGTCTGAAGGGCCAAGGTCCTCACTCTGTTCTCTCCTACCCAACTCTACCTCCAAAGGGCTCTGGGGCTTAGGGTGGGGCACCTCACTTCTCTAAGCTGCCACCAACTCCTCTTTAAAATGACACAGTTGGTAGACGTGGCCGCTAAAGCCCCCTTTCAATTCTGGTCATCTGAGATAAAGAGTTATACAAGAGGAGAGATATGTTAGTTGCTCGGCTATTTCCAGACGTACATGGTGATTGTGAGGTGTAAATGGAACCCCATTGGCTTGTGTTTTTCAGCCGTTGGGGGGAGAACCTGAGGAGGGAAACTCAAGGGCATAAGTCAGCAACCTACAAAGAGGCTCTTTGCAGGGGTGCTGATAACCCATTGGAAGGAAAAGGTAAGGCTTGTCCTGTAAGAGAAATCACACCAACCATGCTCTCCCTAGGGAGGGCTCTTGAGTCACAAAGTCAGCCAGGGATGGCTCAGCCTCAAGTGAGATCTGTCACGTAATCTTGCTATTGTTTAAAGGGACATTTCTCTCTGAAATGTATAGCCAGTTAGATGGGAAAGCGAGGCAAGGCCTTTAGAAAGCGATTACGTCTTGAGTACGCTGCTCTCATAAGTAGGATTAATGTTTTCGTGAAAAAGATAGAAGGGAATACAAGAGCTCCGTTTTGCCCACCTGATTCTCCAGCCATGTGAGATTGCAGCCATGTAAAAGCCATCATGGAGGCAAGGAACAAACCTCGCCAGATGCAGGATGAATGGGCTGGGAGCCTTAATCTTGGAATTCACAGCTTCCAAAGCTGTTATACCTCAACAAAAGTGTGTCGTAGAACTGTAAATACCCCAGAATGGCGTGATGGTTGGTTTCAGTCCTCAAGTGGACACAACATAGGATGGTTTAGACAAAAGTCCCAATAACGGACGATCTGGATCCAGGTGGCCCTGTGCATGTCTGTGGGGGGTTGTCTTGATTGCATGGTAATTGGTGGGGGAAGAGCCAGCCTACTGTGGGGAATCACCATGCCTTAGACAGGGAACACTGGAGGGCATAAGAATAGAGACGGGAGCCAAGTGAGAAGCACGCAAGCCTTCGCTTCCTCTCTGTTCTCATCTGTGGATATGATGTGACCAGCTGTCTGAAGCTTCTACCAATGTGACCTTCCCTCAGCGATGAACTCTAACCCAGAACTGTGGCCTAAAACAAGGCCCCTGTCTCTTCATTACTTTTTATAAGGATATTTTTATCACAAAACAAAACAAAAACAACAAACAAAAATAGAAAGAGGACAGATGGTCTCATTTTTAATGTTTACGGACTACACGGTCTGAAATGTTTTGGTACAGATTCTGAAAAGAGTTGATATAATTATTATGTTAATGTTTAGCCTAGATTTTTAAATAGTAACAGACTGATGCTGTGCTCCAAACCCCAAGGATCAAGGCAGCACTTGGAACTTACTAGCAAATCAATTGAGGAAACATGGACGGCAACTTAGAGGCACTGGCGTCTACACGGGAGCTGGTGTCTGTTCCATGCAGCTAAATCCTTAGCCTGCCCCAGAGAGAATTTCTGAGTACAAAAAGGCCTTTTGTTGCCTTGAACTTGCTCTCAGACATACCTTCGTGCTTCTCCGGGACACATCTGACTCTGTGGTGATCACTGGCCACTGTGCTGCCAGACATCGAAAAGATCAGCACAGTGGACAGTAACCAGGGGCCAAGGCGCGCACACACACACACACACACACACACACACACACACACACACACACACACACCCGCCGCCATTTTTTTGTCCCATTGTTTCTTACAGGGCCAGCATTGAAGAACAGATGGCCTACGCTCAGTTTTATAGGTAGAGACTGGGAACAACTAAAAGATTGTCACCCAAAGAAAGGAGAGATGTTTTAGACCGTATGTTTAAGCATATTAACACTTGTTTGCAAATGTTCCAGGCAAATTTATTTGTAACAGTCAACAATTAGGAACAGTTCAAGTGTCCATCAGTTGGTGAATGGATAAAGAAAACATGCTGCATCTATTGAAGAAGAAGAATAAATAAAAAAAGCAACCCAAGACCAAGCTATGGAAACAGGTAACAATGAGATAGATCTCAGAAGTAATTACCCATATGAAAGAAGCCAGATCAAGAAAAATGCACGCTGCGTGACTTGTGACAATGTTCGTTCGCAATTCTGAAAACTGCAGGCTAACGCACAGTGACAGAAAGAGATGGATGCCAAAGGAGCAGAGGACAAAAGCAACCTAAAGGGTTGGTGGATACGGTTTTGATTGTGGTGATGGTCTCTCGAGACATCCACACGTCCAAGCACATTGAATTGCACTTCAAATATGTGTGATTTATTATAGACCACCTACACCTCAACAAAATTGTCCCTTTTTAAACTATACATACCCTAGGATTGCCTCCTAGGTGACATTTATTTATTTTTTTAATCCATTCATTCATTTGCATGTGTATGTGGAAGCCATAGGTCATGGTGTGTATGTGAAGGTCATAGGTCACAGTGTGTGTATGGAGGCCAGAGATGAACCTTCAGTCATTGGTTCTTTCCTACCATGCTACTTCTAGGGATGGAACTCAGGTCACCAGTCTTTGGGCAAGCTCCTTTACCTGCTAAGCTAGCTCCCTGAAAGTACAGCATTCAGGTTTTCTTTCTTTTTTTTTTTTTAATAAAGTTTTTATTTATTTTTTATTTATACATTATTCTGCCTGCCTCAGGAAGGCACTGGACCTCATTACAAATGGTCATGAGCCACCATGTGGTTGCTGGGAATTGAACTTGAGACCTTTGGAAGAGCAGCCGGTGCTTTTAACCTCTGGACCATTTCTCCAGCCCCCCTCAGTTTTTCATATAGTTCCCATGTTGCCTGCCATTCCTCTGAGAAATCCAATGCTTTGGATATTGCACAGACTTCCCATCTCTTTGTAAAAGCATGCTTATCCTGAGGGCCTCTTGAACCTGGACTCCGTCGCTCTCCCTCGGAGCATGAGAGATTGTGGGAAAGTAAGAACACAGACTCAGAAGGTCAAATCAGCCTTTTTAACTCTATTCTTAGCTTTTGGGAGGGATGGGGGGAGTGAGGTCTTGCTATGGAGACTAGACTGCCTAACTCACTATGTAGTGCAAGCGGGCTTTGAACCCTCCATCCTCCTGCCACAGCCTCCCGAGCTCTGGCATTACAAGCACTCATCATACCTAGGTTTAACTGATAACAGCTTTTTTCAGCTTCTGAACCCTGCTTTGCAGCAAAGAAGAAAGTGCTCCCTTTCACCTCTCCACGTCCAAAAGGACAGGCTAGGCTTTCCTTTAGTCACTTTGAGACCCCTCTCACCTCCCACCAACTAACACACACTCTGAGGGTGACATGGCAGAGGAGAGAGGACGGTGATCTCCGGCAGGGAGAGGAGGCATAAGTTAGCAGCCCCCAACCCCTACCAAGAGTGGGGCTGTTAGAAAGCTGTGCTAATGACTTTAACCCAAGAGCAGTCTTGTGTAGAACTGCTAGAGCCTTGTCATTTCATGAGACTCTTCCATTCTTAGGCTAAAAAGCACAGCAGTGAACTGTCTGATTAGGAGCAGATTAATTAACAAAAAGCCTGAATGGCACACACATACAAACACATGCATACATGCGTATGTTCATATCTACACACACATACAACATACATACACACACACACACACACTTTCTCAACAAAGAACTCATCAGGGGCACTAGCATGTGAGTCCTAACCCTCTATTCTTGTTTGTTTTCTGCTGCTGTGACAACACGCTGACCAAAAGCCTCTTGGGCGGGAAAGGGTTTATTTGGCTTACAGGTTACAGCCCGTCACAAGGGACACTGAGGCAGGAACTCCAACCTCGAGCTTGCTCCCCCACCAGTGACCTGTTTCCTTTAACTAAGCCTCAACTCTCATCAATTCAGTATCTCCCTCAACAGTACCACCAATTAGAACGGGTCTAAGAGGTGCATTTTCACTCTCACGCCATTAACAGTATCCAGAATTTCCATCTCACAGCAGATCAGCATCTGCTCTTTGGAGGTGACGTGTTCATTCACTAGTCTAACCTGGTGGTACCCTACCATCACAACTGAGCTGGAGGAGTGAGTTCTGGGGGCCCAGAAGTAACAAGAGTTATCGGTGTCCTCACCGTCGTGAACTCAGAGAGTAGAAAGCCAATGCGTCTGTACACAGGTTACGCTATGAACGTTATGGAGTGCTGCAAGGGTGTCTGTCGCACAGCCTTGCCCTTGACTGGGTGCGATGAAAGGAGACAGGGTCAGAAAGTGACAAGCCATTGAGAAAAGCCACCCAGGATTACAAGGAACTGATACAACGGAAGGTGTTTCAAAGCTCTAGTTCTACGTGGTTTGCGTGGAAAATGGATTAAAGAGAGGACAAGAGGGCCAGAGTTAGAAAGCAGTTACAACAGATGACAACTGGATGGAGTTAACAGGACCGGGGTAGTGGCTTCCCTGAGGGGTGACAGAGGACTGCTTTGGTATCTGGAAGCACTCCCCCAACTGTTGTCCTTTAAGAGCAAAGGCCGTACCACGATGCCGCATCACTCCTACCACAGGGGCTCAGTGTTACATCTTCAAACACATACTCCTAGGAGAGTTGACCAACGGATGGGCCTGGAGTGGAGCGAGGCTGCAATGACCCTTGTGTCTCGAGGCCAGATACAGCCCCCAACATCTCTATTCTCCTAGGAAACCCTCCTCACTTAGTCCTCTGAAAGCTGGCCTGCTTTCATGGATAGCTCTTGAGGAGGCTGGGAGCAAGGACCCAGTCAGAAAAACCACCCGTGGAAGGCATTGCTCTTCCTCCACAGCACTTTATAGAGTTCTCTTCTAGGAACTGTTACCTCCTCACTATCTCTTTTTACCTCAGACTCTGACTCTCTTCCGTGTGACAAACCAATGGTCCTCTGATCAGAACAGTCCTCCCAAGGTATGGTAGGGCTGAGAACAGGAGTTCTTCCCACGGAGCACCTCAGGGTTTTGCCAACTTGACACCAGCGAAGGGTCATCTGGGGTGACATAATGTCTCCCCAGAGACAAGCCTGCGGGGGGGGGGGGACGTTTTCATGATTTGGTGATTGATGTGGGAGGGTGCTGCCCATTGTGAGTGCCACCACCACTGCTCAGGTAGTCCTGGGTGTATAACAAAGCAGGCTGAGCTGTCCCTGGGGAGCAGGCCTCTGCCTCAGTGCCTCCAGGTTCCTGCCTTGAGTTCCTGCCTTGACTTCTCTGGATGAGGGATTGTGATTGAGACATGTAAGCCAAATAAACCCTCTCTTCCCTGAGTTGTAGTGCTGCTTTAAATGAGAATGCTCCCGATGGGTTCAGATCTTTGAATACTTAGTCTGGAGGTAGTGGAACTGTCTTGGGAAAGATTTGAGAGTGTGTGACCTTGTTGGAGGAGATATGCTACTGGGTGTAGGCTTTGAGGTTTCAAAAGCCCATTGCAGTCTCCTCTCTCTCTCTCTCTCTCTCTCTCTCCCTCTCTCTCTCTCTCTCTCTCTCTCTCTCTCTCTCTGTGTGTGTGTGTGTGTGTGTGTGTGTGTGTCTGTCTGTCTGTCTGTCTGTCTGTCTCTGTCTCTGTGTGTGTCTGTCTGTCTCTCTGTCTCTGTGTGTGTCTGTCTGTCTCTCTGTCTCTGTGTGTGTCTGTCTGTCTCTCTGTCTTTGTGTGTGTCATTTGTCTCTTTGTCTCTCTGTGTCTCTCTCTCTGTGTCTGTCTGTCTGTCTTTATCTCCCTGTCTCTGTGTGTCTGTCTATCTCTCTGTCTTTGTGTCTGTCTCTGTCTCTCTGTCTCTCTCTGTCTCTCTGTCTCTCTCTGTCTGTGTGTGTGTGTGTGTGTGTGTGTGTGTGTGTGTATCTATCTGTCTTTGTCTCTCTGTCTCTGTATGTCTGTGTCTGTCTGTCTGTCTGTCTGTCTCTCTCTCTCTCTCTCTCTCTCTCTCTCTCTCTGCTTCCAATGTGCTAATCTGATAAAACACAAACTCATCTCTCAGACAATGCCAGCAACATGTCTGCCTGGCTGCTGTGCTCCCTGACATGAGTCCATGACTGTGCTCACCCTCTAGAACTGTAAAGCAAACCCCCAATTAGTTTGCCTTTTCCCATAAATCGCCGTGGTCATGGTGTCTCTTTGTAGCAATAGAAAAGTAACTAATACAGTTTGTCTTGATCAGGGTCTTATCACAGCAATCGAGAACAAACCAGAGCATAAGATGTGGGAACTCCGGAATTCCCAGAACCCTCTCTCCACAGCCTCATTAACCAGAAGTGTCCCTGGTGGTGGCGAATAAACATAAACCAGACCTAAAGAGAAGCAGGAAGCCAGAGTCCCAAAGGACAGAGGCTGGTCTTTCCACAAGAACACAACTCCCACTCCAGGCTTACGCTTGGCAGGAATCTCACTCTTTCGGCTTTCCAAAATATCTCAATTAGGCTTTCAGCGAGCAATCTCTTGACTTCTTCATTTCCTCCTCTTAAAACTAGGCAGAGTAAGTTTCTGGTATTTTCGGCTGAAATGAAAGGAGCTAATGGCAGGCAGATATCCAGTCCTGCCTCCGAAAGGTCCAGCCTTCCCCATTCATAGTGTCTCCTGTGGGTCTCCTCTGCCCTCTGTCTGACCCATCCAGTGATAGCTGACCCCTCAACTCCTGCCTCTAACCATTTCAACCACTGTGTGCTGTGGCTGAGTACACCCACTCTGGCAGGCCCCTTGATTCTATTCCCGGCTAATGGTGTCCCTTGGCTGGCCCCTCCCCCTGGGATAGATCTGCCACAAGGGATAGCCTCTGACTCTGCTTTTCTTCAGATGCATTTAGCGTTAACCTTTCTGAGTCGGTTCTCATGATGTGCTCAGCAGTCTCCACTCCTGCATTCACCTGTGGGCAATTAAACGCCATCATGAGTACATGGCTCCTCCATTTGCCAGGGCAGGCAGAGGGACAGCGGAGGTTACAGCTCAAAGTATAGGTAACACAACTGCAGACATTGAGGCCAGGGAGAAGACGTGGCCTCTTGCCCTCCAGCTGCATCCCATAAGCTCCCTCATTGAGGTGGCTTACTAGAAGATTGCAAGTCCCCCTCGGCAGCACAACAGAGAGTTCACACAGATATTTCCAACTGTCAGGGTCCAGAGGCTTTCTCTAAAGCCTGAGGGTTTCGTTGTTGGAAATTGGCCACGGGGGGGGGGGGGGGGGGGGTGGAGCAGATGACTCAGTTGGTAAAGTGCCTGCTGGACAAGCCTAAGGATATGATTTCAACACTAGCACCCATATAAAAAGCTAGGCATGGTGGGGTGTTTGTAGTGCCAGCACTGGGGAGGCAGAGACAAGCAGGCCTCAAGAGCACTAGTCAGTCAGTCTACCCTGTCTGGTGAGTTCCAGGCTAGTGAGAAATCCTGAACTGGCTCCTGAGATTAATCTTTGGTACACAAACATACACGCGCGCGCGCGCGCGCACACACACACACACACACACACACACACACACACACACACTCAGAACATGCAAGTATGTTCTTGAGCACAACAGTGGTTCCCACACCTTTCTCCTCCTACAGGCTACAGGCCTCTTTGTATGAGGAACACATCTGAGACTCTGTTGGCCTGTCTCCCTCTGCTCAATGATAGAAAATGCCTTCTCCTCCCGTTCACTGGCCAGGGAGCAGAGAAGAAGAAGAAGAGGAGGAGGAGGAGGAGGAGGAGGAGGAGGAGGAGGAAGAAACAAACACAACAATAACAACAGGGTGCACCACAGACTCAGTCACACAGAGCAACTTTCATTCCATAGAACAGAACCACAGAGGTGATTCAGGTCAGAGTGCAAAATCTGCAAACACCCGCATGAGCAGTTTGTGTGTGTGTGTGTGTGTGTGTGTGTGTGTGTGTGTGTGTGTGTGTGTGTATGCGGGTATGTGTGTGTGTTGCCGCATATAGCCTCTAACACAATGTCAAATACCAAAGTTCTCTTTAGTCAATAACCCCAAAAGGCAGAATATGTCATCCAATTACCATTTCACAGTGGCCCTGTGTCCAGAAGAACCCTGACTCCTGTGTCCTGAGCCACTGAGGAGTGTAGTGAGCCTAATTTAGAGTTTACATCAACAGCCTCTCTGTAGGCCTTGGGACAAGAGGCTTCCGCTAGGCTGGCCAGCCAACATGCTCTGATCCTCTTGTCTCTGCCTCCCAAGTGCTGGGATTATAAGAACAGATGAATATGTTCCTTGGGTCAAATTCAGGCCTTCAAAATTGCATCACACACACTGCGCAGACTGAAGCCATTGCCCCAGCTTCCTATGTTTTTATTTTCAGGTGAATCTTTTACCCACATGATTATGCAGCAGGAGTTTTGCTCACTGTGATTTTAATGTAAGACTGGAGTTTTGGGGAAAAAACCCTGAATTTGGAAACCTTTAAAAAAATTTTTATTGATTCTTTGTGAATTTCACATCCTGTACCCAAATTCCACTTATCTCTACTGTCCCCTTGTATCTGCCTTCCGCCCTTGCAGCCTCAACCCCCCTCCCAAAAAAACCAAATAAAAATAAACAAAGCAAAGCATAGAAAACATCTCATGGGCTGGAGAGATGGCTCAGTGGTTAAGAGCACCATCTGCTCTTCCAGAGGTCCTGAGTTCAATTCCCAGCAACCACATAGTGGCTCACATCCATCTATCATGAGATCTGGTTCCCTCTTCTGGTGTGCAGATGTTCATGCAGGCAGAACACTGTATATGTAATAAATAAATAAATCTTTAAAAAAAACATCTCATCATGGAAGTTGTAGTGTGTCCCATAGTATACCCCTCTGTCCACACATCTTCTCTTGCAAATCTTCACTGCAATGAGTCATTGCTCTCTGGCTTCTGTGACACCATCAATATTGGCTCCTCACTGAGACTCCTCCTAGTTATCCTGTTGTTGCCCTGCGTCCTGGAGATTCTACAGTTTTAGACCAGTAGGGTAGCCCTTTCATGCGCCTGAACAGTTCACAAATGATGTAGATTTTTGGGGTGGACCAACTCAAAGCCCTGGAAGCTCTCTTGTACTGCTCTGGCTAAGCCACCCAATGCCATCATTGGCAGGAGGCAGGGTGAGCTTGCCTGCTCTCCTGCCCTCAGGGCTGGCTCACCCACACCCGAACCTCCAGAGCCAGTTTCATTGTGCTGCTCAGTCAAGACTTGAGGCCTGCTCTCTCAAGTTCAGCCAGTGAGGGGCTGGACTAGCTCTCCTGCTCTCACGACCCATGTCTTTGCCATCAGGACCAGCTCCACTGTGTTGCCCAGAGCCTGTGGAAACTCTTTCTGTAAACGACTAGACAGTAAATCTTTTAGACTTTGAAAGCCATGTAGTCTCTTTCACAACTACCTAACTTGGTTGAGCATGAAGACAGCCATGGATGTGTAGACAAATGGGTGTGGCCGAGTACCAGTGGAACTATGAGAGGACAATAAATGGTGAGCTGGAGCGAGCCTGCATGCTGCAGCTCCCCAGTTCCTGATTTAAAAGCTTAGTACGACATCTTTCTGAGAAACTCATGTCTGAGCTAAGGGCCAGCTTGGGATGGGGCTGGGAGCTTGCTTCCTGGTCAAGGGGGCGCATGCAGGTCACTCCAATTCCCTGGTAGTGTTTAATTGCTCACACAATACCTTCCCAGTGACATGGCCAAAGCATCCATATTCATTCTCCAGTCCGCCCCATCACTATGCTACCCTAGCACTCTGTCCACTCCAAACCAAAAGAAATCCTGGAACATACTCGTGAAGACAGCCAATGTTAGGACGGTGGCATTAAAAGACAGTAAGTAGACCTGTCACTTTTCTCTTTTCTAGTAAGTCATGCGTTTGGTCCTGGGGTATATTTTTTGTGTCCCTTTCCTTCTCTGCCTCTTTATCACTCCTTGTTCTCCCAATAACCCTCCATTTCTCCACTGCCCCAAATTCACACCATTCTGGCATCATGTCAAGTCCTAGCTCTTTCAGATGCTCAGTGTCATCATTCAGACACGGGGACACATGCCTAACACTTAAAAAATAAATAAAAAGATCGAGGCAACTTTCTGGCTAGTGTGAAGGAAACTTCTCTGCAAAAATAACACTTTCAAACTAGACAAAACTGTCAAAAAGCAATCATTTCACAGCTCTGAAAACTGGCCAAACAAATTGAGACTAGCTTATTTGTGTGAGACTTCTGAATGTCGGGTTAGAACAGCCAGAGTCAGGGGGCAATTCTTGTCAGCCACAAACTACACAGCCGGTGGGTACCTGGCATGGTCAGAGGTGAGCGATAAAGTTTATGCCTGGCAGTGAATGTGGATGACCACAGAACAGAGGACCTGCCAGAAATGTAACCAGGCTAGCCTGGAAGTGAGAAACTATCCAGAGAGCATAGTAAACCCTTTACACATCTCTCCTGGACCGGGAGGGAGGCTGCTTAGGTGAGGAGAACACAGAGGGCTTAGTGGAAGGTATCAACAAGTGCAGATCTGAAAACCACCACAGAGCATGTGGGCTTAAGTGCTACCCAGGCTATGGATGACCCATAGGCTGGAAGGAAAGGAGGGTCCCTTAGGGGGATAATCTGAGGCATAAAAACAAAGCAATTTTAAGGGAGTGACCTGAGGCCTAAGCCACTACACAGCAGGGTGACAGATCCACAGCTTGAATGCAGGCAGATGGACACAGATTTCCAATGCTGACACAAAAAGGAATGGAAAAGCTGAAGAGGCCACATAGAGAAATTGAATCAATAATTGAAAATCATACATGCATACACACACACACACACACACACACACACACACACACACACACACACACAAAGCTCAGGCCCATGTGCTTTCACCGATCAATTCAGTAACATTTTAAAGAGTTGGACTCACTCTTAGATAAACAAGAAATAAAGAAAGAGTGAACATATCCATACATTTATTGAGATCAGTAATATTCCAAAACCAAAAATTAGGATATCACAAGAAAAGAAAGCTAAGGTCCATCCACTATACTTAATGATTTAGCTTGACAATTCGTTAGAATGTGAGCAAACTGAAATCATCAGTAGGTGAAGAGTTCTACCCCCTTAATAAACTGGGAGATCTGTATCAGGACTGCAACATAGATTAAGTCACGCACTGCCCGACACCAGTAAAATAAAGAGCAAAGTCCATAGTGGGCATGAGAAAACAGTTCCCAAACAATCTACACCACTCGAGGAAAAGTTTTTAAGATTAGCAAATGATAACAGAGAACATCTTCAGTTGGATAAAAGACACTTGTGTAAGCCTATGGTGTGTGGGCTGGAGAGATGGCTTGCCACTGAGCGCAGTGGGTCCTCTTGCAAAGGTTTGGTACCCAGAACCTATATGGTGCCACATAACAGTCGGTAATGCCAGTTCCAGGGAACTGGCTTCTTCAGGCCTCTGTGGGCACTGCATGTACACGGTGCACATTCACATGTGCATGCACATAACAATCTCTTTTTTTCCCAAACAAACAAACAAACAAACGCCACAGAAAACCTAAGAATAAATTTAACAGAAGTACAAACCTGCCCACTGAGAACTATAAAAAGAAAAATGAAATCCATGAGAGAGGATCTAAATCGATGACAGGACAGTTGGTGTTCATGGCCTGGAGTAGAGAATTCAATATTCTTTCCAAATGGATCTAGAGGTTTCATTCAATCCTAGTTTTTTTTTTTTTAAATTGCACCAGACTTTTGAAGGAAATTGGGAGCTGATTGTAATGCATTCAAAGGATAGTCAAAATTAATATGATAAAATAAACACAAAATTGGGGGAGGGGTTAAACTACTGAATTCCCAAGCTTAATATAAGTCTACAGAAATCGAGGAAGTGGGAAGTGCGGTACAACTTAAGAAGGATGGCCCAATGGGCAGAGCTGAGGAGTGAAAAAACTAATCCATCCATTTGTAGCCAACGCAGTGTGTCATTGCTGCCGGTGATGAAGCTTAAAGCTCAGGCCTTGCAGAGGCTAGGTGAGCTAATTCTTGAGGAACACTCCCCAGGACCCGACCAATTACCTTTTGTCAAAGACACCAAGTCATCTTAGTGATTTGTTCAACCAACACTGCTGGGACCACCAGATATAAATAATAACCTAGAAACTGAAAAGAAGTACCTTGTCTCAGCTGCATTTAGATTTCCTGGCCGAGGCATCTATGATAGATTAATGAGAGAAAGCACACAGATTTGCTTACTGTGAATTTTATGTGATGTGGAGATCTTCCAAAGGAAACCCTTCCAAGCAAACAGGACACAACTAGTGTCCTTTCATGCTTAGGTTTGTAAAGAGTATAGCTATGCAGAAGTAGGACTGGCAAACAGGTCTGGCTGATGATAATAAACTGGGGAGAGAGGGACGGATTTAGCAAGCCTAGTTGTTCATATCCTTCTATGTGTCCCTGTGCCTTCAGAGCTAGGGGTGTGCCTTTGCTCTGGGTATTAGCAGGGCTCCTCTGGAATGGGATGATGTTAGTTAGATTGCATAGCCTGCTTCCTTCAAGCAAGGTAAGAGAAAGTGATAGTGACCTTCCTATCTCTGTGTTGTCTCAAAAGGTGAGGGCCAGGCCTATAGCTCAGTGAAGGATCCTCCAAGGCAACAAAAGCAAAAGTTAAGACATCATATTTGGAGTTGTAGGTCACAGCCCTGTCATGACCACTCATCAAAGCTAACTCAGACTGGATCATAGACCTGAAGCAACTGCGAAAAGTGTAAAACGGAGGAAATTGGAAGCTGATTATAAAATGTGCACTCCAAGGACCCCCAAGTACTCAAGACAAATTCAATAAAATGAATACAAAGTTGAAGGATTTAAACTACTGAATTTCAAAACTTACTAACAGTCTACCTTTTGTTTTTAGAAGAATATCTTTCTGACTTTGTACTCCATGAGAATTTCTTTACATGACATTTTTAGATGTTCTTCAAAAGGCACCACAAATAAAATGAAAAGAAGGCCAGTTTTGGTGTGTACTTGTAATCCCAGAACCTTTGAAAGATTGGGGCAGAAAACATGATGAGTTTCTATAGCTAGCCAGGGCTATGTTGAGAGATTCTGTCTTAAGGAAAACGAATAGGAGAGAAAAAGGAAGTGAGGGTGAAGGAAGGAAGGAAGGAAGGAAGGGAGGGAGAGAGGGAGGAAGGAAGAAAGAAAGAAGAAACAGGAAAAGATAAACCATAGACTAGGAAGAATATTTGAAATACAAATATTATAAGGAATGACAATATTAACTAGTCATATGAAGGACCTTAAACTCAAAGTGTGTGAAGAACTATAGAAAGATTATAAGAAAATAAATGACCTACTTTTTGAAGTGGGTAAAATAACAGAATAGACATTTCAGCAAAGTTAGGAAAAGAAACACAAATGGTTCGTAGGTGCATGAAAATATGCTCCATGTTATTAGTCCTTAGCCAAGTTTATTTTGAAAACATGGTGAGTTGTCAATACGCACCCACCAAAATGGCTTTCTTCAGAAAGACCAAGGTTGTTCGGTAAGAATACAAAGAGACCAGAATTTCCATTTGCCGCTTGTGGGGAGGTAGGAAGACAGCTACTTTAGAACACAGCTTGGCGCAGCTGCAGAACATTAAACAGAGTTACCATGTGACCCAGCAATTCCCAGGTTTCTTGCCAAGAGAGATGCAAACGTATGTCCACACAAAGGCTTGTATGCAAACGTTTGTTGCAGTATTATTTATAACAGTCAAAATGTAGGAGCAATCCAAGTTCCCATTAACTAGCCAATAGAAAAACAAAACGTAGCATACACAGCCAGTGAAATACTGCCCGAGGCTGAGGGGGAACATTTGGTAGCTAAAATGGCAGCTGCACAGTCAAGAGGACCTAAGTTTGAATCTCCAGAAACCAGGTTTAAAAAAACAAGCCAGCTGTGATGGTTGCATGCACCCATAACCCCAGAGCTGGGCAGAGACAAGAGGATTACCAGGGCTCACTGACCAGCCAGTTTGAAAAAGAAAGAAAGAAAGAAAGAAAGAAAGAAAGAAAGAAAGAAAGAAAGAAAGAAAGAAAGTTGACAAGCCCTAAATCAAGTGAGAACCTCTATGTCCTGGTCTGAATAGGTATGGCCTCCACACTTTCTGTGTTTGAATGCTTGGCCCATGGAGAATGGCACTATTGAGAGGTGTGGCCTTGTTGGAGGAGGCGTGGTCTCGTTGGAGGAAGTACGTCACTTTGGAGGTGGGGCTTTGAGTTCTCTTATGCTCAAGCTCCACCCTTCTGCTACCTGAGAACCAAGGGGTATAACTCTCTCTGCTTCTTCCCTAGCACAGTGTCTGCCTGCATGCTGCCACACTTCCCACCGAGATAATAATGGTCTAAACCTCTGAAACAGCCCCAATTAAATGTTGTTCTTTATGGATTTGGTGACTTCCCCTTGCAGGGGAGGTGGGGAGGCCAGCAGTGCGCAGAAGAAGGAGAAGCAGGCTATCCGGATGAGACCTGATAGGCTGTGGTCATATGATAGGAAGAGGTCCCCTTCTGTCAGAAGTCTAGAAGAGGGGAATAGGGCAGAAGAGGGAGGGAGAGAGGGAGGGAGGAGGGAACAGGAAGGTACAAGTGAGGGGATAACAATTGGGATGTAATCTGAATAAATTATTATAAATTAAAAGAAAAAAGAGTTGCTTTGGTCATGGTGTCTCTTCACAGCAATAAGACCTTAACCAAGGCATCTTGTCATGAAATGATAAGGTGGAGAATGACAGAAAGGGACACCCAACATCAAACTCTCTGTCTCTCTCTGTCTCTCTCTCTGTCTCTGTCTCTCTCTCTATCTCTGTCTCTCTGTCTGTCTCTCTCTCTCTCTCTCTCTCACACACACACACACACACACATGTGCACACACACACACACACTTTTCAGCAATAAAAACAAAATAGTAATTTACTAGTACAAGCTATCTACTGGAAGAATGACAAGACATCGTGCTTAGGGAAGGAACTAGAACAAAATACTATACGTTGTGTCATTCCATTAGCATGCCATTTTCAGAGCAGGTGAGTTTATAGAGGCAGGAAGCAGATACGCGTTTACCTGAGGCTGGGGCTGCAAATGGCTTCTAGGACTCCTGGAGTTTATGGAATGTTCTAGACTGGACAGTGATGACCATTTTATACTGTGAACACAGTTGATGCTAAGAGGGTCATGAATTCCGTAGACTGTAAATTACACCTCAAAACATCGACATAAAAATAAAGATGAAAGCCTGCCAAATGGAGTTCTGCTTCTGATGCCTCTTCCTGTGGATCATCCACCTTTATCATCTCGCCTGACCTTTGACCCTCTCCAAAGTCCCATCTCCAGAGTCCATTACTCTCTGCCTTCCTTGAGAGTTCTGAGGCCAGCTGAGGTAGTGCTGCAGCCTGCACCCCGTTCAGCGTTCTTCAGAGCGCCTCCCAATGTGGTAAGATGCCCTCAGAACTACAGCTGTCTTAATTTCTCTCCGGTTCTTCATTTGACTTCCTCTGACTACGAGGGAGACACGCTGGCTTCTTGGTTTCACCGGGGCCCCAAACCACCCACATAGAGTTGACTTACTTGAGACACTGTGTGGGTCTGAAGGGGTGAGAACGGGGGAGAGCAATTCCAGCTTGCGTCCACCCGGCAGGACATGCGGCGTGCTAGGGGTGCTAAGAGGTTTTTAGGCTTTTCCTGGAATTTTTCGTGGCCCTTCCCTCCCATTACTTTCGTTCTACATCCTCTCTCTTTTCCCCATCCTTCTCTCTCCGCCTAGTCTCCTCCCCACGATGCACATATGCACGTTATATATGTCTGTCTGCCTATGTATCCATCCCTTTACCTTGTAAGAGTCAAATCAGCAGTCTCCCTTAAAGTCTTATGCCTTGTGGTTCCATGTGACTTGCTTTAACATTGTCTCAGGTCCTGTCATCAGCCAGGTTTCTAAGTCAAAAGTTACTTGCAGGCACACACACACACACACACACACACACACACACACACACACACACACACAGACACACGAGACAGAGAGACAGACAGAGACAGAAAGACAGAGAGACAGAGACAAAGACAAAGAGAGAGACAGAGAGAGACAGACAGACAGACACACACACACACACATACACACACACACACACACACACACACACACACACACGAGAGAGAGAGAGGGGGGGAGGGAGGGAGGGAGACAGGGACAGTAAGCGGATGGTGTTTGTTGAAAGAGAACGCATAAGGGGTTGTCAGACTATAGGCTCCTGCTTGAACAATAAGCAGAAGCAGAGACTTTGCGGCATAGTTTTCTCCAACCAGCTACAAGAAAACCCTGCTTCTGCCGTCTGGAAAATGGATTTTTTTTCCGTCAGGGCGGCAGCTGTCCCTAGAAATAGGATGGTGTTGTTCTCTGCCATTACCACTGCAAGGAATCTCCACAGTTAGGCTTTCCTTGCACTGTTTAGAGATGTGTCTCTGATGACTGGACCCATGTCACAGGTCACTCGCCTTAGAGAAAGCTGGGGAAATGAATGGTTGGCCTTCTTGGCAAGCTCTTCTCACCAAAATATGTGCCAAAGAAGAAACAAAAGGAATGAGTTCAGTTGGTATAAGCCACAGATAATAAAAACGGCTTTTATTTGTAACTAACCTGAATAAATTAATATAGGACTGCTATGCAAAGTTTTCTGTGTTACAATCAAATGCCGGTTAGAAGCAATTTAAAGGAGAAAGAACCTGTGTTCTTTCCCAGTTTCCCAGTTTCCAAGGCTTCAGCCCCTACTCAGGCATTTCCATTGTTTCTGAGCCACCGAGAGGCAGGATGTGATGGTAGAAGTCTATGAGGGAGCAGAATGGGTCAGCTCATGGTGCTCAGAGAGCGGACGCCTCTGAGGTGCCCTCCCTCCCACCCCTACCTCACCCCACCTCTAAGCCTCTAGCCTAGGGGACGCCACTGCCCACATTTAGGATATGTGATCTCCCCTTAGTTAACTCTTCCTGGAAATCCCCCACAGACACACCCAGAGGTGTCCCTCACTAAACACTCATCATTGTCAGCCTGAACCATCACACCTGGGTGGTCAGATGGGCTCAGTGAAACGATGCTGAAGTTCAGAAGGAGCTGGTTGAGATTCAAGACTACGAAAAGGAAAAGCTGGGAGCTGTGTGGGGAAGAAAGGAGTGACTGGTATTGTCCGGCTTTTCTCCTTTATTTGGCACATAGTGACCCTCCCAACCAGAGTCTTCTTGGTGTAAGTCTGCCTTGTTTGCACACTAGTGGCGGTAATCACTGGACAGCCCACACCCCCTCCTCCCCAGGAAGCAATTACAGCTCAGCAAACAGTCACTCGCCACACTCTGATAACTGCTATTTAAGGAAGGCTTGAAGTGAGCTTTTCTTTAAAATGAGCAATCTCTCTCTCTCTCTCTCTCTCTCTCTCTCTCTCTCTCTCTCTCTGTGTGTGTGTGTGTGTGTGTGTGTGTGTGTGTGTGTGTGTGATGGAAATGCCACAATTACTCTGAGATTTGTTGGGTATAATTAGAGAAGAATTTGCCTAAAATATGGAGACACTGTTATAAATATACATTTGTCTGACAGTTTTGTGAGACCCTATGTGACCCCCCAGAAGGCTTCTGGTTTGAATAAAGCAGAAATGGCAAGGAAAGGAAGGCCTCCACTCAGGGCCAAGCCACATTTTATTTCCAGATCATTCTTGGCTGCCTAATAAAAGCTGTAGTTTACCCTCACGACCCAGCCCATTCACTGGATGATCTCTCTGGAAGTCCACGGGCCAGAGGGAACATGCAGTTTCCAGTCCATGTTAGATCCCAAACCCAGCTCCCCAAGGCAGAATTTAAACCTTCGAGTCTTCGCGATCAAGTGGTCTGACAGACGTGTGCTGCATGTGTGTTAAAAATAGGAGCTTTCTATTTTAAAATAAATATAGTAAGCCGCATAAAACCAATGACTAGCTAGAAAAAAATGCTGAAGAAAAATAGTCATTATCATCCAACTCAAGAAATCGGATTTTACTCCTGACCCAAGAAGTCTTTCCCCAGACCAACCAACTACAGCCTCCTCTTCTTCCACAGAGTAACCCTGTTCTGGTGTTTTATGGTAGAGGGTGCTTGTGTTTCTTTGGTTAATGTTTCAGTATACATCCCAGGAGGTCACTGTTTAGTCTTGGCCATTTGAAAGTGTTGATGTGTCATTGAGGGTTTTGCAGAGTACCGCAGGTCTCGTTTTTTTGTTTGTTTGGTTGGTTGGTTTGGTTTGGTTTTTTTGTTTGTTTGTTTGTTTGTTTGTTTTTTTAGGGTTTATCTAGTTAAGCGTCTTTCTTCCCTGTCTGGGTCTCACTACTCTTACACACAGAGGGCAATGTAGCTCATTCTCCGATTCTCCCATTCCTCCTGTAGATCCCAGCAGCTGGGCCAGCGGGCTGCTAGAGCCAGGCAAAAACAAAACCAAAACCAAACAAACAAAATGATGCATCAGGAGGCCACAAGTCTCATGTTTGTATGACGATGATGGGCATGGATGCTGACTACCTTAATTCAGTAACTTGTTGGGGAGTATAAATAGTGATTTCATAAGCCGATGCTTATTTGTCCTTTGCAGAAGTTGCAGTGCTCCTCCTGTTAAGAGACATTTCCCCTATAGTTCATCCAGAAATGATGGAATAAATGTATTACATGTCCATTTTCCTTTTTTTTAATTTTTAAAATTTATTTATTTATTTTTATTTTTATGTACATTGGTGCTTTGCCTACATGTATGTCTGTGTGAGGGTGCCAGACCTTGGAGTTACAGACAGTTGTGAGCTGCCATGTAGTTACTGGGAATTGAACGCAGGTCGTCTGGAAGAGCAGTCAGTGCTCTTAACCACTGAGCTATCTCTCCAGGCCACATCCCGTTTTATTTTCCAGATTTCAGGATGATGACTGCTTCCCTATCATCTTCTCCAAGCAAGCCAATATAAATGCATTTATAAAATATATATTCATATGTTTTATAAGTATAAATTATTAAAATATAAACATACATAATGTAATTATGCAAATATCTGTACCATATAAATTATATATGTGTGTGTATATATATTATATATATATATATTTATGATAGAGAGATGGCTCAGCAGGTAAAAGAATATGCTGCTTTTTCAGAGGACCTAAGTTCCATTCTTAGCACCCACATCAGGCAGCTCACCACCACCTGTCACTCCAGCTCTAGGCGACTCTGACACCTCTGAGCATCTGCACTCACGCACACGTACCCATACACATGTGCATCATTAAAAGTAATAAAGATGAAAATTTCAAAAGAAACATATCCTTACATACAAAAATGATTATGAACACATTTTGAAATTCATGAGATCCATTTTTAACCCACTTTAACTGGCTTTCAAAAGACCAAATGCACTCATTTCCGGCCAACAAAGTGGCCTTTCCATGGTACTTGCATCATTTACTGTAATTCTGGTGGTGCTTCGTAACCCCTGTGCTATTCAGTGCTACAAGTATACATTTAAACGGTTATCATCACGGCTGGATGTGAGTAGCATCTTAAGAAGTCCTGCCTCCTCCCAGTGACACAAGCCAATGCCACAGCCTGTGCACTGAGATTTGCTACTATTTGATTACTGTTTCTGAGCTGTTACACTGCTAGGTCTAGAAAATTCAGACGCTGTCCTGACGTCACTGCCTGTAATCCAGATTCAGGACTATGGGGTCTGAATTCCTCCCCATCAACCTCTTCCTCTTGCTTTTCCCTCCCTACTTCACTTTGTGCCCCGCCCCTGTCTCTTTTTGCCTAATAAGTCACCTCGGAGTCGCCATCCTTGCTGCTGTGCATCCTGGTTCCTCGAGCATCCTAGAGATGATAAGGTTGGAGCGGGCAATCCCTGTGAGTAATCATTTGCGTGATCTCCTATTACTCACTTTACTGTCTCAGAGAAACAACACCAATGATACCACCACAAATACGATTCTTGACGTGAATAGAAAAGAAGTTTGCAGATGTCTCCCTGGCCCCTGTATCTATGTTTTCACACTGCACAGCCACTGTATACTGCACTCTTTTCTCACCTGCATTTGGCCTTAGTTTTATAAGAACATACATGCAGGGCTTACCACCAGCCATTTACATCCTTGTCTCCTAGGCTATTTTATTCACATCTTCTTTAGTGACTCGACTAAGAACATTATTTCTCAGTCTGGTGATGTGTCCCCCACTTGTAACAATAGCTGTCAGGAGGTTTAGGCAGAAGGATCACAAACTGAGGACAGACTTGGTGACAGAGGAAAATCCTTTCTCCAAAAAAGATCTGTAAAATTCTTGTCATGCGTTTTCCTGGTGGACTGCGACCCTCCGCAACTGTGAGCCAAAAGGTGCTTTTCCTCCTTACGTTGCTTCTATCGGAGATTTTGTCACAGCGATACAGAACGTGCCTGGGATACATTCAGAGATCCGTGGCTCCCTCACACTTTTAATTCTCTTATCCCTCTTTCATTCGGTTTGAAACACACCAAGCAGTTTCTCATCCTATGTGGACACTGGACTGGAAACACATGGCTAGTCAGTTGGGCGTCCTTACCAGGTCTTGCAGGCTCCATGTACCTAGGAGTTGCTCCGACTTCTCTAGTGATGTAAGAAGTTCCTCCTAGCATGGACTTCCGTAATCCCCAGGAGGCTTCTCGTGAGCCCATTTTATCTGAAGCTCAGTGGATACCTCATTTCTTCACGCTTCCTGTACCCATGGGGACATGGAAATCATATCTAATGCTTGAAGTCAGTTTGCCCTAAACAGCCTTGTTGTGTTATAAGATTCCTGGGGACACTTCAGAAGCTAATTTAGAGTGTCTTTGGGTTTGTAATCTTCAGCTCTAGTGGCTTTGTCTATCTTTAAATGAAGAAATTCGAAGGCCATGTGGCCTGAACCTTTCCTTTATATTACAATTGTTTTGGTTGCTTTTATTAGAACTTCCTACTAGTTTCCATTTAAACCCTAGATATTAGCTTATTAGGAGAAGTTCCAAATGTCTGGCTCACTGGATTCACATGCCCACCTACCTATCAATCAACAACTAGAGAGCAGAGAATGCATTCTCCCACAGGGTGAACCACAAGCTCTCCAGGTTGCGATGGTCCTGGCCGTTTCATTGTTTCACTGGCCACTTGACTAATTTTCACCACTTTCCCATCCCTGACTGAAGTCATCTACTCATGACCTCTTTAAGGAGTCAGTAACATGATGACTTCTTTTTAGGAGTCAGTGTCACAAAGCAGGAACTGTCCAGGAGCCGCTTACAGACTTAATTACTGAAAGTTTGGTGGCTATTTCTCCCCCCTTTTTGTTCCCCATCTTCTG
Organism: Acomys minous; assembly: GCF_964271855.1. NCBI lineage: Eukaryota > Metazoa > Chordata > Mammalia > Rodentia > Muridae > Acomys > Acomys minous. Next base: position 74,302,580 of record NC_140493.1, on the reverse strand, counting down.
CATCCTAAGTTCTCAACTCTTTTGGTTTTCAAGAGGTCCAGATTTTTCTGTATTTCCAGATTTGTCTTCTGGAATCCTAAGCTTCTTCCCCTCAGTTTTTGGCCTCATAACATAGTTGAAATCCTAAGGATGACTGTGGATACTGGGTGAGGCTAATGTGAGATTAGAAAAGTTGAGTGAACGGAGGTGAGTTTTAATCTGAGTTAGGTAGGAGACAAGAGGACAGTATTAGCCAGGATGCAGGTTTAAGACAAGGAAAAGGGAAAGCAAGGCCTTGGTTCTGGCGACGAGATCTGTAAAAATAGTAGGCCGAACCAGGAAGTGGAATGGTAGCTACCATGGTAAAGAGGAAGCACGTGATCCAGATATTAAACAGGGTTATGCAAGGGGTGCACTTTACAGATAATGAATTCTACCCATCCCTTTTGTGCAAAGCCTGGTTGCTGTTCAACTTAAGGACAATTGCTACTTAGCAGACACACTTAGGCCACCCCTTAAGCCATAATTACTGGGGAAAATAGTTGGGTACACAAGAAGTTGCCTACAATTCTCCAAAGCCCCCCCCCCCCACTCCCCACCTCCGAGCACTATACCCACTGTTTCTCCTATATCAGTGATGGCTCTCCTTCTTTGCCTAGACAACAAAGCACTTCAGGGCTCACCTCCTCCAAGAGACTGTAGGCTGAGTGAGGTGCCTCCCATCTGTTCTCAGGGGTCTCTAAGCCGAGAACACATCACCCTTTCTCTCTTCTTACTTGTCTGTATTAAGTTAGAAGCTCTTAAAGAACAAGAAAGGAGTCTCGCGGAGCTCTGTATCCCCCCTACACCTAGCATTGTTGCTCACACAATGCCTCTAACTGCATCTGTAATCACAGGCACCACACAGATGAATGTTAATACTGTCTGGCTACAGGAGGGTCAGCGTTGAGAGAGCCTGGCTGACCGTGCTATCAGCATCCATCATCTTCTAGGACTCCCACTCTAATCAATTTAATTATTTTATTGCAGACATCATAGGGGCAACAACATAAGGGAGCAGGAAAGAGAGAGCCAGGCCTCCTGAGTTATTGCTCAGAGATGGGAACGTCGTCCGATTACTCACTAACATTCGAGGTCAGACAAAGGTTTTCACAGTCAGATGTCATCATTGCGCATAAGTTTTCTAGAGGACACTATTAAGACAGGAATGTGGTCTGGACAGAAAACATAATGGTGGGCGTGGGGACAGGGAAAGGTCATGCATCTGTGGAGAGGTGGTGCTCTGCATACCTGTAACCTCAAGGTTGAAGATATGGTCCTGTAGAGATGCAGGCATCATCCGCCTGGGTCTGAAATGCCTTCTCCCTTAGCTAAGGCCAGTGGGTTTCCTTCTGTAGGCAATGACCTTAGGGAAGCATAGGAATGCATCCCATAGTGAGAGACTGGGGACACGAGGCATGCTAAGTCTCAGTCCACTCTGACCTTGGGTTCCATTCCACACTTCTCCCTAGATAGAATCTGAATTCTAGTGCTGGAAATTGGTACAATTTGTGCTAATCTTAACTTGTGTTGTGATGGGTGGATTCTTTTCAAGTAACTAAGTCTTTTCCTCTTTAGTCTAGTGGTTCCCTAATCCTCATTGTGTATATTGGTATTATTTAAAACTTTCAACACTCAAATTTACTCCAACTTAATCAGAATATTCAGTGATAGAGTGTGAGAAATGCCATTTTTAAAAGCTCCCAGGAAGCATCAGTCATTGAATGTTATTGATAAGTTTATTGACTTCAAACAATAAACACACTGTCTTGTAGGTGGACCTAAGAGTGCTATTGCTTTAGAGTCTATGCTCAAGATGCCTTGGGAGATTACAGGAAAGATCTGGGGGCTGAAAGACCTTCCAAACTGCTTGTTTCATGTAGCTGTTGGCATGCAAACCCTTGCCACATAAACATAAATACCCGTAGATACGCTTGAGTACCCTTGCAATATGGCAGCTGGAGTAGGTGATCCGAGAAAGAGAAAGAGAATCTATGATAGCTTTGATAACTGGTCATGGGGGTCCTACCCCATCATTTCCATAAGATCATCTTGACTACACAGGGTAGTCATATTCAGCGTGAGAGGTGCTGGGATGGCTTAGATGTAGGAGACTAAACTCTCTGAGGCCATTCTTAAAGATGGCCAGCATACCAGGAGTCTCTAAAATGCCCAAAGGATGAGAATAAATCAATGCTGCTGGTCACTCTGGAGACAATCCCCTCAAATATGAACCCCTCTAGGACATTTCCATTTTTAATGGTTTTTTTTCTCTCTCTCTCTCCCTCCCCAACCCCCTCTCTCTGTGTGTACAGACATGTGCACATATTCACATGTGGAGGTCAGAGGCCACCTTGCAGGAAGTTGGTTCTCTTCTTCCACGATATAAGTTCCAGGACTCAAACTCAGGTCATGAGCATTATTAACACCTTTACCCGCTGAGCTATCTCTAAGCTTCTGAGTGTGTTAGGTGCTGATGGCAAAGGGTGGGATAGGGAAGAGTGGGGGTCTGCAGACTCCTGAGTACGCATGCCTCGCTGCCGGCGAAGCGCCTGCAGACCCCTTTCTCATTTAACTCTGAAGCGGGCAAGACTTGTTAGTGTTTATTCTCGTCAGGCGACAGCCAGAATGGCTTGGGCCTTTGTAACTGTAATGAATACCCTTCCACATTAGCCTTTGTTCTGCTAGCAGATTATTCCCATGGGGTCCATTCTGTGATGGAAAATAGTTATTCAAGTCTTTTTTTTAAATTTTAACCCCCTCCCCCTATAGAGGCGCTTGGAGTGGATGGTTGGTTTTGTCATTGTTTTCCCATTTCTCATTATCTAATCCCACCACTATTTGAAGAAGAGCAATGTACCCCGCCCCCCTGCAATCCTCACTCAAGGCGAAAGTCTGAAGCCTTCCTTCCTTCAGGTCAGCGTGCTCAATGTGAACGTCTCTTCCATGGTCCCCCACTCCCGCCTCATGCAGCCGCTTCTCCTTTCCCAGTGCACTCTGGCCACATAGGCTTGATTCAAGCCCCTGGCACACCCATCTATTCCATTCCACAGGACCTTTGCACAAGCCTTGTCTCACATAACGTGTACTCGCCCTCCAGTCATCAGCTTAAAAAAAAATCTCCAAAGAAGTATGTCCTGGTTTCCGATTGGAAAGGCTTCTCCCACAGGACTCCGTTCCTTTTCTCACAGCGTTTACTTTGAAGTATAAACATGAACTTTATTGTACGATATTTACTTTCAGTAGACCGGAAGCCCCCTAAGGCCATCGGATACATCTTATGCTCTGCTTTCTGCCTACACCTGGCACCGAACAGAGCATGTGATACACAGTAGTTGCTCACAGGGTATTTGTCATAAGGACGTTTGTAAATAGAAAACCAAAGCCTAGAAACATTAAAAGATGCAGTCAAGGTCATCCGTGCACATAGCAAGATTCCTTACATGGACTGCGATGACAAATGTTGTGCATTCAGAATCCTTGTTCTAAAGATGTGTCTGGTGGTACAGGCCTGTACCACTAGCACTTGGGAGGTAGAGGCAAGAGGATCAGGACACCTGGACCAGACTATACAAAGAGTCTGAGTCCAGTGTGAGCTACATGACACCCAATCTCAAAAGCAGTGGAGGATTGGAATGGCTGGTGGCTCAGCAGTTAAGAGTACTGGCTGTTCTTCCAGAGGATCCAAGTTCAAGTCCCAGCACCCACCTGGCAACTCACAATCATTTATAACTCTAGTTTCTGACAATACAACAGCCTTTTATGGCCTCTGTGGGCATCACGCTTACTTGCGGTATACAAACCTAAATTCAGGCCAAACATTCACACATATAAATAATTATAATAATAGTATTGATAGGGATAATAGTAGGGCCCTCTTGCCTCTAGTCTTCATCCTGCTCTTCAAAACCCAGCATGTGAAGGTCTGTGCAAGGTTTCTGGACCAATCAAGTTAAAGCCAAGCGAGGTCTTATGGCGCTCAAGGCTCCATAACCAATTGCTGGAGCTTGCCTCATAATAGGAGGCAGCTACGCATGTTCCTACCTCAGGCCTTCTTGTTATGAGCATCCACGTCTCTCAGAACTGTCCTGTGAATTCCCACCTGGCCTTTGAGGACACTGCCAGGCAGCCTATGCACAAAAGTGATATGGACTACTATAATTATTTAATGAGCCCCCAGACCATTTGTTTGTTGTTCTGTGACCTGAGTTCCTGCTGCTTTGGAGTGTCAAAAAGAAATGGAGACAGTTTGATGGCAGGCTCTACAAACCTTCTCTGTGCCTAGGCCCTCGGTCAGGGGCTCCACACAGCTGGAAGTGGCAGGACACAGGATGCCATGGGACAAGTGAAGAGCAGCAGTAAGTCAGAGCCCTTGGCCTTGACTAGTTGCCAGATCCCCAAGTATATGAAATCCTAATCCCTAGCCTTTTAATTATAGGCTATGTGACTTGGGAAAGCTGTTTAATCTCAAAGACTCATGTTCTTCTTGTTTACAATATTGAATTTTATAATAATTTTCTTCTGGGCATGCTGTAAAAAAATAATAAATGGAGTCATGCACATAAATTATCTAATGCTTAATGCATGCTCAATAAATGAGCATTTCCTCTCCGTGTTCCTCATTTGGAGAAAACTCTCCAATGTAATCGAGGTTCAAAAATGTATATTCTGAAAGAAGGAGGGAGAGAAGAGAATAATAAAAGTCAATCAGAGCACACACAGTACCATTTTCTCTTGCCTGGGTTGTAAAAGAGAATGTTAATTGCAGCCCGGGACAGTAAGCTCCAGGATGAGAGTCACATTTCCTATGTCCTTCTTGGGTTATCCTGTGTGCAAATATCATCAGAGAGGCAGGGCTAAGATTGGGTACGCTGTCAACCAGCTACTTCCTTGTTTGGCAGTCCCTCTGAGGGTCTCGTAGTCCCTAAAAGCTGTCCCCAAACCCCCCCACTGAACTCTTCCTCTTCACATTTATAACCCTCTACTCTCGTCCCCTTTCTGGCTTCCCAGACAGTGGTGCAGACAAAAAGACCATTTATAACAGCCTTTCTGACAGCTGGACATTATTTAATTACAACTTCTGGCAGCCACATAGAGTGCTGGAGGCTATTTCAAGTTCTAGATGGCAGGGGGGGGGATGCAGAAACTTGTACCTGGAGGGGGTGGGGTGGTGAGGAAAGCCAGGGTGGTTAGCAGCAGGATGGATTCTGGTCCCTGCACTAACAGAGTGACTCTGCATTCTCACTCATAGTGCTGGAGTCTCTAGAGAAGAAGGTAGACATTATGTCAGTAATGTAAGGCACTTTCTGGAAGTAGGGGGGTTGGCGGGGGGTGGGGTGGAGATTTGAGTCTAGAACCATCAGCATCAAAATAAATTGGATTGTTGTTCATGCAGATCAGCTACCCAAAGGGGGAAAAAAACTGACTCACAGAGAGGAGAAAGGACTTGTTCCAAGCTGCAAGGTACCTAATATGGTGCCGAGGAAGTCACTTAAGCATCCTGAGCTTTGTTGTCACCGCCTGTGAGTGAGCACCCCCACACCTACTTTGTTTTCCATGCAACACTTTCTCACACTCTGGCAAGGTCATCTTGGATGCCACGGCTGCTACATGTGTAACTCTACATATAGCAGGGGGGAGTGGGATCCTGGCTGACAACAATCAGCTATCTCGTCGACCCTGAGAGAGTCATTAGCTTCCATTTAGCTACTGCTGTCACACTTGGCTGAGCTTTGTGTGGCTTCAGCTAGTGTAGGAAGAGAGAACTTGTTCATAAAGGAAAAAAGGCTAAGGAGGGCAAGTCTGCTACTGGGTGCTATGACTTAGAGAGGGAGGTCTAAGTGTGACTATAAAGAGTTCTAACAATTATTCTAATCAGATCTCCATGGATGGAAGGCTGTTTTCAGCTACATCGTTATTACCATTAGCCTGGCACCTTTCTGACATTTCTATGAAATATGTATTATTTACATAATTTTACAGGTGAGTAATGGAAGATTGGGTGAATGAACTACAACCTAAGTTCCTGAACCATAGCAGGAACACTATTCGTACACAATTCTGTTTGATTTCAGAATTGATCGTTTTTTTCACCATGGCAATAGTTCTGGTCTTATTTGTGCATCAGATATCTCCAGGGAATAACTGAAACATACTAGTAACAAGGCCAAGGTCTTACCTCAGCCCAACCTAGTCGAAGATTCTAAAGGAGTGCTTAGAGAATCACCATTTTTACGTGACTAGTATGGAGCCAAGGCTGAGGGCCCAGTGGGAAAAATTCGTGGTCTATTCCCACACCTTGTCCACTGATGACACCAGATGACCATGACATGACTGTGTACCATTCCAATGACTTCGGTTGCTTCCAGCTCTCCTGTGGCTCTCATGATGGCTCTTCTGGCAATTCCCCCCTACCCTTGGTACCTACCCTTCTTCCTATAATCATCCCCCAGGCATGTTAACTCTGTGCTGTCTGCTAATCTCAGCAGCTCTTAATGGCAGTTGTAAGCTGACTCTGGGGTGGGGCTTGGTGTGTAGGCAGATGGTCAAGGCATGTTCTGGATATTAGCACCTGAAGGCGGGAAAGAGAGGTATACACGTGTGAGTTCTTCATGTTGCTGGGGCCCTGAGTGGTGTTCGGTAACACCCACTCTTACCCTTAGCAGCTGTCTGTGTTTGTGTGGGGGCCTAGAAGAGAGCTTTTCAAGAAGTTGGAATGCCTCTCTCCCAATAGCATCAAGCCACCTAGGACAGGGTCCCAAAATATACATTGACACTCTCTTGTGTCTCAGAGCTTCATTAAGTGACCCTTAAAGGCCTAACTGAAAATACCTTGGGGAACATGGCAATTTAGCACACCCAGTTGGCTTTCTGCAGAGTCTTTGCCCTGCGTCGGCGTGTCCATTCTCTTCCAGGTGAAACATTCCCCACCTTCCACCCGAAGCCTTCTACTTTACCAGAACTCAAGGCTCCATCACCAGTTCAATGTGTCTCCACCTCAGGAGCAAGGCAGAGCTTTTCTAACCTCGAATAGGTCATGGGGAAATGAGGAGAGAGGGGATCGCAATGGAACACGTCAGGAAGGAGGGGATCACAATGGAACACGTCAGGAAGTTGCCAATGTGTCGATATAATGGCACTCATGCAGAAGCAGCTGCCCATGGAAGGAAGCAATTGCCTCTATCTGGAAGCACATCAAGGGGAAGATAGACATTTAAGAAAGATGTTAAATCGGTGGAACAGGAGTATTAAAGAATGGGTGGAAGTTGGCCCCACAAATATGGATGCAAAAGCATTCCAGATAGAGAGAGGCCTGTGCAAAGTCCAGAGTTCCAACCCTAGAGCATCTCTCGGGTCATTGAGTAAGGGCTGGGGGACCAGGGGAGGAGGCTAGAGAGGCAGGCAGGGCAAACAGTCGCAATCTCTGTAATGATACAAGGAGTTTGGACTTGCCCTGAAGACAGTGGCTCCCCACTGATCATCTCTCAGCATGGGCTGTCACATATTTTTAATGTATGATGTAATAAAGAGGATTCTGTGTCCTGCTCTTTCTTCATCCGTCTTTCTTTCCCTTGCCCTACTGCACACTCACAGATACAAACCTCTTTTTTGTCCTGTGTTACTCTAGTGTCTTTGTGTCTTCCCAGTCCGACATAAATGCACAAACCCCACCATGCCACCCTAGCTTTCCATGGACTCTCCATCATGGTGGCTACTGAGACTTCTTCACTGAACCATCAGATTCACACCATGGCCACAGAAATTGCTAAACTGGGTGGAAGCTGAGACATCACTTCTTAATTCCTCCTTCTGTTCTGGGGATGAATGCTCTAATGTCTGCAGAAAGGCACTACCACATTTTTTTGGACCATAAGACACACTTTTTTTCCCACCAAAAATGGGGGCAAAATTAGGGTGTGCCTTATGGTCTGATTGCTGTTTTTTTGTTTTGTTTTGTTTTGTTTTACTGTTTTTCTGCTCTAAAGACTGGGTGTGTCTTATGGTCAGGTGCATCTTATGGTCCAAAAGATATGGTAACTTCACACACACACACACACACACACACACACACACACACACACACACACACACACACAGAGAGAGAGAGAGAGAGAGAGAGAGAGAGAGAGAGAGAGAGAGAGAGAGAGAGAGAGAGAGATATTCAAGGATGTAGCCGTGGTTTGCCAGCTTCTTTTCCATATGACAGGTCATCACGCAATATTACTCTTCCTGGAAGAAAAGCCCTAAACAAAGTGGTGCCTTCGAGGATTTTCTTCCTTCAAACCCTCCCTCCTAGGGCCTTTTTATCTGCACCTTCAGCACCACAGACCTTACCTGTCAGTCAAAGCCTCTGCCCTCTGTGAAAAGCCCCTCTGCTTTCCACTACAGCCTTTTGGTCCACAAGAATACAGTAATGCCCTGTCTTCCCTCTCCCTATTATATTTATGTTAGTGCTTTACAATGGATAGGAGAACATGGCGCTCATCCAAGGCCTAATAGGTAATGTCCCGACTCTGCCATTTCCTCTGACCTTGTGCAAACACCTTCATCTCCCTCTGTGTAGCTCAAGTTCACTTTGAGCTTGCTTTCATATCCTATTAGTTTGGGTACTATTGGATTCTAATTCGCCTCGTGGTAAGTTGAGAAAACTCTTTCTGATTTAAATATGTGGACTACACCTATCTCTTGCCCATTTCCATTATGTTTATAACTTCAAGTTAGCTGTGGCCATGGGAATCTTCATACTAGGAGTTTCTTGGGAGATGTGGACCAGGTTTCATAATACACACCCGCATCCCTGTGAGCCCTTCCTCTCATGCTCACTCAAAAGCAAATATCTGCATTCATTCAAAGACATTTGAAAACAAATGATGCCTCAACCATAAACAAGGCATTTCAGGTTGAGTAGTAGGTAGGTGGCAGCCATATTTAGGGAATGGCTACTCATTTCCCGCTCCATATCTTGGGCTCATGTTTTTCTTTATGCCTGGAATCTCCTGTATCGTTCATTCGGTTCTGGTCTCAAAATTCTACCACAGCGCTTCACAGACCAGCTTAGGAAGCATCTCTTCTCAGTCAAGATTCAGCGTTTCCTCTTCTGACTTGTTACAGTAATAGCTTTCACACCTTTTCCTGTCCACCTGGACAACTGGACTATAAAAGCAAAACACCATCTTCCTCAGTACTTCCACCACTTGGGCTAACAAAGTATTATGCTGGCAGTGGCTGTTCTGCAGACACGGGGACAGTGGCAGCCTTGTTTGGCCTACGTGCTTAAGGTACACGCTTTCCTCTTTCTAGAAACTATATTTGACAGAAATGCAGTGCAAAGTTATATGATGACTTTACACGATGAAAGAATGGTATCTGAAACAAAGCAAGCCTTCCCACTCTCTGCCTCTTACTGTGTCATCACTCCTCATCCAAGGCGAGCAGTGTCATTACCTGTGTATGCCTAACCTTCCAGAAATAATGTCGCCAGATAGAATCACCTAGGTCTACGAATAGACCTTTTTACTTTTCTCAAATGGGAGAACACTATTCGGTGTGGGGTTTTTTTCCCCTAAAACATGCCAAAAAGGCCGTTCCATCAACATAACTAGACCAACCTCTCTCTGCGTGGTCATTCATTACAGTGATGGGCCATATTTTATGTAAGCAGGGGTGACAGAAATCTGAGTTGCTTCCCATCCTGAATATTGCTGCAGTTAAGGTCCTGGCACATACATCTTTGCCCACATAGACAAGTATATCCGGGGGCGGGGGAAGTTTTTAAAAATGAATTGTTTGAGGAGTGGATATAATTTTAACATTGATAGATACTGCTGCACATTTCCCCCTAATACTGCAGGGTGGGGCTGCATCCTCTTATAGCACCAGCCGTCCTCGTCTGTTTCTTCATTCTTACCCTTTGCACTCCTCTACCCTTCCTGGTGTCAGGAGCCACTATCATGAGTTAAATAGTCATTCTACCAAATGTTCAGAAATCAATAAAGAAGATGAGATTTTGTGCAGGTGTTGGGTGGGACATGTGGCCCCTCTCTTGGATGAGCAAGTAGCCCAGCCCCCCATGGGCAAACCTCATCACATTGTTCCTCTGAGTGCACCCTGTGTAGTTCCTCTGAGCTATGAGCCTGGCCCATAGCTTGGTAGCCATGATAGGGAGCAGCCCCAGCACACATGATTTCATGATAGCCACGCCCCCCCCAGGCAACAGGGAGAGATGGATGAATGACAGCAATGCTTCCCATTGGACTTTGGTTACCAAGGCATGAGCTCTGTCTTAGTTACTTTTCTACATACTGTGCCATGACCAAGGCAACCTACAGAGGAAAACATTTAACTGGGAGCCTGCTTACAGTTTTAGAGGGTGCATCCATTGTCATCATAGTAAGAAGTATGGCAGCAGGCAGCAAATATGGGGCTGGAGAAGGAGATGAAAGTTACATCCTCATCCCCAGGCAGATTGGCAAAGAGACACTGGGTCTGGCATAGGCTTTTGAAACATCAAAGCCCAGCCCCAGCAACACACCTCCTCCAACAAGCCTACACCTCCTAATCTTTCCAAACAGTTCATCAACTGGGAAACTAAGCCTGCAAATATATGGGGGTCATTGTCACTCAACGCACCACAGCTGTCTCTAGTGCCTCTGCTTTTCTTTGTTCAAGAGGCATATCTTTATTTTGTAAGTAGATTTTCTGGTTAGTTCTGGGGTGGGGGAAGGGAGGCCACACTGCTAGAAGCACAGATAGGAACGAAAGGTTAGAACGAAGGTTGGTGCTATACAGGAAGCATCAAAACAGAATCCTTTCCTCTTTTATCCACCTTGCACCAAGGAAGTATAGCCATAGAAGACTAGTAAGACAAGTAAGAAACATTCTTTCCACAGCTGGACACTGTCCCACTGTCCTTACCATGATGACATATTCACACACACACACACACACACACACACACACACACACACACACACACTGCCACCTGCAGTGGGATCTGCTGCTTTTGATTGTCAGATGGCTCTGGGAACAAATTAAGATTAACTTGGCTACAGTCACACATCAGAGAGCATAGCTGAATTTCCCAGTACACCCCAGCCTCCATGGCCTCCCCAATTCCTAGTAATCAGACTCCAAAAGAGACAACAACAGAAAGGGAGTTTCATTCCCAGTGGCCCTGTTCCCTAATAAAACATGATCACGTGGATGCGTAGGGGCTTGTGGCTACCATCCTGTCTTGGGAGTGGGTTGGGACGGAAGATGCAGAGGGGTAGAGATGTTTCAGCATGGGTCATGCCCTCCTCAGCAAGCAGCATGAAGAAGGATCCAGAAAATATGTCTTCAGAAGCACATGCTACTGCTTTTGCCAGGCCATTGCCTTTATAAACCCAGCATCTAGCATAAGAGAGGCCACTGAGGTCTTAAACATTTCAAGGAGGGTGGGATGTCTTCCTTCTAGGCCCGGAGGGATTGTGGCACAGAAGGAGTGGGTTCTGTATGTGGCTAGGGGGAAATCTTGAGCCATGAGAGAAAACCTACAAAGAGAGAGACATCACTCAATCAAAGCTTAGCAAGCGAGTCACTCCAGATAAGGAATACTGTTTTTTAAGAGGTTCTGGTTTTCCCATCAGTAGCCTTACCAACTATGGACAAGGGTGTTTCGGTAGGACACCAATGCTCAGGAACTCAGACTAAACAGACTGTACTATTTCACCACCTCTGAGAATTAGAGAGGAGTCCCTTCTTATTAACAAAAATAAGACTGTTGGATTCAACTCAATGCCCTACTCCTTAAGCACTCTCCTGGAGTCTGTGTGAGTTCAGGGCTCCTCTGTGGTCAACGGGAGAATGCGGTCCCATTTCTACCGGAGGTGCACTCTCTAAACCTGACTGGAATTTGGTTTTCTATTTTCTTCCCTTTGGCAAAATGGAACCTGTATTGACCCATTAAGCTGTCTGTTCAATTTTTGAAACTTGCTTGCTGTCAATCATAGGCAGGGAGGCAGCTGGGGCAGATTGGTTAGAACCCAAGTAAACATTTCATTTCCAACCTCAGCAGAGGTGGAACTATGTGTCGTTCGGAGAGGAGCAGGCTGTGGGGCTTCCTGTTGGCAGCACTAACTGTTTAGAAGAACCAGGGAACCTGTCACTCACTGGGATCATCAATCTTGAAGCTGGAACTCTCTAAACCCAGGTCCCCTAGAGTCAGAATTTGACAAATGGCAGAATAAACTCAGCATGCGCAGATGAATGAGAGGAGCCCCCAGCTATTAAAAAACCATTCCCATTTTCCTGCAACTGCCCGGCATGCCGTCCTCAGCTGCCTATGTGGGCACGGTACAGGCGAGGCACACAGGAGGACACTGGCACCTGCTGTTGTCAGCAGCTTGCCTGGACCTGATCACTTCCCAAATCCCCACCATGTCAGGAGCTGGCCTCCAGGAGCCACAAGGCCATCAACCTGGGGGAAAAAAAAGACCCTCGACCTGAAAAACAAATAATCAAGCAACAAGGAAGATGGCCCCAGGGGAGAGAGTGAAGAAGATTGGCAATGTCAGAAGCTACTTAGTTAGCAGGGCCCTCAGAGTGGCAAAATGGAAAAAAAACAGAGAGACCAACGAATGCTGACTGCTCTGAGGAATGGTCTGACCATGGTCAATTTGTTCAGTGAGGGGAGGACAAGAGGAAAATGGATGAATTGTGCGTCTGTTCAGACTTCCCAATATACGAGCTTTAGCTTCTGCCTTCATTCCTTTCTCCTAAACGAGGATGCCAGCTACTTCCTCAGGAGTGACATCTCGAAACATGGGCCGGAGTCATACTGAAGAGCAGGGCTCTGCAGACCTCTGTCAACAGCAAATGCACCAGATAACAGTGTATCACAGAGGCACCACCATATCTGTGTCACAGACTGCTGCTCCTTCTTGTAAATATTGGTAGGAACTGAACTTGGCCCACTGTATATTCCTTATCTGCGGCAACACACATCCCAGGGCCATAAGGCTCTAATCAGGGCATGGCGTGGAAGGAACCTCCTCAGATACCACGTTCTATCGATCCCCCAAAAGATGGGCAACTTCAGGATCACAGGGACAAAATGAAACGTGAGAGGCTGTACCCTGAAATTCGCCCCAACTCTCTCTTTCTGTACCTGCGTGTTCCTTTCTCTCTCCTCTCTGTTGCTTGTGACCACTGTCATTCTCACTCTCTCACTTGCTGTCTCTTTCTGTGTCTCTGCTTTTCTCAATTTCTCTGTCCCCCCCCCCCCCATGAAGGCAGTGAGGGATGCAGGGTCCCCACCACACTGATCAGCCACTGCAGTCAGCTGGCTTCCCTGGAGACTTGAGATGGCCATGAGGAGTCCCAGGCATTTGTTTCTTTGCTCCCTTTCCCTATCTTAGAAAGAACTCCGTCTCCTTCAGATGAAAGTCCCAGAATGCTGTCATTCTTCTTGATGTGAATGCCATTTTGGCTGATTCCACAGAAGGGAAGAACCTGCCCAACGCCATGGAGAAATGGTTACAGTTAAGGGAAAAGCTAGGGTTTCATACACAACCCCCCAGGGTGGCCTGGCAGCTACCCAGTACGCAGAATCCTTGGTGTCACACAGACAGCAGCACAATAGATGGTGGACCCCAATACCTGTGCTAATGAAAGGAACTTCCTCTTATTGAAGGAAAAGTCATGGATATGAGCCATGCAGTGAGGAGATCCAGGGAGACAAGGGAGCTCTGGAGAGAGGGGTCAGGATGGGGAAGAGACTCTTTGGACCCTGTTTGATCTGCATATCTGGGGAACATTTAAAAAAAACGTCATTTTGAGGAGCAGAGTGGGACCTAATGTGATTTCAGTGACAGAACCAAATTAAAATTTAAAAGAGAAACGTGTCTTGCATTCCTAGGACAAACAGACCTTGCTGCGACTGGAGAAAGCTCTCTCTCTCTGAGAATCTGGGAAGATGCTGGAATGCTTGCTGGCTGATCGCCCATGGCTTCCATAGGCATGGTCATCCTTGAGCCCCATGGGAAACTGCAACAGGGAAAAGCCCAGCCATGGTGGACTCACCCCTCCAATGAGGGTTGGGGGTACGAGATGGGAATCGTTGCCAGCAGGTAGCAAAGCCGGCTGGATTCTAGCCCCCCAAGGACTGCACATACCTTGTCCCTCCCCACACCTCTCCTCCCCTTTCTCTGCCTCTCCCAGGCCCCTTCACAGCAAGACCAGCCTTCCTACCTAAAGCCCCAAATCTCAACTCCCCCACATCCAGAATGTTAATGCAACCCTCTTTGTAGCCACTAACAAGATGGCCCCAGGATTTTGTCCTCCAGCCTCCTCACTGCCCATGAGGGCTCTGCCCTTGCATTCTCTCCTCCTCCCCAGACACTGCCTCCTACACTGCTCCTTTTCTTCTTCTTCTTCTTCTTCTCCTCCTCCTCTCTCCCTTATTTCTGTCTCAAATCTTGCTGGGTGTTAGAGAAGCAAGGAGGGGTGAGGCAGAGCAGAAGGGAAGTTTAGGGAGGACTTATTCTTCCCGGGCTCCTAAGAGCAAAGGCCTCCTTCCATGAAGTGTTTCAGATATACTTAAAGGCTTCATCTAGGCCCAATCCTAAAACCAAGAATGAACAGAAAGGCTATTCTCAGCTGCTTGTAGACCTTTAATATTGGGGTGACGGGAAGAAAACCCAAGCATCAAACAGGAAAACGCACAGATAATACGGGCGGCAGTAGAAAGAACAGTGTGGGAGCTGAAAAGAAAATGGTTAGGAGCTGTTGATCCAGGTAGAGTGTGACACTTCACTGAGGATAGCATCACCTAGCTGAGTGCTGGAGGGTGAACCTGGCCTAATAGGGTGAGGGTTGGGTAGGGTCAGGCAAAGGCTGCAGGCAGAGTACCAGGTGGTATTCCAGCGCAGAAGGGAGCAGTCGTGTATGAGGAGCCAAAAAAAAAAAAAAAAAAGCCTGCTGGAGGGTAAGTGTGGGCTGACATGATGTTGGGAAGGGTGTCCTTGCTGGCTAAGGAAGGACACAAAGAGTTCAGCCAGAAGGCTGTCTGTCACCCTGGAGAGAAATGGTGGTGGTTTCAACCAGAGTCATGACAATGGGGATGAGCAGGCAGCAGACAAAAGATGGCTTTAAAGGTCCAATTGAGTGTAGGTCAGCTGTGACCACGTCAGAATTGGGGGGCTTTTAAGAAAGCTTGTTGATGGATTGTTGGCTACTCACTGGTGTTAATGGTTTTAATCAAGGAGAAAGATCTCAATAACAACAACCGATTAGTCCTTATAATAGAATTGTCAATGAGCTCTTAATGAATGGAATGGCTGAATTTTCCTCCCTGCTGCTGGGGCGTTCAGTCTCCAGTGAAAATGTTTGGGACTTTTCTTGAACCCTGAGTCTAAGCTCTAAGTGTGGCTGTCCACTTCACTTGACACATGGGGACCTTGCAACACACCCTACAGGACAGCTTGGGTGGGGGCTCTCGCATCCTCCCGTTTGTCTTAGTTTTGTCCGTGAGCCTCCTGTTGGGCCCCACCCCTCTCTTAACTTCAGTTCTCGATGACCTCTAACCATAGACATTCTCTTCCTCAGATGCAAGTCCACTATTCCTTTCTCCTGTCTGGGCCTTGGGCCAAGCATAGGACACCCAACTTCTTTCCCTCTTTATGTGACTCCTCCCACACTCTCAGAAGCCCAACAAAGGAACGCTCTTCCTCCCTGTCTCCTGGCTTAGCCACCCATGTCTAGAGACACAGCTTACATCCAGCTGGAAGCCCACAGGCAAGTGGTGAAATGGCCCCGCCCTACGGGAATTGCAGGGCGACTCCCGCACCGCCCTTAGGCTTGAATTCTGACTCAGTCTCTTCCCGTATGTGGCCTTGGGCCATCGATTTGACATCTCTGGGCCTTGGTTGGTTCAAAGAAAGATTAATGTGGTCTTCAAGGACTGTCACAATTATGATATCAGGAGGCTACAGAGGTGGAACACCCCTCATATTGCCACGCCCATAGGAGGGCTGCAGTAAGGTGGTGGCCCCTTTCTGATTTTTCACTGTAGTTGCCATGAGCCACAGGAAGACAGGTGACAGCCACAGTCTGTAGCATCCTGGTTAACACCAGCATTCCAAGAACCACGTCAGTTGTACAGATGCCACAGGCCCTGAGCTGGCCAACAGTCACAACGAATTTCCACCCCTCCCAGTTCAATCTGGAAGAAAACACTGGGACCAAGGAGGGCTGGAAAATGGCCTCTCAAGCCTTGGGCTGAATGGCTCAACAGCAAATGAGAAAATAATGTAACCAAAGGCAGTTTATTTGTTTGTAGATTATAGGCTATATAATTACAGATTATATAACATATAGGCAGATAGATTATACAGACTCATTTATATTTTGATGGGACTCAGATGACTCCATGGGACCCATAGTTTGTTCAAAACCAGTGATGGTTAACATAGGTCATCAACTGTCTCTAATTTAGGTTCAGTGAGGTGAGAGACCCACTCTGAGTTTGAGTGGCATCCTTTTGTGAGCTGGGGTCCTGCACTAAATAAAAGGGAGAAAGTGAGGTGAGCACAGGCAATCATGTCTACTGGTGACTGCAGACGAAATGTGAGCTGCTGTATCAAGCTCTGCTGTGCCCCCCTCTACCCCTCACCCCCAGTCTCCCCCACCCCCAATGAAATGTCCTGTCAAACCATGAGCCGAGCCTAAATGAGTCCATCTTTTGTTTTGTTTTGTTTTGTTTTTGTTTTTTGAGACAGGGTTTCTCTGGCTGTCCTGGACTCACTTTGTAGACCAGGTTGGCCTCAAACTAACAGAGATCCACCTGCCTCTGCCTCCCGAGCGCTGGGATTACAGGGATGTGCCACCGCATTCTTAAGTCGCCTTTTCAAGTATTCTGAGAAGAGTAACCAGCATGCTAAGCAAACCTCCCCGGAAAGACATGCAGAAGATCAGATCGTGTGTTCCCGGGTGGGTAGCACACACCGTGCTGGCGAAGTCTTCTCACTTCCGCCTCCTCTTACCCTGCTTCTCGCTACCATGTGACCGGATGTCGCTCTCCCACTTCACCAAGAAGGAAACTGGGGCTTTTGGGGCTCGCTTAAAAACCATGTAACTCAAGATGCTTGTGTAAAATCACACCATGGGTCTCAGGTAACTCTGGTTTTCCTCCCATCCCCTTCCCTTTTCCTTCCCAGCACCTCCTTAGGTCTTAAAACACTGAATCCAAAAGAAGCCAGAACATTAACCTGCCACCTAACGCCACAGTGCCTGGGCTAGCTCCAGACCTGCAAGAACTTTTATCTCCTTCCCTGCCAGCTGCCCTCCCTCCAAATTCAGCCCAGCAGGAAGGCTCACTTGCAGAGTGAGGGAGGCTGTTTGAAAACCCTTTTCCAATTACCATTTTAATTAACATCAGACTGACATAATGACAGACCAGCTCTGGAAATCTGGCATTGGTACTGGGGGGTAGGAGGTCTCTCCAGTGGAAAAGCTCTTTTTCTTTTGTCGCCTCAAAGTTTTTCTAATCGTTGGAGGACAAATGGCAGCAATCATATAAACCAAATTTGAAACAATATGATAGAAAATTGCTACTCTAACGAACATTCTGAGGGAGACTGCCAAGAGGGACCACACATGCCAGGTTGGCAACCCTGGAGGAGCAGGCAGCCTGTGTGCGTTTGCAGCTTAGTGTGTCGACCTGACTGTGTCCACTCATGCATCATCCATCCATGCGTTCATTTGCTCTTTTCCCTACCTATTCTAACTGTTAATCATGCCCCTATTTGGGGGGCATTTATTGATTTGCCATTCATTCACTTTTATTTTTTCATTTATACACACACACACACACACACACACATCCATTCTTCCAACAATCTTTTAAAAATGCCTTTTGTGTGCTACACGTGGCTCCAGTAAGTACCTCCTGGCATCCTCTTTAATTTTCACCATTATAGGCTTAATGCAAAGGAAAGACTTGGTGTTGCTGAGCTTACAAAACTGCCCTTAGGTCAAGGAGACCTGTAAAGGGAGAGGCGCGATGCCACCCACCCTTATGTGCTCCATAGTCCAGATGTGGGCTTAAGGAAGGACATACAGCATGTGGCTTAAGGATGGACCGTGAGGATTCTGAGTGTTTGGATTGGCAGAAGGGAGGACAGGAGTGAGGAGAAGAAAGGACAAGACCTGAGACCATAGCCGCGTCTGATGGGGACGTTCTGGGAGGTCTTCCGTGATGGGGGGTATGGATGGAAGATGAGGCTTACCCACAGATCTAAGTTTGTTCCTGAAAATATTAGTTCTCAAACCTGACAAAAAAAATATGTTACAAGGATAACCCAGACTTCCCGCCATCTCAACTAAAAGAGTGGAATATATTGAGCTGTCTCAGAATTTTCTGTTTCTAATGTCTTGGTGAGTCTTACCCAGGTGGATCAGCATTTAATCCAAGGGCGTATCAGTTCAGCATAAGGATATGTAGTTTGTTTGTTTGTTTGTTTTTTACTTGGAGGCTGTTGCTGAGGTTTGGTTTTTGGACTCTGGCTACTTCACCCCTGCCAACCTGGGGCATTAGAAATGTTTTATTTCTCTACTATCAACGTTCAATAGGCGCTTTGTGGTTACGGAATGTTCTCCAGCCATGCTTGTTTGCTTATCACCCATTTCACTCAAGATGGGGAAGACAAAGCTGTTACTTTGGTGGAAAAGGGGGAAAGAAAGAAGGAGGGTGACTGTATGCCATCAAACATCTCATAAACGTGAAGGTGTTTTTCAAAAACTGAGCTACTGTAATTTGTCCGAAATTCATGTTGTGTTGTTCCCCAAAACAGCATTGTTGGGATGTGGGGCCTCATGGAAGGGGTTTAGTAATGTGGCCTTGTGGGAAGTGTTTAGCAATGTAGGAGGAGCCTCACGAATGGGTGGGGCCTTGTGGGAAGTGTTTAGTAATGTAGGAGGAGTCTCACGAATGGGTGGGGCCTTGTGGGAAGTGTTTAGTAATGTAGGAGGAGCCTCAAAAATGGGTGGGGCTTTGTGAGAAGTGTTTAGTAATGTAGGAGGAGTCTCAGGAATGGGTGTGGCCTTGTGGGAAGTGTTTAGTAATGTAGGAGGAGTCTCAAGAATGGGTGGGGCTTTGTGAGAAGTGTTTAGTAATGTAGGAGGAGTTTCAGGAATGGGTGGGGCCTCATGGGAGGGGTTTAGTAATGTAGGAGGAGCCTCTTCTACATGAGTGAACCCTGGATTTCACCAGATTAGATTAGCTACTATGACAGCAAGATGCTCTATAGCTGAACCGACAACTCCCTCCCCTTGTTTTGTCTCTTCTGCATGCGTTCCACCTGCCCTTCCATTTCTCCACCAGGAGCGGAAGCAGTGTGAGGTCCTCATTAACGCTGCGCTCTTGGGCGTTCCCGACACAGAAAACACAAGCCAAAATAAGTCTCTCTGCTTTAAAAATTATCCAGTCTCGGGGATTATGTTACAGCAACAGAAAATAGATCAAGGAATAAGTTTATTCTGTATGATCTTGCAAATTACTTAGCTTCATAAGTCCATATGTATCCCATATATTACAGATGGCCACACAGCTAAGTTTCAGTGTTATGGAACATTATAATTTTATTATAATCATACTGTTGTCATGGTCCTCCCGGCACATGATACTGAAGTATTCTGCTTTGCTCACCACCTATCACCCCAGGCTATAACCCAACATAGAGGGGGCCAGTCTTTATGTAGCTGGAGCACCTCACACTGTGTCATATGACCACGGCATTTGTCAGAATATGAAAATCAGCCAGAACAGAAGAGAAAAACCACAAAGGGAACAAAAAAAAATTAGCTATTGGATTAAACTACCTTTTCTTTTTCTCCAACACAATTCAGTTAAGTTGATTTATGAGCATAGGTCCAGCCTGTGCCTCCTGCATATTAAATGCCACCCAGGATCTGAACCCAGGAGAAGACAGTCCCAACGGCTGCTAGGCACACACACCACTGAAAGTACCAAGGGTGAGGAAGTTTCCGTCTTGAGCTGCCGAGGTTTGCGTGGCACCAGCTGGCTTTCCCAACATGAGCAAGGGTCTCGTGCTGACAGTTGGATGCCACTAGGGACCTTCTCCTGGACCGAGTAGCCAGCCAGCATTCTCCATGTCCTGGCGTGGCTTCTGATCTGACACCTAAACTGCCCCAGACTATATGTTTTAAGTCACCCTCACGTCAGTTCAGCTCCCAGGATTTCTAACACTCGATTGCCTTATAGGTCTTGACGTTTTTGCATTAAATCCTCTTAGTGTAAATCATTTATTCGATCTAATTTTCCCCATCTGTAAAGACCTATAGTTCAAATTGTTTCTCAAACTGGGCTGTTTCATTACTAACTTTATTGGATTAACATTTGATTAATGTGCCTGGAACCTGGTAGGCCTTTTTATTTTTCCCCCCCTTATCACTTGAGGACAATATAAAGCAAAGAATTTGCAGAGAATTAGGCCTCTGTCTGCCCAGAGTGATGCATCATGGGAATATCAGCAGGCTGTTTCCAGGGATGGGAAGAAAGTATAACACTTGAATGGAGCCTTAAATGATCAAGGACCATTAGCCAAATGGATCAAAGATATTGCACAGTTAATAACAGTTGTCATTATGTGAGTGCCTGCTGATTCTAGCACAGCTCTGAGAGCTTTAGAATAAAATAACAGTTATTAGAACAGCCTTGGAATCCAAGTGCCTGGGTTCAAATCTTAGCCTGAACACTTATTACGGGGTGACCTTGGGCACTGAGTCACTGACTTTTCTCTAAGCGGATTTCCTCATGGAACTCTTAATCCCATCCTCAGTGCAAAGTGGTGGTTAGTAAAGGGCAGCTTTACTATTATTGTCTGTATTTCTCCACCAGCTGAAGTTCTCATGATTCACTACATTATACAAGTGAGAAAACTAAGACTGAGTGAAACCAACTAACTGAACCAACCATGGCTCAGAAATGGCAGAGCTGGGAGCCAACGTGGCATGGACCTGGGTCCCAGGTTGTTCAGACTCATAGCTCAGCATATCTCTCTCTCTCTCTCTCTCTCTCTCTCTCTCTCTCTCTCTCATGTTTCATTTTGGCAGTGCAGAAAAGCCAAAGCGTCCATCCACTATTGCCTTCATCATCAAATGCAGTGTGCAAGCAGCCAGCCTTTCGATCCTCTCAGATTCTCTCGCACCCATTACACTGGTAATCTTCAGTTGTAAGGAGATACTTGCCACATACATCTTTATAGATTCTGCATAGCAAGAGTCACAGAATTACTTAGCAGATGATCACAGAGACCTAACTAAATGCACCCAGCTACTGTTAACTGGTGCTTTTAAACATCCGCCTGTTCAGGTCTCACAGAAACGCTCGGAGAGACTGCTGGTGTCATTACTCTCTTACAGAGGAAGAACCCAAGAGAGTGAGAGCCCATATTGAGGCTGGAAGTAAACAAGAGATCCAAGGAGCAAGCTCAGCTCCCTGTTATGTGTTTTACAGAATGGAAAAATAAGAACACAGTCAGGACCTTGGCGAACCTTCAGTCTGGTGCAGACAAGTCTTGGCCTAGACACCATTATTTATAATTTATGCAAATGCACATTGCAAATGGAATGCCCAGAGATTGCCTTTAAAGAGCTGAAAGTATGCATGAGGTACAGCAGCCTAATGTTCTCATTTCAAATCTACGGGCCAGGGCACAAGCCGGGTCTGTGTCTGGAATGTTCTTCCACCTGGAAAGTTCCTGACCACCCATCCAATATTTGCATACCCGAATCAACTGTTATAATTTATGGAGGTGGCTGGCTTGTGACACCAAGTCCAGCATTACTGAAGGGAAAATGCGAATGTGTGTGGGCACAGTCAGCCGTGTGGGCTCTGAGCTGTAGGTGGTCTTTAGGCTTCCCTGGGTGCTTAGGCACCTTACATCCTCAAGTGTGAGCACTGGGTTAGGATGTGTGGACTCTACGGTTAATCATTTCTGTGTGTTCCCCCAAAGACTGGTATTTTTGTGTACTAGCTAAAGAGCGGATAAGCCCTAGGAAGTCCAACCTCCCAGTCAACCGGGTGACAAAAACACAAGCACATAAAATAGGAAAAATGGTAGCAATTATACACATCTAATTGAATTCTCCCTTTTTTCTACTCCTGCTGCCCCCACCTTCATCTCGTCGCACAGTACCTGGAAAAGGCCACTGCCGTGGGCTTGTGTCTGCCGCCATGGGGGTGAACACCATGCCCCACCCACCCATCATTTTAACCTCGGTGCCACTGTGTTGGGGGCTTAAATGGCTTCGTTCAGTACCTGACCCTGCTTAGCAAACAAGTGACTTCAAGCTTTTAATATATATAAACTTTTCCTCAGGCTGCTGTGACGACTCAGAGGGTAAAGGAGCTTGTGGCCAAGCCCAGAGACCTGAGTTCCATCCCCAGGACACAGAGGGTGGGAGGGAACACCTGACTTGTAGAAGTTCTTCTCTGACCTCCAGGGGTGTGCTGTGGTAACGTGGGTATGCGCGTACATGCATGCATGCACACAAAATGTGAAAGAAAGGAGTTTTACAGAAACTCTATGTTGGTTCTAATTCTGTGGGGTGTTTAGCACATTGGGTCTCATGAGAGGGACACTGGGATTATAAGGGCAACATCCAGACAGAAAATCTGCCGCAGTCTTCCTGTGATCACGTCACCCCTTAGGCTTTGGTGGAACCGAAAGAGTGTTGCTGTAAGGGCTACAGAAGAATTCGAAGGGTTCTTAGGCTAATGAAGTGCCAATACTCTACTTTCTGGGGATCTAATAGGATTCCCAAAGCCCTGAGGGGCCTATGCTAACATGGCACATATGTTGTCCCTCTAAATGTCACTCAATCCAGTATGTATTTGACAGAAGCTAATGAGCTGTCAGGTTGAAATGCAGTTCTTAGACAAAGGTCTGGAGTGGGACTGATTGGAACGGTGCCATCTGCTTCCACTTTTGCTCTGTGCTTGGAGGAGGGGCCCTTTGAGAGCCTAAGCCTAAAATATGGAAGCCAGGCGTCACTCTTTACCTCTGCTCTTTTCTTGAGAGCGTTGTCTCAGGCTTCCACTCCTAATTTCATCTTTTTTTTTCTTTTGAAAAGGGAACGCGCTTTATTGAGATATGATTTATGTAACCAGGAATTCATTCATTTCAAGTGTTCACTTGAAACATTTTAGTAAGCACCTAGAATTGCGCAGCCATCATCACGGTCTAAACTTAGAACCTTCACGTCACCCCCGAAAAGAAGCTTCACCTCTTTGCATTTGCTGCCACTTGTAGGCTCCACCTGAAGTGCCAGCTCTCAAAAAAACACTTTGGCATTTACGCTATCATGTAAATCTTTCCATCCCCGAGCTTGGCAACCCAGGCTGTTGGGGTCTTTTAAGCAAGAATGTCTCTATTTTTATGGAAGTCAGTGGAAAGGATGGGATTTGTTTTCACTTAGCAGGCGCCTTGACAAAACGAGCTTCAGCTTCGCACTGAGCTAGAAATACCCACAGCCAATAATAAGTCTGAGTTGTCTCTGAAAGTCATGTTTATTGGCTGATAAGGGATGCTACCTCCCTCAAGGGCCAGCTGCCACCCTTTTGTGTGTCTTGGACAAGTGGCTTTCTCTCTCTGAGGTGTGGCCTCTTTACTTGTCTACTGATGACCCAGATCAGTGCCAAAGTCTTCACCCTTCTGAGGTTCTATAGTGAAAGCAGCAGGGAGTGGGGTGCAGGGAGGGCTGGCAGAGGATCACAGCAATTGTTTTCTCTTTCCACGTGAATGTCTTGCTGCTCAAGGGTCAGCAAATCCCACAGCAGCCTGAGAGATGATTTTTTACTTACTCAGGAGCCGATAGCCAGTTCCTCCCCATGAGACTTTGCAGGGAAGAGCAGAAGCCTTCTAAACACATTTTAATTTCATTCTTTCCTTGTTTAATTTTTTTTTTATGCCAGAAAGATAGGCAGTCTTCACTTTAACTAAAGCAGCATGTGGCAGCTATACATAAGTAAATTACTTTGAATTCAAAATAAGCTTAAGCCAACTAGACAAGTGATGGGAGAGAGACAACACAGTCCTAAGTGCCAACGGAAAAGCTATGCCCTCCAGCTGGGGGACAAGTCAGGCAGAGTGGAGGTGAGAGTCTGGGTTCCTGCTTCTTTCTTTTCTAAACCTTTCAGTTCTGTGAAGTGAGCTCATTGTGAGTAGATGCCTCTATTTACCTAGGAGGATGGTAACCAAAGGTTTTCACAGGTTCTACCGAGTCCATGCATGAACTTTGGGTGATTCCTGTGTAGTTCCTGGAAACAGAGGCTGCAGCCAAGCCCCATCCATGCTGAGCCATTCCCTAACTACAACAAATAGAGGCAGAAGACCCAAAAGAAAACTCAACTTTACTAGAAATAGAATTATTTGACAACAAAGTGATGATGGTAGAACAGATATAAGGCTAGGGAGGTGGCTTAGCTGGTAAAGCCCTTGCCTGGAAACCATGCGGACCTGAGTTCAATCCCCAGTGCCCACCACAGCAAAACATATGCTTATAATCTCAGCTCTGAGGAGGCAAAGAGAGACTAGACAGCTAGCTTCACCTGGTTAGCAAGCTTCAGGCCAGTTGAGAAGCCATGTGTCAAAGAGGACCAATGCCTGAGGAACAACAGAACAATACCCAAAGTTGTCCTCTGGACTCTATATGTATGAACTCACACACACACACACACACACACACAGAGAGAGAGAGAGAGAGAGAGAGAGAGAGAGAGAGAGAGAGAGAGAGAGAGAGAGAGAGGAAATCTGAAGTCTCACAGATCTAGGGCCCCCAGACTCACCGCCCTAGTGGGCATGGGGGCTGGGGACTTGAAAGGAACTTGGTCCAAAAGGACCCACATGGACCCAGAAATCCCCGTTGAATGTCCGTAGGCAACAGTTATGTCACCATATAGAATACTATCATCTTACAAGAAACTGGACTCAGAAAAGAACCTGGCCTCTGAGACTCTTCTGGATCGGTCCTGTCACCTGATGCTATCTATGGCTCCCAGAAAGGTCATTCCATAAGAGAGGAACCTCCTGCTTCATTTCCCTCTCTTACGTTGTGAACTTCATTTTCTCCCTTTCTCCTTTCAGCTCTTTCCCTGGCCTGCCAAGTCCTGTTTATTAAAAGTGTTGTGTCCAATTTGCCCAGCTTTTAATTAAGCTGTCAAGTTGAAATGGGATTGTCTCCTGGGAAGCGAACAAAGATTTTATGGTCATTTAATTTTTTTGCTTAGGATTTAAAAATCCTACTTCTGGCATGCTTAAAATTATTAATGAGAGCCAGGAATTCCTACCCATTTGTGGCCATTACAAGACATAAATCATTAAGCTCAATTAGGAGCGAGGGAAACTTGTGGATTGAGAGCTGGAGGTTGAATCCTTTACATCCAGCATGGCAAGAGATGTGGCTGTCAGGGGATGGGTGGGGACAGAGGGATTACAGGGACAAAGCAAGTGGTGGGGCGGGGGAGAGGAATATGACGGCAAAGGCAAGAATAAAACATGGGTGGGCTGGAAAGATGGCTCAGAGGTTAAGGGCACTCCTGCAGAGGTCCTGAGTTCAAGTCCCAGCAGCCACGTGGAGACTCACACACATCTATGATGTGATCTGATGCCCTCTTCTGGCCTGCAGATATATAGGCAGATACAGCACTGTATATATAATAATAAATAAATCTTTCAAAAAAAAAAAAGAATAAAACATGGTAATCTAATGTGGAAACGGGGTGAGGAACTGAATTCCAATAGATCTTAGAGGGAGAAGAAGAGAAAAAGGAATGAGGGAGGAAGGTTGTACATAGTAGATTGTATTGGCAACAACTACCAATATTCTAATTTCAACCTTTCTTTAATCCCACCCAGTTAGATGGGGCTATGAAGCTTCTTTTGGTGGATGAAATAGGATCACTTTCGAGGCAGTCACATGACTCCCTTTGTTTTCTCCTCTACAGTTTGCAGTGGTGTCTTAGTTACTTTTCTATTGCTGGGACAAAATACCATGACCAAAAAAAAATTTATAACAGAAAGCATTTATTTGGTTTGCAGTTTCAGAGGGTTAGAGTCCTTGATGGCAGAGCAAGGGTATGGTGGTAGGAACAGATGGGAGCTCACATCTTAATCCGCATGCAAGAGGCAGAGAGGCACACTGGGAAATAATGGAATACTTTTGAAGCCTCAAAGGTTGCTTGGGTGATACACTTCTCCCAACAAGGTCACGCTTTCTAATTCTCCCTAAACAGTTCCACCAACTGGGGACCAATCATTGAAATAAAAACCTATGAGGAACATCCTCATTCGAACCAACACAGATGGTGATGGTGACTACACAGTTATAACTCTGTCATCCTGTATCCCTGAGAGATTAGGATGATCAGAACCTTCACCCCAACTGCTTTATACCAGTACTAAATGAGTAAGAAACAATCCTGTGTTGTTTTGAGCCACTGTGATTTGGAAAGCGTTTGTAACAGAATGGGATGGTTATCTATTGTAGCTAATACAGCTGCATTAAAAACAGAGATACCAGCCGGGCATGGTGACACATACCTTTAATCCCAGCACTCAGGGAGGCAGAGTCAGGTGGATCTCTGTGAGTTTGAGGCCAGCCTGGTCTACCAAGTGAGTTCAGGACAGCCAAGGCTACCCAGAGAAACCCTATTTTGGAAAAAACAATAAAATAAAAAATAGAAATACCTACTTGTGGTATAAGGAGTCTGGAAAGATGCAGGTGAGAAGCTGAAATCACTAAGAGTAAAGAGAGACAGAAAGTAAGAACACTCAGAGAGAGTGTGTGCATATAATAGACCTGTGGGATAGAAATATTGATAGCTTTGTTTTTCAAGCCTTGACTTGAGTTCACCTAACCCTAGCCAACTACCACTACATCCAACCTCCAGGCCTTGCCCCGTCACTCATCCTGTGTCCAAGTGCAGTCTGCAGTGTAGCTTTCACCCCTCATCAAAGAAGCCTCTTTTTTTTCAGTAGAGACCATTATCCTTATATCATTACATAAATTACACAAATCCTTAACTGGCCCACATACAGGAAACAACTGACTGTGGGTGCCCAACCCTGGTTGATATATTTGCAACACAATTCTACAACTAAGGCTCAGGCAACATGGTGTAAAAGGGGGGAAGATTGGAGGAGCTACAGGACAGCTGCTATGAGATTTTGTCTTCTATATATGACAGGGACGCTATACCCGTGAGCTCTTGACAACATGGTTGCCTAGAGAAGACGTAAACAATGACAACACCAGTTGACCTGCCAACACAGCCTGGGGAAATCCCATAAGGTCACACCCCTAGATGAAAGCTACAAGCAACTAATGACTGCCGAGAGAGAGGAAGAATCAACCTGCCCCAGGGACAAGCCTCCCTAATTGGTTATCCAATACCAAGTGGTCAACTCTAAAACCACTTATATACAAGCAACACAGTATACTCAGCGTGTTGTGTTTACATATTCATGCATATACAATAGTTAAATAATAGTAGCACATTTTTAAAGGAGGCCGTGGATTTGAGAAGGAGTGGGAGTAGGGGCACAGGAGGAGTTGGAGAGTGAAGATGGAGGGGGAATTATAGAAATACTGTACGCCTATCTAAACTTCTCAAAAAACATTTTTTAAGTCTTCATTTCATAGTCCTAGGGAAATGCTAGGACCTTCTCCACTCTCAGAATACATGCTCCAGTTTCTACCAAAGAAGAGATTTGTGATTCATTTATCTCCCATTCTCGGTTGTATTTTGGGGTGACAGTCGAGTAGCAGAGATCACTGGCACCCGCCAATGACATGAGCCACCCCTCCCTCTGTCTCCTAAGCACTCTCGCTCTTTCTTGGTCTTTGCAGGCATGAAGACTGTTCTGAATCTGGTCCACATGCTTTCAACTTTAGCCTCTTGTGGGCCACTTGGCCGTGGCTACTTCCTAAAAGTGAGACCTTTGACAGGACCACCGAAATAGGCAAAGAACATGGTGGCCAGCACACACAGACCCTCAGACACCTGCCAACTCAGTCCCTTGCATTGCTACTATGTAGTCTACCTCAGAAACCTCCTGTTAAGGTGACAGTACAGTTAAAGGGAAAAACAGAGATAAATTAATAAAATAAATAAATAAATAAACCACAGGCTCAACTCAAACCCCTGGGCAAGAGAAAGATTAATAAATATATAATTCAGAGTAGATACTAGCTGTGACCTGTACAGACAGGACTCTGCTGTCACTTTGGTCTGATTAACTTGCTCCCTTCTAAGGAAAAAACTTTGGTCAGTTAAGCGGTGAAGTTGAGTCCCAGAAGTTTATCTGCCAAGAGCCTGCTTTACTATTCCACAAAGAGATGAGATTATAAGTCCTGGGTGGGACAGAGCACTGACCACATTGAACCCAGGGTATCATTTGGTACAGACCCAAAACCATCAACCGTTCACAAATACATACACTTAACCTTATACACACACACACACACACACACACACACACACACGGAAGGCAGCTCACTCCTGGGCTAGACTTTGTAGTCCACCTGAAATGTCACTGATGGGAAGAAATTGTGGAATATAGGGGAAAGAAGGATCATAATACAAATCATGTCCCGAGCTGTCATCCTGGTTCTGGTTTCGATGGCTGTGCAGTCTTGAACATGTTACTTCAACACTCTCAGCTAGACTGATCTCCGAAAAAGATAGAAGAGCTTTTGTCCCCAGCCACCCATGAAGGACTTTTGTGGAGATTAAAGTCAAAAGAGGGTGAAAATTCTCGGAAAACCCTGATATCCAGTAGATGCAAAGTGTTCCTTATGACTTTATTATGGCCACCATGACCATTGCTATCACCGTAACTTCCATCCCTCCATCACCATCACCACCACCACCACACCACCATCATCACTACCATAACTGCCATTTCATTGCAATCGCCATAGATAGCTACCACCACCAAATAGCATACCAGCTTGGTTGTAATGGGTTTCTAGAAGGCACAAGCCATGAACCTGGTAAGGTTCCCTCCTCCATATTACTCAGGGAGGCTTTGAGAGCTTGGACTCAGTGAGCCATTCATTTCTCCAACAAGCATTCATTGAGCATCTACTACATTCTGGGTCTCATTCTGGATGCTGGAGATAGCCAAACCTCATGGAGCTCACAGTGCATTATAGGAAGGCGTGACAAACAGTAATCGTACACTTGACACATACATGGGTTATTAGAAGGGTGATAAAGCCAAGGAAAACAAGGCATGGCTTAAAGGAAGGACCCCCCAAGAAGAGCAAGTAGACAGATACCTCTGTGGTTCCTCCAGCCTCTGAAGTCCTCCCACTATCGTGGAACTTGCCTACTGTAGGATTTTTTTTTGTCTTATCTAACGTTAGTAATAGTTTGTTGTATTTGTTAGTTATAAATACACTTACATGAAGAGAACAAGTATCCACTATTTCATCTTTATTGTTTGAGAATTTCATACATGACAGTCATGTGTTTTAATCAAACCCACCTCCTCCAGCTACTCCCATTCTCCCCCCCCGCCCCCCTCTCCACCGCCCCCCCCCCCCGCCACACTATTCCCTCCTAACTTGATATCCCCGCCCCCTTTTCTCACCTCGCCGAGTCCTCTTGGTACTGCTGCACTGGAGGACTCCTCTTCACCGTGTTCATCATCGAGAAAGACAGCATTTGGCAAACACAAGTCACTATTTGTTTAAAGGAAGAAGGGATCTGATTAAAGAGAGGCATAAAAATAAGGCACGGTGAATTGCTCACAATGGAGCGGGGATCTTGGTCCATATGAAGAGTGGAATTGAAATGTTGTAGAGCTAGAACCTGGACACTAGGCACGGGGCCCCTTTAGCTCTGCCTTGAGCATCTCGGCTGCACTGACCTGCTCTGATGGCGAGGTGGGGTTAGAAGAAAAGATGGAGAGGAGGACTCATCCCGTTTCCAGGGTGACAGGGCTGTCCCCTGGCCTCCAACCCTGGTCAGATATGCTTTAGGGGAGCCTGCTCCAACCAGCTCCTCATCACACTCACCTGTCGCTCCAATTCACCTAACCTGTCATCTTCCTGACACCCAACATCAGGTTGTCTCCTGTCCTCACCCACTGTTTCCTTCATTTTTCACTTACTAAGCACCTATCGTATGTTAGGAAACAAAGCAGGCTATAGAGACGCCTATAAAAGGGCCTAAGACAGACAAGGAAGAAAACCTCCATTGATGGATAAGATAATGGCTTTGATAGGTGTCGTTCAAAGTGCCAGGTGAGCACCGAGGGTGGAGAAACTGGATTCCAGGCGACACTGGCATCATCTCCAGGGCTAGAACATTTGGACGCCCCGGTGTCAGCATCCACCTTTGTCCTTTTTGACCCAACATTTCAACTGCGTATTTTCTCACCAGCCTCTCACCAGGCAGTCGTGAATGCTCTCGCCAGGACAGGCTGCCTTAATAATCCTGTATCCTTAGCCCACAGCATGAGCTGATGACTCAGAACATGTCGTTCAGTTCCTGTGAATGACATTTGTGCTTGGCCTGGAAAGATGACTCAGTCCAACAGGTGGAGGAGAAAAGAACAAAGTCCCTTGTGCTGAGCTAACAGGACTCAATGTGCCTTCATGCCTTAGCGTCCCGTCCCCCCCCCCCCCCCGCGCTCCCCAGCTATTCAGGACAAGTGGCAAAAATTGACCGAAGGCTTGAACTTAGAATGACAGAATTGTGAGCTTTTGAAAGGACAGAGAAATAGATTTGGTGGCTTTCTCAAGGCCTGCCCCAGCCAGAGGCACCTGAAATATTTTCAGCGGTGTGGGGGAACACTGTGTCCCTGTGACCAGCAGTGCTATCAGTGTTGTATCACAGCCAAGCTATGTGGTTCTGGGCCAGTCCTAGGCACAGATACATCGATGGGTTACTTTACTGAGGCTTCTGCAGAAGAGACAAAGAGACTGTGCCCGGAGTGTGAGCTTTGAATTTCAAAGACATGGGCTCACGCCCAGCACCACCACATCCCAGTTATGAGTTCCTGGCAAAGTCATTTAATCTCTTGGGGGTTGTTTCCTCCACCTGTAAACTGCAGAGAGTACTCTTGTCGCAGGTCTTTGTAAGGATGGAATGAGACAGTATGCATGTGTATGTCTGGCACTTTTTATTAATAGATGCTCAAGAAATGGGAAAAAATTGACCCTGCATCTGCTGTCCCTCTCAGTACCAGAGCCATACGTAGTAAAAATGGATGGTTTTTTTCCCACAGAAACTAGTGATCCGTCTGCTTTCTCAATGCTTCCATATAAACTTAGATTAAGTGTCCCGAGATTCTTCAACTCCACAAGTCAGTGCCTTGTTGCACAGCCTTGGCCAGAGCACTGGCCCTCTCAGGCCTGTTAGCATAATGAGGGGATCTGATTAGATGGTACTGACATTCAACCCACACTGAGATTTACCCTTCTCTGGTTACAAAAAGATCTATTTTAAATAGGAGAGGAACTAACACTTTAAAATCAACAGCTTGAAGGACATTCTAATGCCCTTTCAAATCCTTTCACAACACCTTGGGCCTTACATGCTGGTTGGATATTTAAGCATCATCACCATTTATAACATTACCATTTTATCAATTGAAAAATTGCACTTGGGGGGGGGCAAAAAGCAGTACAGAGCTGTCTCCATGGCTAACAAGGAGGAAATGCCCCTTCTCTTTCCTCAAGCCATCTTTTCTCCAGCTGACCACATCCTGTTTCCAGAGCCAGTGAGACCGCAGAGTCTGCTCCTAGTCTTTCTCCTCATGAGTGGACAGAACTCCTGATATCCATACGAAGAGGCAGATAAGCATTTTGACCTTAAAGATCCTACCATAGTAGATCCCTAATCTAGGCTGACTAATTATAATTGAATGAGCAGTGGACGGACGCTCTGTGGATGGTTGGATGAACGGATAGAGGGGATCACTATGAGACTAGACGTTCAACCTCTTTCCCTTGTTGTATGACTGCTTCAAAACATGTCACAAACACCTAATACCAGAATCCAAGAAAAATACTCACAATATTTTCCCAAACCACTAGGACAAGAACTGGATCTAAGGTGAGGCAACTGAGTATCTAGGATGCGGTGCTGCCTCCCTGGGTACCTAACTTGATTCCCATTGGCCCCGTGGCCAGGATTGACTGACTCTCTTCAATTTCACTTTACTCTCATACCTTTTGCTTCTCACACCCTCCAGTACCATCACTTACAAAATTCTAACCTCATCCCTACCTTGCCTTAGTCCAGTGTTTCATGATCCTTCGTGCAAAATGAAATCACCTAAGATGCGCGCTCGCGCGCGCGCGCGCATGTGTGTGTATGTGTGTGTGTGTGTGTGTAGTCACATGTTGGCCCAGCAGTTCTGGTAGAGCCCAGACATGAGCATCCATTAAAACTGCCCAACTCTAGTTAATAACCAGGGCTAGGAGCTGCTCCTCTGCCTGCTTTTGTTGAATGACCCAGTTTCGAGCTGTTTCTTATGGCTCCATTCTCCCCTGCGGCACCCTTGTAACAGATGCTGTGAAACAAACTTCCCTCGCTTTCTTCCCATAAGCTCTCTCCCAAAGCTGGTTAGTGAAATGTCTCTTTCCAGTGTTACTCCCAACCCCTTCACCCAAAGATGAAGACAGGTCCATAGTGACTATGCTGGAAAATAATGACATAAAACACGATAATTAGCATTTACTGAAGGCTTACAGAAGAAGGCTGCCAGAGATGTTCTAAATCCTTTAAAGGTATTTCACTTATTTCTGCATTAACCCTATCAAATAGGCCGTTCTGCATTTAATCCCTACTTTGGAAATGAGGAAAGAGAGGCAGAAAGAGTGCAGGCCACAATTACCTAGCTAAGAATCAGACTCGTTGGCATTCAATGCCAGGGCACAGCTTAATGGTCTCGTCTGCTACATTTGCGTGCTCCCTGTCACCCTCTCAATTCTCTCAAGCAAGTTTGGTCACTTGGACTCAGTCATACTGTAGGTGGGTTCTCTTGGGACATAATGTCTACCTATGGCTCTCATAAGGTCTATCCATGGCTCTCTGGACGTGTCTGAATAATAAACACCTAAGGCCCCTCACTGAACCTTCCTCATATATGATGTCTTTGTATTGTTTCCATAATCCTGGGCCATCAGCTTTCCTATTCCCAGTTAGCTGAGGATGAGAACTTACATAATGCCTTAGTCATGGACCCACACCTATCTGACGGTAGGCATTCTGCACCAAATCTTTCAGACAATAAAGTTGCCTCCTCTACATTGGAAGAGAAAAGTTGTGGGTCAGATGCTCAGAGAAGGCTGGTGGAAGAGGTCACAGTTAAGCTGGGAAGGAGAGGTTAGTGTTCACACATGTGGAAGGATCAAGAGAAGATACCCCTAAAAGGAGGATGAGTATGAGCAGCCGCATGGAGTGGAGGCTCAGTGGAACGTGAAATGAGCTTAGAACTCCTGAATAAGGTGGGACCAAATGTGTGACCAAGAAATATCTAGGCAACCTTTGAGGCAATGATTTTTATAGAGTGACCTGGGTGATCAAGTGGGGGAAGGTAAGAAGTAGGCAGAGAGATTAGAGGGTTGACGTTGGTTTGGGGAAAATCAGTGCGTTCTAGGCCTCACTTAGCAAATAACCTCTTCACTGTGGAAAGTCAACACCTCTCTCTCTCTCTCTCTCTCTCTCTCTCTCTCTCTCTCTCTCTCTCTCTCTCTCTCTCTCTCACACACACACACACACACACACACACTTGCTCTCTCACTCTCTCTGGCCCCTTCCCCTTCCCTAATAAAAGACTTTCCAGTTTCCCGCCCCCCCATCCACCCCAGTTTCCCTACAGGAGAGATGTTGTGTGTAGCTGTTTCCTCTGGATTCAAACTTTCCCTTCAGAGAGGGTCTCATTAAGACTAAAAAAGTAAATTAAAATTAAGAAAGGTTCAGGAAGTAAATAAAACTCACAATCTTAGGAAGTTTCTGAAGTGCATACAACTCGGCTTAATGAGATTAGTTTACTTCACTTAACATGTTTTCCAGCCCCATTCATTTTACTACAGATGATAATTTCCTTCTTCTTTATGGCTGAATAATACCCCATTGTACATGCATACCATAATTTCCTCATCCATCCATTCATTGACGGATACCTAGGGTGATTCCATAAATTAGATATTATGAATAGTGTCACAAAAGACATGGGTCTCTAATTATAAGATGATCGTTTCCTCCTTTGGGTGTACATCCAGAATTGTAAGAGCTGGATCATACATTAAGGAATCACCATGATGGTTTCCACAGTAAACTAGTTTGCAGCTAATGCTGCACCTGCTTTCACACCCACATCTACTAGTATTAAGATCCTTTTCCTTTTGCTAATTGCTTGCATTTTGCATCACTGACTTTGGGGGTGTGTGTGTTTGTCATGCAGCACATATAATTACAAACTGCAAGAATACAAACAGAAAACAACAACAACAACAAAACAAAACAGAAAAGGAGGACATATGCATGCCCAAGTCTTCCATTGGGGGTATTGTGATATATTCTTTCAAGACCTCTCACCAGATCTTCTGCTGACAGACTTAATGGATGGCTAGGTATCTTGGTCCTGGGGGAGCCATCATTAACTGCCTGGTCAGCTTCATTCATGGGAGCTAGCATGATAGCTTCTTCATGTTGCCTTTCTCTGCTGGCATATTGACAGAAACCCCATCCTGCAATTTTTCCACATGTGATGGAATTCCTCTTGGCACCTAGAATTCACTCTTAGAATGCTAGCGACCTCCCTCTGGTATTGATTAGTAAATCATTCCACATCTATTCTCTCCTTCCAGTGTGCACGTGGAGACTCCTCAGCCTGCTTTGCAGCTGGCAGCAGCTAGTTCCAGCCATGAGCTCTGAGCAGAGGCACTCATCGCCCCACATTTGCAGGGCAGTTAAGGGTGGGAGTGAATTCCTCAGGAACTCCATTCCCTGCCACTGAGGTTCCCTTAGGGGCCACAAATTGAGATGGATGGATTATGTGATGGAAGTGACCTGGACTGCTGAATTACCGCACAGCCTCCCTTGCCTGGACTTTGCTCAAGGAAATAGCTAACATTTTCCAGGTTACATTCCTCACCTATAAGGGTTTATTTATTACCACAGCAAAACTTAGCATATACTGACTAAAAGGCCCCTGAACCTGCTGCACTAATTTATCATCAAAGGAGAAAGGAAACCTGATACTATATGTCTAGAAAGGTTGCCAAGGCAATCTCTGGTGATTAAGTGGTAACTTCTGATAAAGTCTACACCCTTAAGAAAAAGAATGTCCACCGTATGTATGTATGGATGTATGTATAAGTGGAGAGGGAGGTGAAAGGACATCTGATGGGAGGAACTAGTCAGGTGGAAGGTCCTGTCCACCTTACTAATTGCTTCTTGCTGCCAGGGCACCATTCTCCAAGAGAAACTTCTCCACTTTGCTGAAAACCCTGTGTCATCCCTCCTGGCCTCAGCATCACACTTACTGAATAGCTTTAAGCAATAGACTATTTATTAGCTAGGTGTGGTAACACAACACTGTGTTCCTAATGCTTGAGAAGTTGAGGCAGGAGAATTGTTATAAACACAAGTCCAGCCTATACATTGAGTTCAGGGGGATCCAGGGCTATATATAGCCAGATCCTGTCTCAAAAAAACAACAAACAAACTAACTAAAAAGGAATGGCTCTTCAGGGTCTCAGAGTTTAAGCATCACAAAGACCGAATCAGTTATCAACAGCACCATACTGTTGTCTCTGGAGGCCCTTATAGAACTCTCTCCCTGGTCTGCCTCTCCTTCTCTAATGACCTAAGTCACAATCACATGCATCCAACCTCAGCCTCAGTGATCATTTACCTTTCCATCTGTTAAATACCTAACTGCGCTGTCTCCTGTTTTTCTTTAGGAAAAACCATTGAGGATCTACTCCTTACCAAACTCCAAGTATACAATGCAACTAGAGTTGCATTGTGTGGCCTCCCTCTTATAGGGACAGCTGTGATCATTGGGCCCACTGGGCTATCTCAAGATGACAGTCCCATCTCTGTGTCCTTCAGTTAATCACATTTGCAGTTTGAGGCAACACTTGCAGATGGAGTCAGTTAGTGGTTGGTTTCTCTTGTTGGGTATTAGAGAGAAAATAGAGAGGGAAACGGACTTACTGCTGCTTAGCTGATACCCTCATACCAAGTCTGATACAATAATATAGAAACAACGAAGACACAGTGCCTATCGAATAGTTATATGTGGCATGAGATATACACAGTAGCTGGCCAAGTTAGAGTGGGTGTCATTGTTTCTATGAGTGAGTAGGGAAGTTCAGCCTATTAACCTAGGTCCCTCATCACCATAGACGCCCCCTACCTACTCAGTGATATGCCTTGTTATTTTTGGAGCCTTGGCAGTCTTCCTTGTGGCCTCTCTCCAGCCACAGGCTCCTCTCTTTCTGTAGCTGGTAGCTCTGCCCTTGTGGAATTTCCTTTCTCAGGGTCCTCAGGCAATCTTCCTTACCAAAACTTCCCAGCGTTGCAAAACTTTTGACTCCAGCAAAAGTGAGACTAATGAACTCACTGCATTACACAGCTGTCTCTGCTAGTAATGAAATCCTTTTATTACAAGGGATTAGTTTAAAATATGTTATTAAACAGATCAGAGGGAGCAATGGCGGCAGAAGTCGTTAAAATGCAAAGCGTGTGAGAGAACAGTTTCCCCCTGAAAGAAAGGGAAGAGGAAAAGTTGGGATTGGAATAATTTGGTTTGGGAGGAAAGAGATAGTGGCTGGCCCCAGGGCATGATGGGTTATAGATGCTGTGATGCTGGAGCTTACCTTGGAGAAGGCGTGGGTGCTGGAAAGAACAGCTCTTAGGATAAATGCAGAGGGTGGTGCTTAGAGACTGCGAAGGGAGGGGTGCAGGTGTCAGGAAACACTTACCAGTGGCTAAGGGATGTGTTAACCCTCTGTCACCATTCCACCTCACTCTCCCCTTGCACGTTCTGCTCAACCCTCACAAGTGATGAAAGAGGTCCGGTGAGCACCCCCAAGTTTGCAGACAAAGACAGTGAGTTTCAGAGAGGTTAATGTCTTATTAAGTTCATACTAGTAACAGGTAGACGTGGGATTTGAGTTCGAAGCCCTGCTCGTCTGAATTTTACTAGCCTTCATCACCCTGCTGTGGAAGAAGGGCTTAATGGCAAAGATATAAGACGCAGAAGGCCCTTATATTTCTGGGACTGGAAATATAAAAACCTCTTTCTTTGAAATGCCTACAGTCGTCCAGTCATCAGACTTGGCGTTGGGACTGGTGTGGGCATGCCCAGAAGACTGGATCTATTTGAGGCTGAAATGAGAAGCCTAAGAAAAAGGATTCTTCCGCAACCCTGAGCAAAGGGAGGACTGCGGGAGCCATTCTCTCCCCAAGGTCAATGGTCCATCCTTGGTAGGACAGGCACAACACAGGCTACACGTGTAATAATCCATGCTTGTGGTTCACTCTCCATTCTCTGGCCCCTCCCCTGGGCTGGTAGACCCTGGGGAAACTCAGTTATTACAGGAACAGGAGAGCACGAGCAGTTTTGGAAGTGTAGCCTCTCAAAGGTGGATGGCACCTGAAAGTTGAGTGCTTCCTCCAACATTGCTGACAAATAGAACAAATAAACTGGAGCTCCCCAGCACCACGGGGCAACACATTTCCCCTGTGAGCAGCGCTGACTTATTGGAACGTTCCTTCATATATAGGACAGAGCTATGTCTGGTTGACAGTTTCACCAATTAATATCAATTCTGTCCATTAGCTTTACAAAATCATTCTTCAATGTGACAGATCTTGGATACTTGGAAAGGGAGGTTACCTTTTTTCCTTGATCCCCATTTCCTTCTTTCTTTAAAAAAATATTTTTTAGATGGCCCTGTGTATCTCAGGATGGCCCTGAACTACCTGTGTAGCCAAGTGTAACCTTGAACTTTTAATCTTCCTGCCTCTACTAACTGACTGCTTGGATTGCAGGCGTGTAGCACCACATTTAGTTTATGAGGTGCCAGGACATCATGCATGCTAGGCAAGCATCCTATCAACTGAGCTACATCCTCCAGCCTCCAGAGCTCCTACGCGTTTTTTATTTTAAATTAAATTTTAGTTTTTTGAGATTGTGAATATAATTATATTATTTTCCTTTTCCCTTTCCTACCTCCAAACCTTCCCATAGATGCTTTCTTTCTCTTCTTCAAATTTACAGCTTCTTTTTCATTATTTTTTGTTTTACAGACACAGACACAGACACACACACACACAGAGACAGACAGACAGACAGACAGACAGACACAAAATCACAGCCTGCTCAATCTAGTGTTGCTTGTGTATATGTGTGTTGTCAAGGCTGATCATTTAATATTGGATAGATAGTTGGTGTGCTCTTCCCTGGGGATGATTATTTCTTATTTCTCCTACTCTCATCCCTTAGTTACCTGTGGGGCTCTGTAGAATTGAAGACTCACGCGGTTTCCGCCATGTACATTAGTATGTTTATTGGTGTCACCACTGCTCAGTGCATGTTTAGGCAGTCATTTGGGTGAGAGTTTATGCATATAGCTTCCGACATTTCTAGGAGATGTATCTCGCAGAGAGTTCCCTGTTCCTCTGACTTTTATAATCTTTCTACCCTTCTCTTATGCAGTGATCCCTGAGCCTTAGGTACAACAGTTGTGCTATACATCAGCAGTTGGGACTGGGCTCCACGACTCTGCATTTTTTTCTTTTTTTTTTTTTTTTACTTTATTAATTTATTCTTGTTACATCTCAATGGTTATCCCATCCCTTGTATCCTCCCATTCTTCCCTCCCTCCCATTTCCCCCTTATTCCCCTTCCCTATGACCGTTCCTGAGGGGATTACCTCCCCCTGTAAATGTTCATAGGGTATCAAGTCTCTTCTTGGTAACCTGCTGTCCTTCCTCTGAGTGCCACCAGGTCTCCCCCTCCAGGGGACATGGTCAAAGTTGAGGCACCAGAGTATGTGAGAAAGTAATATCCCACTCTCCACTCTACTGTGGAGAGTGTTCTGTCCATTGTCTAGATCTGGGTAGGGGTTTAAGGTTTACCGCCTGTATTGTCCTTGGCTGGTGCCTTAGTTTGAGCTGGACCCCTGTGCCCAAATCTGCCTATCATAATGTTCTACTTGTAGGCTTCTAGGACTCTGCATTTTTATCGGTTCCGTTTTTCTGTAGTGGCTCTAGTTAACTGCAAAGTGAGGAGTACACTTCCCTATGGGTAGAAAAAATATTTAAAATGTAGGTGGGGATTTTGCCATTTTAGTAAAATGGCAGCTTTAGGTTCTCCTCCAAGATCCATGCCCTCACTAGCTCTGGTGGATCCTGGGTTTCCAGTACCAGGTCTGATTTCCCCCTTGTTGCTTAGGTCTTAAGTCTAATTAGAAAGCTGTTGGTTACAACCTGCATATGCATACCCGTAGGGTAATTGTGCCCTGCTTTTTGGTTGTTATGTTTCATAGTTTCATAGCTGGGTAGGACTGTTGGTTGCTTTCTTCCTCTGGAAGCTTGCCTGATGCTACTGGCACCATGAC
Organism: Acomys minous; assembly: GCF_964271855.1. Classification (NCBI taxonomy): domain Eukaryota; kingdom Metazoa; phylum Chordata; class Mammalia; order Rodentia; family Muridae; genus Acomys; species Acomys minous. The sequence continues at coordinate 74,262,905 of NC_140493.1, read as the reverse complement.
AGTTAGTCCTCAAGGGGTAGTTTTTCAGGTCAATTCCAGCTCAGGGACCTGTGGACCCTATGTCCAAAGTGCACGGTGTTGTTAGAGATGGGACCTGGCATGCTCCTTCTGGGGAAGGCTCTACTCTTTAGGGTTACTCTGCTGCTGGTTTCTTCAATTTCTGTCCTTCAATATTACATCATTGTCCTTGGGACAGAGACGACTTTAGGGTAGAACATGCTTAAAAGGTAGAACTGAGAACTGAGCACTGCACTTCAGGAGATGACAGCCAAGTCGGGGGGATCCTATAGTCCTCCTCCTGAAGTCTCTACCTTTGACAGGGGACCCTTGGCTTCCACCTAATGGCCATATAACTCTTTGGTTCAAGGCACTCCACATCACAGCCTTTGCCCAACTCTCTTCTGCCAGGTCAGCATGCCCCTTTGTAATTAGTTCCTGGACTAAAATTAATCATTGTTCAATGAGATGACCCTTTGTTATGGCTTACTTTGACCTTGATTCTGCCATCTGACAAAATCATCGTCACTACCAGTGATGTCATCTGTCAACTTGATGGGTGAATACTCATTGCATTTGTCTGAGTCATGGGCAGAAGGGTTGACTTTGTCAGGATAAGAGCAGAAGCCTGGGATGGGGCCCTGATGCTGCCTCGGCCAACTCTGTCTCTGGATATCTCGACAGCGAAACGTGAAGAATTACAAACTCACAAAAGGGCAAAGTATGAGTGAAAAGGTCAGTTGACTACTGATTCGCACTATTGAACCAAGGCTTGGGTTCATGCCATGCCAGCTGTTGTGTGATGGCTCCTTATGTACTCATTTCTTATTACCCAGCAATGAAGGAAGCGCCTGGCACTCACAGGAAGTAGGGGCTACATGTGCCGTTTTCAAGCTGAGATGAAACAAAAATATTTAAGGAATGGTTCCGTGAAGACAAGGTAGGAGGCATGGTTTTCCTATTTTTCTGTGGACATCCTGGGCACAAAGGCAAGGAGAATATGACCTAGATTCTGTGCAGAATCTAATGAAACATAAGGATGCATGAGCAAGTTGTATGCCCCATGAGATAACTGCTCTAAGAAGGATGTGCACAGAATATTGTGGGGTCTTGCACTGGAGATACTGTCTCTACCAGAGGGACTCAAAATCTTTCAGAGAAAACATGAGATTTTGAGCTAGGTCTTGAAGGAGGGATGGGAGTTTGCCAGAGGAAAGACATTCTTGGCACAGGTGGGACACATGAAGAGGAGATGTGACACGTATAGGAAGTAGGAAGGAACTGAGAGTGAGCATGCCTAGGACACGAGGCATAGAGACAGCCTATCCTATTCGCCTCAGTGCTTTTCAGGCTCGCGCTGTGCGCTTAATTCTCTGACTACTTCTTGGTGGTGTTCAGCTGGAAACTATACAGACCCTGCCTTGGAGAACTGCAAGGTAGATAGATCTGCATGAGTTACTTAGCCTCTCTGAGGCTCAGTGTCCTCTGGAAGGCAGAGATGTTGCTCAAAGCTCGTGCTACAGGGCAGCGGCCCTCCACCTTCCCAATGCTGCGACCCTTTAATACAGTCCCTCTACCCCAGAATTACATCCCAGAAGCCCCAGAATCGAGTTACAGTTGTGACCGTCTGATTCCAGGCCAGTTTTTGCCTCCTTTTTCAGCATCAGCAGACCCAAGAGCTGGGAATCAAATGCTAACAGGAAGTCCAGCCTGCATTGAGGAAGCTGTAACTGAGCAGGCCTGAAACCACAGGGAGCCAGAGCAGCTGCTTCCTGCTGTAAAAGGCAGAGGTGACAGCAGCTGAGCCAAGCAAGGGTCCCACGCACCACGTCTCTGGTGCCATCACCCTGGGGCAGATGTGTCTAGGCCTCCTCCAAAACATCAGCTCTCCTTTGGGTCGGTGAAAAAACGCTCCTGTCAACAATTCCTGTAAGAAACACAGCAGGCTTTGGTTTCAGAGCTAATAAATCTGGTCTGAACAAGTCTTGTGAGTACAAGAGATGAGAGAGAATACTTTAGTTTTTTCTCTGTGGACAAAGAAAGCACAGCTACCTGCCAAGTGTTACAAGCTCCCTGCTGGGAAAAGCCACGGGTCTTCTCCTAGCCAGAACCCTGCCATCTCGAACATGGCTCTCCCATTTTTTTTTCAAGCCCTCCAAGAGCCTACCTCTGCTCATTTTCCCCCCCTCACTGAAGAAATTTTAGACAAGCGTGCATCGAGAGTGCATGGCGGACAGGTCATCTGGAGTTGGAGGAGGGTGTTCGCTAGCCCCTGTGGCACTCCATCTATTTGTCTTATAAAAGACACTGGATCTTTCAGAGGCCAAGGGGACAGCCGTGGCTGGCACTCTGTGGAACAGTAGCAATTATGAGGCACTTGGGGAGGACCCCTTCACCTTTAAAAACTGCAGGCGCAGATTAGTCTCCCGGAGTGCAAGGACTCCTGGGGACATATTTACTGGTTCTCAGTCAGGGAGAAAGGAGCCAGCCTCCCAGACTGAGACTGCACCATCCAAGGCTACAAAAAGGACATGGTTTTGCAGAGCTGATGATCACTTTCCAGTGTTGGGTGCCTGCCACGAAAGGGGTTTAAAACTGATGCCTTGGCTTTGCTCATGGAGGAGAGAGCACAAGTGGCTTCAACAGCGTCTGGGCAGAGCCGGGTCTCTGTCACAGCTGATAGTGTGTTGGGAGGTGGATATCACCCGCTGCTTCCATTGATGGGTAAGATGAAGGTACCACCACTAACAACCTTGAAGAAGGGACACGAAAAGCCACTCTTAAAGTGCCTCATGTTGACCAGGCAGTTCATCAATGCTTATGGCGTCACTGTCGTCATCAAGCCCGAGCCAAGAATAAATAACTAATTCAGGTTCCTGTGGCAAAGAGAAGACATTCATAGGGTGCATAAGCTCGGATGGGCCTCCTTCAAACCCACCTCTAGCTTAAGATCTACTCAGTTCCCTCCTCACTCTATTAAACATGCCTGGAGCTGATGTGTGGTCCACAGCTGTGGGGGGTAGAGCACTCTATGGTCCCCTGCACTGCTTCTTGAAAGAGAATAGAACGGATCTCATAGGTTTCCGTTTGTAGGCCATGCCCAGGGAGCAACAGAGGAGCAGGGGGAGAAGCCAATAATGTGAAGTCTAAATAAAGTTTTATCAAATGCCCCGGGGCTCTGAGAGCATCCCCGAAAGTGTCTAAATCTTAAAATGTTCCAGGTTCTGGGAGTTTTTCCTATACGACCTGGGAGTCTGAGAGCTCTATTGTGAATGAAAACCGAACAGCGCTCTCATCTCCGACAGTGCACAGAAGGCACTGATGGGGGATGCTTCACGCCCTTGGTCAGTGCTCTGCTTACTAAATGTAACTGAACCTCGCAATCTTCTGGTCGCACAATGCCATCGACTCTATTTCACACATGAGAAAAACAAGGCCTAGCAGGATTGAGTAATTTGTTTGCTCACCGATTAAGTGACAGAGCTCACACTTCAAGCCAAGGCTGCTAACCCCAAGTGTGGCTAGCCAAAGAAGTCTCACCATGTCACCTCCTTAAACCATTGCTGCTGTCACTAATGGCAACACCAATGAGGGCTCTGATCTGGTCACAGTGACTCAGGGCTTTGCACACATTATCTCACGTAATGTGTAATAGCCCTTGGATGTTAATATAGAGAGAGATGTTTTGGATACAATATTTCCTTACTTATTGCTTAATCATGATATTTACCCTGGAGGGAGAAAACGAAAATGAGGCCCGTACACTAGGTTTAATGGTGCACACTTGTCATCCCAGCACTTAGGAGACTGACACAGGAGAGTCTCCAGTTCAGGGCCAACTTGGGCTACATGCTGAGTTCTAAGCCAGCCTGAGTTGACAAGAGAGACCATATCTCAAAAATAAAATGATCTATTCTGCCAGTTCCATATGTCCTACAATTCCTCTACGTTCTGTCCTTACCTGCTCTTCCCACCCAGGTCCAAATGAGGTCATTGTCATTTCTTAAATGGGAAATATAAGGTCCCCAAGATGGAGTGGTCACCCAGTCCCTGGGGAAATGAAGCACCCGCTGACAAGAATCTCTAAGCCTTAGCCTTTGTCTGAGCCTCTCTGCCTTCCGCCAGTTCATTCCCAGTCCCTCACTGAAACATCACTCCTCAAACCAAAGTCTGTTCATAATCTAATCTGGTAGCTGCGTTGTCAGTGTGACTGCCCTGCCCCCTTCCCCCAAGAAAAGCTCTACTGGTGTGTTTGGGGGAGCCAGAATGTAACGAGGGGAAGAGTCTGAACCTGCCACAGTGAAGCCAGGAGGAGGAAGAGCAAGGCAGAGGAGCTAGCCCACTCACCTGGGCTACAAAGAAGGTCATCGTTCACTCTGGGGACAGCAGCTACCAGCTCTGAGCCATCTGAGTAGTCCCCTCGACCAGAGTCCAGTCTGTCTAAAAATTCACCAAGTAGCAAAGGGCTTCTCTTTAATGCTGCTGCTACCCATGTGTCTTGGGCAGACTTGATGGCCACAACCTTCAGTAGTTTTGAGGCATCCAAGAATAGGGATTGGTTTAGTATTGTGGGACTCTACTTACTTTGGGTTGTGCCCCCTCTTCAAACAAGGTACTTGGCCACCTCTGCCCCTCCCCCAGACCCTCAGCTGTACTGAGATACACTTCTCCCTGAACAATCGTATACATGTCTCTGCTCCTAGCAGCAACCAAATTCAGACCTATATTTCCAGTGTATTTGGGGGTAAAAAAAATTTTAAAAAGCCACTCTGTCCTCAACTTCTCTGGGGTGCATGCTCCCCACATGCATGTGTCCTCAAGTAAATTTTTAGAGAGAATCTCCTATTGACCATAGTATGCCAATGAGTAATTGGGCATGCACCCGATTAAATCAGATGCAATGCAGGATGGGATATGTACAGTGGATAAATGATATTATGACACATCAATCAAAACAGAGATTCACCGAAGCTGCAACACCCTGTAGCAGCCAAAACCGCTTCTTTTGAACCTCATAAAAGACAAATCCAAAGTGTAACTGGGACCCTTGAGTACTCTCAGTCATATGGGCCACTGTCAACCTTTAACCTGTACCGTCATTCACCCTGGATATAGTTTTGTCACTACTGTTATGAATCCGTATGAGCCCTTCGTTCCCACTCTTTGGATAAGAGGCCAAGTACTTGGAAGCAATCAGCCCAAACCCTTACAGTGGGGATCAGGATGTGGGAAACATCCAGAAATCCTACCTTCCCATGATGGCATTGCAGCCATCTCTGCTGAGTCTACTGTCATTCAAACTTGAGATAAAAGAGGAGAAAACCAAACCACAGGGGGAAAATGCCTTCCCCAAGGTCCCATGACTACAATGATTTTGCTCCAGAACTGCTGGTTCCAAACTCTCTCCACCTTGCTGAGGAAGGGAGAGTGATGGCCAGGACCATCTTATACCCCTTGGAGGCACCTGGCCCTGGCTCTGAATAGGTGAGAGGGGAGCTGTTCTCCAGGGTGTTGTCCACTAACTGTTGACCCGGCGCTGCTCAGAGCCCCGCAGAATACCACCAGCTCCTAATCTTGTAGTTTGAGAAAACAGCATCAAACAACATAGCTCCTAAGATGGCGGTAGCGATTGTACCTGCTACCTAGGATAGTTTTTATACTAATGAGGGCATGTTTAAGATTTTGTTTATATTTTATGTGTATGAACGTTTGTCGGCATGTATGTATGTGCCCCCATAGGTCTGGCTTTCTAGAGAAGTTTGAATAAATTATTTTTATGGGATGTCTGAAGAGTGGCCAGTACTGGGTGAGTCCTTACAGCATGCCCACTGGGAGAGCAGCCTGCCATGCAAAGGTTTTGAATGACATATAATTTAGCTCATTTCTCCCTTGGATGTATTTTTCCTTATACTTTTATCATTAACAATAAAATATTTTAAATGCTTGAATTAATTAATTTTATGAATTCCTTCCGAAAATCTGGGTCTGGAAAGGTAAGGACTTTTCAGTTTTCACCGTTCCTCTACTCACAAAGCTTATAACTGTGACCTCACTCAGACAAAGCAATTTTTGTCTTGTTTTTAGCAACTTGATTACACTGTATGGATATCTACTTTTCATTGTTTCTTCTTTATGAAATTTGATAAACTTCGTGTCTCTGCAAATATGTTTTTTAAAACAGATTTTAAACACTACCAAGTGTTATTTCTTCAAATATTTTTTTCCTGTCCTGCTTGCTATCATCTCTTTCTGGGATTTCAATTAACTTTGTTAGTGTTTTACCCATCGTTTTATAGATTGCTAGCATTCTGTTCCTTTTTTTTTTTTTCTAATATTTTTCTCTCTGTTTAGTAAATTAGGTAATTTCCCACTAGTCTACTTTCTAGTTCACTGATTCTTCTTTCAATCACGTCCAGTCTACTGTGAAAACCATCCATTCAGTTTTCAGATCTTTTATGGGGTTTGAATTAATTCTAGATTTTTTTCCCATTTGGTTTTCCTTTGTGGAAATTGTTTCTATGCTGATTTTTTTCAGGCTATTGTTGGTGTTGGCCATTATTTTGGGCCTTTGTTTCTCATTATAAGCATACTTGGTGGCCATCAGCATAGATACAATAACTACTAAAATTCATTTCCCAGAGACTGAGTTATAGCTCAGAAAGGCACTTGCCTAGCATGTGGGAGGCTGTAGGTTCAATCTCCAGCATCACACACACACACACACACACACACACACACACACACACACACACACACACACACAGTCCTTTTCTCGTACTTTAAACATCTGGCTCATCTCAAGCTCAATTTCCACTGATGACTTTTTCTCTTAGTTCAACTGATAAGCAGTTGAAATTCTAGATTCTGTTATGGTCCCCTTAATAATACTGATTTATTTTTTTCCTTTAAAGAATGGTTCAGTTGGATGAACTCAAATCCCAGAGCTTATCTCCTCTGTGCTGTGTGGAGGAGCAGCTAAAGACCCAGCTCAGCCATTTGTTTCCTTTACTATGTTTCTTGGAGTCTGCCTTGCTCCTGTATAGCTCCGGAGTCAAAGAACTTTTTTTGCTGTAATTGTAGGCTGTTGTTTGATTTTTAAGCCTTGCTAAAAATCTAGCATTTATAAAAGGCTTATGTAACACACTTGAGGCTGCCTGTCTGTGGCACGCTCCTTTTCCAGAGCATGCCCCTCTTCTGTTTCCTGGGTACAGTGCCCACCCTGAAGCCCATGTTCTGACTCCTCAAACCAGAAAGGCTAAGAGTTTCCTAGCTGTGTGTTAATCGCCCATCCAGCATAGCTGACTAGGTCCTGCCGTTAGCAGGTGTGCTGGCTAGTTTTATGCCTATTTGACGCAAGCTAGTTAGCTGAGAGGAAGGCAAGCCTGAAGGGCATTTTCTTAATTAGTGATTGATGTGAGAGGACCCGGACCATTGTGCATAAGGCCACCCCTGGGCTGGTGGTCCTGGGTGCTATATGAAAGCAGACTGAACAAGCCATGATGAGGAAATCAGTAACCAGCACCCCTCCATGGCCTCTGCATCAGCTCCTGCCTCCAGGTTCCTGTCCTGCTTGAATTCCTGCCCTGACTTCTTTAGATGATGAGCCCTGATGTGGAAGTGTAAGCAAAATAAACCCTTTCCTCTCCAAGTTGCTTTCGGTGACAGTGTTTCATTAGTTAGTTAGTAACTAACTAAGACAACAGGGCTGGGAGAAAGGCATAAGAAGGAAAATCTTGGGCCGGCAGGGTAGCACAGCAGGTAAGCTCTTGCCAAGCGAGGCTCCCAACCTGAGCTCAGTTTATGGAGCCCATGGTGGAGGGAGAGGACTGTTTCAAAAGCTGTCCCCTGACCTGAGCACATGAGCTGTAGCATTCATACGTACACATCACGCACAATGGTAATAACAGCAACACTAACAGCATTTAATGCTTGAGCTGGAGAGACAGCTCAGTAGGTAAAATGTTGGCCAGGCAAGCATGAGAACCTAAGTTTGATTCTCATACACACACACACACACACACACACACACACACACACGCACGCACACACACCAGGTGTTGTTGGCATAAACCTATGATCCCATACCTGAGGAGGGAAAGACAGGCAAGATCCCTGTCCTCACCAGCCAGTCCGCCATGTCTGTTAGGTGATCTCCAAGCCACTGAGAGACTTTGTCTCAAAACACAAGTGAGAAGCTTCCTCAGCTATGATACCCAAACTGGGGTTGTCCTCTGCTATGCATACCAACACACACACACACACACACACACACACACACACACACACACGACTTAAAAATAAATCAGAAATTTCATTCCATATCTTTGCTCCAAAATTGGACTCCTCTGCAGTTTCTTCTGGCTTTTGGTTGTACCAGTGCCATCAGGTTGTTTTTCCTTTTGTTTTGTTTTTGTTCTTAATATTTGGTGCCGAGTCTATGGCGTCCCCTGTTCAACTCTTTCATGGCCTGAAGTTGACTCACTTTTGTCTAGAAAGGAAATTCCTGCCTGGATCTGCAAGCTGCCACCACCAATGCCACTGTCACTGATCTTTACAAGGAGTTCCCCTTCATGCTTAGAGGGCTGATAATGGTCTTCTTCTACATCAGTGGTCTGTGCCTTCACTCCCACTTCCTCCTCTCAGCACCATCCCACCTCTGCAGGGTGAGTGGATTTGGAAGTGGTCCAGAGTTGACAGCAAATCTCACAGCTGAGAGCCCCACCCCCAAAATTAAACCCCCTCTGCCCTAGGTCATCATTTTGCCTCTGGCTACCAAGTCATACCCTTATGCTTAGCACCTATACTTTCTCCCACTAAGATGTTGGTAGTGGGTGGAAATTAAAAGTGTACACTTTGGTCCTACTACCTTTTCTGACTATTGAACCGTTTGTCTGTGCCTCTTTGGTGCAAAGCTTCTCGGACTTATTTCTGTGCCATTTTCCTCTTCCCACCGGTCTCTTCAAACTTTGGCAATAACCCGCTCCCCTCTGTTTATGAAAACAGATCTGGCCAATGACATCAATGGCCTCTATATAATTAAATGTCATAGCTGATGCTTAGCTCTCCAAATCGACCTCATCAAAAGCACATGGCATATCTGCCTGCTTCTTCCCTGCTGAAAAGTGTTCTTCGCCTTGCTTGTTGAAGCACCTTTTTCCTTTTCTCTCTTTTTACCTATTGACCCCTCTTCAGTGTCCAAAACACTAGACCCCTCAAAGACACCACCATCACCTGTCACCTTTCCTCAGTCCTTAGTGAGTCTCATGTGGTCTAGTATCTCTCAGCACCAGGCATACACGAACAGTTCCCAAGTGTATGTCCTTAGCTGGGACCTCATATGAACTCCAAATCCATGAGACAACCCACGCATTCTTCCCCTATCTGGACATCGAATAGACATATGAAATCCATGTCCATGTCCACAGTCTCTCTCTCTCTCTCTCTCTCTCTCTCTCTCTCTCTCTCTCTCTCTCTCTCTCTCTCTCTCTGTTTCTCTGTCTCTCTGTCCCTCTCTGTCTCTCTCTCTCTCTCTGTCTCTCTGTCTCTGTGTGTGTCTGTCTGTCTGTCTGTCTGTCTGTCTCTCTGTCTCTCTCTCTCTCTGTCTCTCTCTCTGTCTCTCTTTCTCTCATAGATACACACACACACACACACACACACATCTGTTTCTCCCTCCATCTTCCCCACATCAGTAAATTGCTACCCAACACTGAGTTAGTTAATCAAATAAACCTTTGCATTCTGTTTTTCCTCCTCTCCTCTTCCCTAGTTTGTAGTCTTCTGCACTAGTAAATGACTTTACTCAAAACAGCTGCAGAATCTGTGCACCACCACCACCTGCACTGCTTCTACCATCACTTAGAGCTGGGTTATTCCAGCCCTTTCTAATGGGTCTCCTACTTCCTTTCTTCTGCCCCCTAGAGTCCATATGTAATACAGCAGCCAGAAGCATCCTAAAACAACTATCTCCCAGCACTTACAGGCTCAGGACCTTTTATTGGTTCGGGAGTATCATGCATAGTGAAAGCAAATGTCTTTTTTTCCTTCCTTCCTTTCTTCCTTCCTTCCTTCATTTAATCACTTTACAGCCTGATCCCAGCCCCCTCCCTCTTCTCCCCCCAGTCCCAATCTCATTCCCTCCCCCTCCCCTGTTCCCTCTCTTTCTGAGAAAAGGAGAGGCCTCCAAGGGGTACCAGTCCACCGTGGCATCTCAAGTTGCAGCAGGATTAAATGTATCTTCTCCCACTGAGGCCAGAAATGGCAGCCCAGCTATGAGAAAGGGAACCAAAGGCAGGCAACTGAGTCAGAGACAGCCACTATTCCCACTGTTAGGGGACCCACATGTTGACTAAGCTTCACATCAGCTGCATATGTGTGGGAGGTCTAGGTCCAGTCCATGCATGCTCTTTGGTGGTTCTGTCCCTGTGAGGCCCCATGGGCCCAGGTTAGTTTACTCTGTAGGTCTTATTGTGGTGTTCTTGACCCTTTTGGCTCCCTCTGTCCTTCCTCCCATTCTCCCACAAACCACCCCCCTAGTTCAGCCTATGGTTTGCCTGTGGGTCTCAGCATCTGTTTCCATCCACTGCTGGATGAAGTCTTTACAAAGGCATGCACGCAAGGGTCTCTGTGATCCCCCTCCCAGCCCAGACCTCATCTGCTATCCTCCCCCCATAGTCTGTGATCATGTAAGGCTTGTCCTGCCTCGGAACCCTTCTCTTGGTCACACAGCTCGCATCCTGGCTCACATCAGGATGATGGTGTCGGCAGACCAGTGGTGACAGCCTTCTCAGATCAACTCTGGGGAAGGGTGCTCCCTAGCCTACACTCAGGCCCTCAGCTTGTGCTCTTTTCTAACATGTCACAAAGCCTTGTCTGACACGCTCTGTGTTCACTCGCTCACTCCTTTCATCAACTCCCCTCAGTGGATTGGAAAGTCCTCCAGCTGTTCTGGTCCCTGTTTAGTGTGTATAATCGCCATGGTGCCTGGGACACGGCAGACACCAGAGGAAATCTACTTAATTAACAGTGGCATGAATCAATATTTAACTAATGATTGGGTCTTAGAATGACCCAAGGAATGTTTTAAAATACAGATTTTGTTTTCTAAGTTCCTGGTTCTTGCCTCCTGGCTTCTTACAACCCAGGGAGACAAAAAAAATTCAGGTTCTAGTCTTTCTTGGAACCAGATTCCTCCCCTGTAAAATAGAGACAGTTCTTGACAGCCCTGAGGGCTGTGGCTGCAAGTAACTAAGGTTTCTATGTGAACGAGCTTAGTGCCGTATTGAGCATGTTGAAGATGCCCCGCCATTGAGAAACTCAGCTCTTAGTAAAAGATAGGCTGCAGGATCACACAAGAAAGTGCATGAATGGAAACGTCCAGGACTAGACGTGTTTCTGAACTCCAGCTCTGAGCCGTGGAACGTCAAGCTTGGAGGAAAGACCCTAGGCCACCTCCTCTCTCTTTTCCCTAGCATTTGAAGCATTAGTCCTTAGCATTCCTGGCCGTCTCTAGCGAATGCCCTCTGGACCCTCTTTCACATCGTGTTCCCAGCATCTAGGGACATAGCGTCCTCTTTTCCAAGGCTCCTTCTCGGCATGAAGCAGATTGTTTGCTGTGTGCCCAGCTCTGCCTTTGCATCTTCAAAGCTCTTCTGTCTCTTTTGGTCCCAAATTCCCACTCCTACCCAGTCCTGTGAGCACCAGAGCCTCAGGGATTCCACTAATGGAAAACAGGCTCCAGGCTCTAACCCAAACAAGATGCGAGATCAGAGGGAAACTCTGGGAGAGAAGAGGCAGGGACTCTCCTGCAGGAGGACACAAGCACTGGAAGCCCCACTGTGCTTCTGTCTCAATGCCAGCTGCCTGTCACCTCCACATTCACATTCCTTGGCAGTGCCAGCCCAGAACCCTGATCACAGGAAGCACACAGGCCTGCTCCAGTTATCCAGGGTGTTGGCCCTCCAGGAGGCAGGAGGTTTCTGGGTGCCACCCTCCCTCATTTCAGCTCCGATTTCTAGAGCACTAGGATGGTCAGAGTCAGGTGGTGAGTCCTCCCCAGAAGTGCTCCTCCTAGCCCCATTTCTCGTGAAGGTGGCCTTTAGCTAGGTCCTCTGTGTTCCCAAATGTGTGACCCCCCCCTTTTCACACACCCTCCATCCAGACCAGTCAGAGTCTCCTGGGCAACCCCTCCTCACATCTGCTCCTGTGGCCCCCGCAAGTAAACACACACAGTCGCTTTCTCTATTCCAATTTCTGAATCATTTCAGAGGCTCTGGAAGCAATCTTCCTGAAGCCCCGGAGCACAATCCCTGAGGATTAGAGTCCCAGCAGAGCTCATTCCTATGAAGAGCGAGCACACACGGCTGGAAAATGTACATCTCTCCATCATCTGTCTTCACACACATGCCCAAAGTAAATTCCAAAGTCTATTTAGTGCCCTGTACATCTTTTTGTTCTCACCACTGGCCCAGAGGAGTTCAGGATTTCACCTATTTTACAGGCAAAGACGCCAAGGTATAAGAGAAAGAAAATACGGCCACATCATGCAGATGAGTGAATGCAAGCACTGAGGCGTGAGAAGAGCAGGTCTCGGGAGGGGCAGGTTTTAGGAAGGTTCTCACCAGGTCTCAAGAAGGCCAGAGAGTTTTTGTTGTATTTGTCACTGGTTTGTTGAGAACGATGTATAGCGCTATCCTCTCTGTGAGCCTCTTGTTTTCAGCAATGATTGATTCCTGGCCATGTATAAGTTTGTGTGTATGTGTGTATTGTAAATATGTGTGCTTGCATAGCAAGAATACACACACACACACACACACACACACACACACACACACACACACACACGACCTAGCCCAATGTGGGCTCCACCAGATCTCTCTCACTACCTCCATACCTCCTCTGCTTTTTTTCTTCAGCTATGCTCCACAAAAGATCCCAGTGGGGACTGAAAAACAACTATTCCCTGAATATGGATTTTCCACAGCCAATCATAGCATCTGTTCTGCACTTCCTAGACCACGGGAGGACATGCCCCTTCACACTCCTCTTTCATCCTGACCCCCTCCGTCTTGGCTCTAGGCCTGTGAGAGACTGGCCTGCCTTGGCTTTGTGGCTGATTTGATAGTGCTGGGGACTGAACCCAGGGCCTCTTGCCTGCTCCATCCCCAGCCCTGATTTGCCTTGGTTTTGATTGCGAGAAGCAACAGGTCCCTCTCTCCAGCCCCCACCAGATGGAATTGCCATCCTCAAGGATGGACTTGTGCTTGCGTTTTCATTCCACCTTCTGTCGATCTTCTGCAGTCAGAATCTACATGTTCCCCCATTTGTCGGAAAGCAGAGCGTGATGCCTGTGTGCCTAACTGCTCATTTCCCCAGGGCTGCTAGGTGGCCCATTTTGTGGTTTTTTTCTTCTTTGGACAGAAAAGGCTAGTGTGGAGCCTTCTGGGAATAGGAATGTGTTTAAAATCCCCCTGTTTGCTGCAGTCCACACAGCTTTGGGCTAGATCTCCGGGCACTACACTTTGGTCTTTTTTGTCCTTTGTAGGTTGGAGGGACTGCGTGTGCCACCAGCCATCCCCAAAGTATAATGTCCTGGGGTTGACACTTTGCCTCCTTTATCCCAGAGTCTGGAAAAATTGTCTCATCCATCTCGTATTTCTCTAGGACCTTGTACGTAGAAAACAAGTCCTCCCTGGGACAGACCCCAACAGAAATCTGATGCATTTTGTTGGACTGTGGCTCATTCAAAAGTGAGAGATCATAATCAAACTCCCTGTCCGTCTGTAGTGCCTGAACTAGTTACTCTGTACAGTCCTGTGACAAAATACCTGCCAGTTTGACTCACAGTCCATCTCGGTGGGGACATCATAGTGGTCGCAGGAGCATGAGGCAGCTGGTCACATTTTGTCTGTGGCCAGAAAGCAGATAGAGTGAATGCCGGTGTTGGCTCACTTCCTCCTTCTTTAGTTCGGTACAAAACCCATGGAGTGGTACTCTCCACATCCTGGCTTTCTCTTCTCAGTTAACCCTGTCTGGAAATTTCCTCACAGACATGACCAGAAGTTTGTCTCAGAAGTAAATTCTAGTCTCTTTCTGATTGACAGTCTATTTTCCTCACCACAGTACCCAAGCATCCTAGATGTCTTGTGTTAGGAACATGCTCCCAAGATGGATTAGAGAACAGGTGTAAATCGGTAGCAACAGCAGCAATAGTAACCATGATCTTATGCAAACAGCATCAGCATCAGTGCTAGGAAACACTAAGCTGGGACGCCGGGTACCAACTAGTAGCTTGCATGAACTTGGGTGAGTGATGTAGTCCTCTGAGTGATGGAGTCTCTGTCTCCACCTGTAGCAAGAGATGACAATTCATCCGCTGAGGGGGCCATAATTAGGAGTGAGCGACACGAGACAAGAGAACCGCCCAGCACACAGTGTGGTATAGGATAAGTGCTCAGTTATGGTGACCTCCTGTGCACTGCGCCATTCCATCCTCACAACAGTCCTCGGAGGGGGCAGTTCAGGCGGGAGTTGCTCCCATTTACAGCAAAAAGAAAGCTACAGGAGGTAAAGCAGCTTGTCTGCAGCCACGCAGAGCAAACAAGGGAGGACCAAGGACCTGACATTGTCTAATTGCTGCCTCTGGATTCCTTCCAATTAGGTGATTCAAGCCCCATGATTCACATGCCCTGTGCATCTAGCTCACTGGAAAAGTGGATTTTGGCATCTCTGGAGAAACAATCAGATTTTAACTCTCATGGGCCTTCCCTGTGGCACAGCTGGCCTTGCTGGGGAAAAGGCATCTGCTGCGGGCTCTAACTCACCATCCTCGAGACCCTCTCTGAGATCTAGAACCCTCAGCTGTGGTGCCGACTACTCCGATTTTTTTTTTATCCTTGGCATCTTTATGCATTTACTCCCATGTCTTTTCTTGCCATGCTGTGCACAAGACATAGGTCACTTTTCTGCTGAATGGTTGGTTTCACATGCTCCATTTGAAGGGAAAAGAAAGTTTCCACGTTGTATCTGATGGCTGTGGGTCTAGGTAAGCACCGCCAAAGAGGATGCCATGTCCCCAAGCTGCCTGAGTCCCTATCAAAAGCCTCTGTGTGGGAAGCTCCTGCTGGGACCGAGGGTACAGAGGCAATAAGGATGAAGAGGGTGTGACCTATAGTTTCTTTCCCTGGTGCTGTGATAAAATACTCTGAGAAAAAGCAACTTAAAGGAGAAAACGTTTGTTCTAGCTAGAGTTCTAAGGTTACACCTCGTCGCAGCAGGGAAGGCAAGGTAACCAGAGCTTGGAAGCGGGTCTACCATAAGGTCTGAAATTTAGATCCCAGAACCCACATTGGATGGTTCATAAATGCTTGCGACTCAGCTCCAAGAAATCTGGTACCCTCGGCTCAGGTCTCCCACGGCCACCTGTGTGTGCATACACACACACACACACACACACACACACACACACACACACACACACTAAATGAAAATAAAAGAAGCAGACTACCCCCTCCCCATGTACTTCCTGGTTCAAGTTGCAATCATTTGCTCCTACGTACACTCCACCACATGATTACTACCCTTCCCCCTAACAAGAGGCCACTGGATCTTAAGATTTGAGACTATAAGATGAATTAACTTGCTTTCCTTAGTAACTTAACCTGCCTCATATGCCCCTCATACTGATATGAACCCAACTAGGACAGAGTTCAAGAAAATAGATCATGGCTCTCATTTCTTGAAGGCATCATCTCGTGCTTCCCTGCAAGAAGAGTGTGGGTAGGCATGGTGGCACATGCGCATAGTCCTCCTAGCACTTACGAGACTGGGGCAGATAGATCATGAGTCAAAAGTCAGCCTGGGACTTTCTTAAAAGAAAAGGAATATGAAGAAGAAGGCAGGGAAAGGGCATACCCACGGAGCTGTCACAGAAGACATGGCGTGCCCCTTGTCTAAGCCTCATCCTGTATTAGCTGATTTTTCTGTTGCTGTGACAAGCACCATGGCCAACAGCAACTGGACAGCGTGACCAACAGCAAGATGGGGAGAGCAGGGTCTGTCCCAGCTTACAGATTCCTACCCAACAAGAACGTTAGCCAGGGGAGAACCTCAAGCCAGAAACCTGGAGGGAGGGACTGAGGCCGAGCCACCGAGGAAGGCTGCTTGCTAGTTTGCTCGCTTTGGCTTGCTCACCCTGCCTTCTTATACCACGCAGGAGCACTACCCTGGATTGCG
The DNA here is from genome assembly GCF_964271855.1 of Acomys minous. Taxonomy (NCBI): domain Eukaryota; kingdom Metazoa; phylum Chordata; class Mammalia; order Rodentia; family Muridae; genus Acomys; species Acomys minous. The sequence continues at coordinate 74,246,678 of NC_140493.1, read as the reverse complement.
TGCAGGCCCTCTGATGGCGGCAGCTTCTCAATTATGGCTCCCTCTCCCCAAGTGACTAGTTTGTGTCTGGCTGACAAAAGCTCAGCAGCACCCCCTTCTCTCTGGTGCCACCTCGTGATAGAGCATCAGTTTGGGTGAATGCCCGAAGAGTGACACTCCAGTCCTCTCATTGAACAGACCGGAGGTAGAGAGAAGAAGAGAAAATATTCAAGCACAGGCCAAGTGGCTGCTCGCCATGCCCTGTGAGAGAGAAGCAAAGCACGTGCCAGGAGCTGGTCTCTCACGGACAGCCTTCTCTCTCAGCCGTGTTGTCTATGTCTGTTGTTGGCAATAAGGACAATCTGTCCGTTTCTTGTTGTTCTTCTTAAGGATTCTTCTGAAAATAGAGACCTTGTCAGCAAGGCTGAAGAAAACCGGAAGAAGGTCCTGATTTTGCTGAACCAGAAACAAGGGAGAGTGGTACTTCTGAGGACAGGCATGAAGGGGGCAGAGTCGATCCCCCTCATATGGAAGCAAAGGCAAGGTAGCAAAGTCAGAAGGCCCTGGCACCTGAGCCCTCTGTCGAGAACTTGTCTCAGCTCAGCCCCTGGGGCCGTTTTGCATTTTGCTTCAGTGAGATTTGCTGATGGATCAAAAGAGGAACACTTCGTGGGAGAGGTGAAATGCCAGGAGGCCAGGTCTTTTGAGGAATGGGGTTCATCACTCCCAGCACACCTCAAGAGAGCTCCCCCTGTGCTGTGGCCATGCCACACCCCATTTCCTGTGCCTGTGCCTTTGGCCTACACTCTGTACAACATGCCTGCCAAATAAGGTGTTCCTGGCTGACCTCTGGCCTTCACACATGCGCACGCTCCAACACACACACACACACACACACACACACACACACACACACACACACACACACAGATTTCCCTGAAAGAAACATTTACCTAAGCCCCAGCATGAAGCATCACTCAGAGTCCCATGAAGTCACACAGAGTTAGCAGCAAAAGGTCACTGTTTACATTTCATTACCAGACAAAGGTACTAATTCAGCAAGGCCTAGGAAGCACCCTGTAGCTTCATGATGCCAGTGTTTCCCATAGTTCCCAGCATGTGGGGCATGCATAGCATATGCTGGGTTTTATAAGCACAGAGCAGGCTTGGGCTGGAGGACTCTGAAAATGAACGCCACCCCTGGCATTTGCCACGCAGAAGACTGTGCTCATTGCCAGCACTTCCTATTGTTCATGAATGGGATGTGCAAGGCCTTCCAGCCCCATTCCATTCATGCCCAGTGCTGATAGAAACGCGGTGGCTGGACCTCCAAAGTCAGGCTCCCTTTCCTAAATTGTAGCTCATTTATTCACTTCAAAATCGAAGACACAGAGTCCCTGCCCACAAGCAATGCAGGCTCCCGGTAGGGAAGCAATCAAATCAAGAAACATTTTAGTGGGTGTTCCGAGAGAACACCCAAAGCTTTAGGAATGTAAAGGAAGAATCCTGGGAAGTGATAAGATGGCTCAGCCAGTAAAGAACTTGCTATGGGTCCCTAGAAACAGCACTGAAAGATGGAGCACAGGGGAGCACATTTGCATTCTGAGTCCCATGGAAGTGGAGAGAGGAGGCCAGCCATGCCAGCCAAAGCAGTGGGTTCCAGGTTGACCTCTGGCCTTCATACATGCTAGTGCTAGAACACACACACACACACACACACACACACACACACACACACACACACCCTTGCACTGGCAAAGCTCACACCCACCCACATGTACATATATGCATGCACACATACAAAGGAGGAGGAGGAGGAGGAGAAGAAGGTAAAGAAAAGACCACTGACCTAGATTCAAGGGAGATAGTATTTGAAGGCTTCCTGGAGGAGGTGACAGCTGAGCTGAGTTTTGAGTCATGAGTAGGAGAAGACCAGAAGGACATGAAAAATAAGAGGAATGTAGCTTGCGTGTGGACCAAGTGATTGGAGATCACGGTACCTCCCATAGCCTAGCATAGCCTTAAAGAAAGGAAGCTTGTGAAGCAGCCACTAAAGTCCCCCTCAAAGTCAAGGGCAGGGCTCCACTGCTGGTGTCTGGTGTCTCCATATCATCAACAGGAAGTCCAGCCTCTGCTGTGAGACTGTCCTCTCCAACCTGCTCACTGACCCTGACCTCAGCCATCCCTCCCACCCCACAACCCACCTTGACTAACCATCCTGAGCTTGACCTGTGGCATCTGCTCCTGGCTCATCCAGACAGTTCCTGGAGAGAAATAAAACCAAAAAAGGGTGTTGGTGGGTAAGGCTTAGTGGAAGGTAGTTTTTTGTGGAAGGTAGTCTTAAGGTAGCTTAGTGGAAGGTAGTCTTAAGAGTGTTGTTCTGCCTGTATTCTTGCTGTTAGTCTGTAATTAAAATTTAAATGAAAATTACGAGGCTTTTTAGAAGTCAGTAACCCGCAAGCTGTCATTACAACAATTCAGAGCGAGAATGTGACTATCCCGGGAACCAAGGCTCTGCGGAGGATCGAGCATCAAGGAATGACCTCTTGGAAAGAGGAGCTGGCAGCCTGGCAAGCCCAGTGAGTAACAGAGCCTCATGACTTGAACTTGGAATCATTTTTCGACAGCTCCCCAGCGATAATGATCTAATGGGCATCCAATATTCAATACTTGTTATCCAGGCAGTCAACAGCTATTATCTGGGTACCTCCTCCACGTCCGATCCCACAGGGGATACTTGGGAGTGGTCTTCATCCATTTCTGGTGCTGTAATAGAATGCTTGAGAATGGTTTTGTATAAAGGGAGGAAAATTTATCCGCTTCTGGTTCTGGAAGTTGGAAAGTTCAAGAACTCGGCACCAGCAATCTGCTCGATTTCTAGAGTCTCTGTGCTGGATAGGGTCATGAGAGGAGCAAAGTGAGGACATGCAGAAGAGAGCCAACACTGAGGGAGGTCTCACTTTACAAAACTGGACTCCTCAGAGGACCTAACTAGCCCATTCCCATAAGAACCCCATGGATTCCTCCCCAAAGCCTGCTCATCTCTTACACGGCCCAGCACCTCTCAGCACTGTCCCACTGGGGACCGCGTTTCAGCCTGAGCCACACAGGGGATCAACCATAGCCAAACTACATAACAGCCAAAGGAAAACAATACCCAGTGTTGAGGAAGTATTTGAGGAGACTAAGAATGGTAGAATAAGGTAGGGAAAGTGGGAAGGAAGGAACGGCCTGGAAAAGGGAAATTTCTTTGATATTTATCAAGATGGAGACTCCCCAGTTGGTTGGAGAAACTCTGTGACCACAGATATCTGTGGAACTGGAGGTGTGTTACTCAGGTTTAACTGTCAAGTTGGCATAGCCTAAAGTCACCTGCCAAAGGACTTCCAATGGAAGGAGCGCCCAGATCACACTGGACATGCAGAGGGAGGGCTGTCTTAATTACTAGTTGAGATATACGAAGGATCAGCCCACTGTGGGCAACACTAACCCCTAGGCAGGTGACCAGCCCTGGGGTTTTCTAAGAATGGTAGCTAAGCATGAGTTCCTGAGCAAACCAGCCAGCGATATTTCCCTGCAGCCTCTGCTTCAAGTTTCTGCTTAAGTTCCAGCGCTGACTTTCCTCAATAATGGACTTCGACCTAAAAGTGTAAGCCAAATAAATTCTTTCCTTCCCGAGTTGCTTTTGGTCAGGTTGTTAATCACAACCACAGAAACCAGACTAGAAAGACAAGGGTGATGATTAAATGTGTTGGGGGCTACTGTTTGGGTAAAGGGTCTAATATCCTCTCTTGAAGGGCTTGGCGTCAGCCCTGGATACCTGTGGCTGAGTTTTAAGCAAGGAGAGGCTAGAGGATTATGTGGCTTTAGGAATATAAACCTAGGCACTTGTCTGGGGATTTAGGATGACGACGAGGAAATTATGAGGAGGGATGCGGAGTGACTCAGGCGCTATAATGTAGAGTCCTCGCAGTCAAGCTATTGATCGGCTCCTGAAAACCACCATCGCTGTTGTAGATACCAGCAGAAACCAGTGAGAGTATAGCATTTGACTTCAGAGTTCTATTCCTGATCTTTTTGAGACATAAACAATGCTATGTCGTTTCTGTAAACATTGCAGGGAAACTTAGATTATGGAATCTATCACGTGAATTAACAGAAAAGGAAACTGAGGCACAGAAAACACAATGACTCACCCAAGGTCACTTAGTCTTTCTGCCTTCACCAAAAATGCAAAGTGGCTCAAAGAGAACTGGATCACGAGGCCCGATTCCAGCCCTTCGTTCCCTTTAATCACACTGTGATATTCAAAAAGTCACTGTCACTCTCTGACCCTTAGCTTCACCCCACAAGTCAAGTCAAGCAAGAGTACCAGGCCGGAAACATCCGTGATTACTTCCGTCTCTGAGATGTGCCTTGTCTTCCATCTAATGAGACAAGAAAGCTGCAAACAAAAGCGGCTTCCCAGACTGTGTGTGGCCATTTGCTAAGGAAGCTGACAGCTCGCAGCAGGTGGTGCCAGCCCCAGGTGGCTCCAGAAGGAGAGGGCAGAAGGAGGAAGGGAGTGGCTTTAACATTCTCCCAGCACAGGCTGAGAACTCTGCCGGGACCCAGATGGGTGGCAAACACGCAAACATTCTGACCTGTGCGGAGCCACAGACCACGCCACGGCAGCCACTGCTCCCCTGTTGCCGTGACAACTTTTCTCTGCATCTCACTCATTTCCCCAACACCCAGCTCCCACACAGCACCATCCAACTGACTTAGGAGCAGAGACCAGATGATGAGGGTGGCGGATGGGGGGGAGGGGGCTGGGCAGTTCCTAATGCCAACCTGGGATGTAAAGCCACATGTGTCTACTACAGGACACAGTCTCACAGCAAAGCTGAGAGAAGGGTGCTGGGGAGAGCAGAGAATCTTTACACTGTAAGTCACTCTGACTTCACAGAACACTAGTTCTCCTTTGCTGTAGCAACCATGTTGAGTTCCCAGCCACCTGTTGTTGCTGTGTAACCTTGGGCGGGTCATTTAACATCTGTCTCCAAACCATGAAATGTAAAGCACACCTAGCAATTCTGTGGGCTCCTCCTGCCTGGTCTGCTGGCTGTGCGTGTGCGTCAGTAGAGACATTGGAGGAGGCTCCGCTTGGGAAGCGGAGTCTTTTTAAAGAGTAAAGGCTTCTAGCGCTCTCATTGTATTTCCATATTGTTATGGGGACATTGAAAAGCTGATTTTTCTGGACATCTCTGTCTTTGGAGGAGGGAAAATGCTTTAGAGGACAATATATTAGGCAGCTGCTGATTTTAAATCAAGAGGAAATAGGGGTTGTGTCTCTCTGAGAGGAGTATGAAAGCCATTAGGTGAAAGGGATTTTTCTTCTCACTCTTCAATTTTCATAGAGATAACAGTTTAAGACGTCTATTTGTGTAAGCTGAGGGTTTCCTAAGCTAGATCTCCAGCCTTCCGGGTGGCGTCAAACCACTTCCTCCTGGCCCACCTGCCTCCCCACCTGTTTCTTCACGTGAAGCTGGAGCCAGGGATTAATAGGCAGATGCATTACAAGAGCAAATAAAGTTCCATCCCTGGAGGGGCAGGAGAACTCACAGAGGTGGACAGGGACACCACTCCCCTTCCTTCATCTTTCCAGCATGCTGTGACTCTGAGGAAGGTGTGGCCAGCACCGTTTCAGAAGTATAGACCCTCCTGTCTTGAGATAAAGGACCCTCTTTCTGCAGTCCCTACTTTGAACCGCTTTGGATACTAGGCATTTCCTCCGAGATGCATTCTGTGGACATCACTGCAATCTCCTGGTCCTGCTTTTAAACTGGCAGCAGTGAGAGGAGGTGTCTTTCCACTTCTTGCCCTGTGTTCGTTTTTTAACTATTTCACTGCCACCACCCCAATCTCCACTTCTTAACAGGCTGTGTGGAAGGACTGTGTGACATTTACAGATAGGTCTGCGGGGGGGGGGGGGGGGGCAGGGGCGGGGCTTCAAAGTCCTGAGAATTGTATGCAAAACTTGTGTGAACTGGAGTACCTTTTGAGGGGTGGGGCTAGATCATCACGTTCACTCCACTCTCCAAGCAGCCAGTGGTTTTTCTACCGCTTTGATAAAAATACTGTAAACAAGGCAGCTCGTAGAAGAAAGAGTTTATTTTGGCTAAGGATCCCAGAAGGAAAGTCCATAGTGATGTGAAGGAGCTGCTGCCTGGTGGCTGGTGGTTGGTGGTAAAGAGGGAGCCATAATGACCGGGGGGCAGGGCAGTGCTGGGCGGGTTGCCGGAAGCAGGAAGCTTTGCCATTACATCTGCAACCACAAGCTCCAAGCAGAGAGAGGAAGCTGGAAGTTTGGCAAGGCTGCGTATGAGCTTTAAAGCCGGCCCTCGGGGACACTTCCTCCAGCTAAAGCTGCACAGCCCTTCCCAAACAGCACCACAAACTGAGTACCAAGCATTCAAATGCCGGAGCCTGTCTGCGGAGGGCATCTCTCATGCGAGCCGCCGCAGTTGGGAACCGCCTTGCCGGACCCCCTCCGTCGTCGTTCTTGCTTCACCTTGTGTCCGGCACAGAAGCTGGAATCCAGCCAATATACGCAGGAGGAAAGTGAGCGTGGCCACCACTCCCACCTAGTTCTGCTACATGGGGTATGACATGTGCTGAGTAGCGCCAATCCGTACATTCTCTGCCTCAGTAAAACCCATCTAGGAGAGGGCGAGAGAAATAAGGCAGCCAATGGAGGATAACAAAGTCAAGTCAAGGTCAAGGAGATGGCAGGACTCAAGCACATATAGACCTGCTAGGGATGCCAAGTGCACCATGGGAAGTGAAGGGTCAGAGTTGGGAGGAAAGGGGTGGGGTTGCCTTAAGTGTGGCCAGAAAGGACTTTAACCTGTCCATCACAAACTGCAGAAGCACTAGGCTGATATTAAGAGCCCTTGACTCAGAAATTGGGAGCCTGGGATCTTTGCTCTAGTCTATTACTTGTCCTCAATCAGTGTGTATGAGCTTGGGCAAGCCTCTCTAAACCTCAGCTGTTTCACTTATAATATGAGTTGTTACCTTGACCTCACGATGCTGCTGTCACGAGGCTCAGGTATGATACTGGGGGGGAGGGGGAGGTTACAGTAATGAGTTAGATGATGGCCACCAGCAGAGGCGACACTGAAAGATTCCAGCCACTAAGAGTCAGCTTCCTAGTTCATTGTTAATGTATGTAACTCCTGGGTGTCAACAGAGCCAGCCTGAGGCCGTAGGATGCTACATAATTTGGCTACTACACCCCAAACCTAAACCCCACCTCTCACTCTCAGTTGTGTTGAGACACTCGGGTTTGCCCTTTAATCAGTTCTCGCCCACCCCCAGCCTCTCCACTGACCCCTCCCACTTGTCTCAACCCATGTACCACAAAACCATCCTTTTGTAGCCGTCATTTGCTACTTATGGGTTCTTCTTTTTCCCACCCTTCTACGCCCCTTTTCTTCTTCCATTTCAAACCCCTCAACACTACACGTGAGAGGAAAGGGGGTAGAGAGGAAAGAAAAGAGAGCCCCGACTAAAGTCAGGAGTCAGAAAGGAAGCGACGTTAACATTAGACTACTTCCTGCTGATTAGGAGCTTCTAGCTCCTTGGGAAAATTTGATCTTTGATGTCAAAATATCTAATTTCTCCTCCTCCCCCTTCTTGTTTCTTCTTTGCACACAACTACTTAACAAACCAACAGCAACCAACAATCAACCAACAACCCATCCCTCCTCTCAGGACCCTAGCATTTTTACGCCCTCTGAAATGTCCCCAGAATTCCAAATGTCACACAGTCACAGAAACTATCTGCAGCTGGGAAAATCACGCCCCCATCAGAGCACAAGGTAAATCATAGTCAGCTCCTATGAAGCAGTTCCACATAGCCACACCTGGGATGAAAATGAAAACATAATCTTATAGTATTGCTGTGTTTTTGTTTTTGCTTTTGTTTTTGTTTTAAGGAACCAAAAGTCCCAAATTTGTCACTACAATCCTTCATCCATGATTAGGCCTTGTAATGTCGCTATTGCTCTGAACCCTCCCACTCATCCTCCACCCAAGGCTGGAGCCCCCTTGTGTACTTGTTCCTTCTGTATTTCCCCCATTTCTGCACGCATCATTGGTGGATAGAAAACAAAGAGCATCCTTCTTAAGCTCAGGTGATGCGGGACTTTAAAATACCCCGGGTTTCCTCGTGAAGTTGTGACTGGGATTACAGAGCCAAAGCACGAAGAACCCAGCATTATGGTCTGAAAAATGGGCAAGGTCACCATATTTTCACTTGATCTGAGGCAAAGCTGAGACCAAAGTGGTACCTGCACTAGGAAGGTCCCAGAGTGAGCCATGCTATTTAAGCACAGAAAATTCTTCTTCCGGTCCCTAGGAGGCAAGTGCTGGGTAAGACTCCATCTGGCCACAAGAGATAAATATATTTCTGCTCAGGAGAAACAAGCAGCCATAGATTTTCTGTATGGGAGGCAGTTTCCTTTTATTTCAAACCACACCAAATGGAGCCTAGCCACTGAGCCAGCGTGAGAAAGGATCCAAGGCAGCATTGTAAAATGACTGAGGCTAAAGGCTTCGTTTACTAAAAGGTGAACAATAAAAGTACTGTGTGCTTTTTGAAAAGAAAAATGACATGGTAGACAATTGGAAGGGATGCAAAAGGAAAGGTTTTAGGGGCTTGTTGTTGTTGTTGTTGTTGCTGCTGCTGCTGCTGCTGTTGTCCAGAGGTAAGAGGTGGGCTAGGCCCATCCTGCAAGGAGACAGCTATGAATGTTGTCATTCACGCCACAACCATTTATGGAGGCCATGCTGGGGATGAGGTCAAGAGGGTCTGATTTCCCATCACTCCCCATACATCACTTGAATGCTGTCTGGTCATTCCAGCTCTGCTTCGCCATCTCCTGTCATATGGCTATTCTATATGTACCCCGGCATTTATTTTAAATTGACTTGCTTTTTAAATAGAAATACCAACCTGAGGTTTAGCCGTGTGTAATCATAGCTTGGAAACTGCTGGCTGTATTTTTCTTGACTGTGTATTACAATAAATACATAATCGTGGCCGCCCAAATGTCTGAGTTTGTGCTAGGTGAGGTCCACTTGTCTGCAATTAGTGGCACACACATTGCATGCTGGGAAATGCTCTTGCATGAGAAAGTATGTCTATTTGGACAAAGCACAGCCTCATATAGGAGAAAACCCTTCAACTAAATCAACTAAATGGCTCAAAAAAGATGAAAGATAGAGATAGGCAAATCCAAAGACTGGGGGAGGGGTGGTCTGCTTTGGGGTTAATAGAGGTTCAGAACCCCGTTTTTCAGTCCCATGATCTTAATGCATTCTTCCATTCACTAAGTTGCTCCGTGGCTCAAGATGACTGCTCAGCATCACCCCATCCATTTTCTGTGAGGCAGCAGGAAGGTAAGAGGAGCAAAGATGCTCAATTAAGTCAGCCCTCTCTGAGGAACTTCCCCCACACAGTGCTTGAATGAGTTCTTTTCTTTTTGGCTGGAACTTTTATCAGATCGCGGTCTATACCCGGCTTCAAGGGAGCAGGGTTTGGAACACGATGAGAATCAAATTTTAGGTAGTTCTTCAATGCTGGGCATGGCTCCATTTGACCTCCATTTTTGTCTGAACTTGCTATGATTTGGAATTTTTAACTACTCTCAGAAAAAGTAGGTAGCTACTACAGTTCTCTTGACATCTGGCTCTTCGTAGATGAGCCTGCTTTAACCCTCATTGTGCCGACTTAGATGAACCCTCTTGACCTTAAGTCTGGCTCCTAAACCTAGGGATTGTTGTTCCCTCAAAACCCCTTCCAGCCTGTCTACACTCCTACCTCGGTTCAGCCTCTCAGGGATCAATTCCTGTTGGAGTTTCCTGTGTCCCTGGGCAGCCCCTCAGCATCTCCTCAGAAACTCTGGCTGTCTTACCTGCTCTCATCACTGGGACATCAAGGTTCACATAGCCAAGGTCATGCTGCTGAAAATACATCCTGATCATCTTCTCTCCAAGATGGAGTAGAGAAAAGGCTGGAGATAGAGCCCAGGGGTAGATTGTTTGCTTAACACAGCCAAGCCCTGAGCTCAATCCCCCAGGGCCACAGCACGACAACTCCCTGATGTCTTTTGAGACACTTGTTCCTCTCCAACTGTCACATTGTTCCATGTTTAAAAATTTGTTGAAAACGGAGCATTCTCTGGCTGGCTGGCTGGCTGGCTGGCTGCACAGCTTTGAACTCAGTCTTTGCTGCTTTCTGGTCTTATAAAATGAGTCTTCAGTGGACACGCTCGTCTCCAAGTGTAAGCACCTTCCACAAACACCCTGTGTAATTCCACATGGCCTTGTTATCTGGTAATTAGAACTCAGCTAATGTTCAGCCTTTTATTTAGTAATGAGATCCACTGTAAAGGGGGAAGTGTAAGTGCCGTCACTCACCTACCAAGGTCTCTTCTGTAACTCCACACCCAACGCTCTGTGTACATCCAATAAGCATTTACTAAAAGAATGACGGAGGGAGATAGACTATCTGTTCTCCCAGGTTCGTGTCCCGGAAGAGTCTATGCCCGTTGGTCTCGAGGACAAAGCTTCATATCAACACTCGTCAGCCGCCCTGCTAACGTGGAGTATGCAGATCCAGAACACGGCTCAGCCCACCTTTCCTATAAAGGGCTGCTGAGGAAATATTTCAGACTTGGGGCCATATGGCTTGTCACAATGATTCGCCTCTTTTACAGGAAGCCAAAAAAGCAGCCAAAGACAATACGAACGAAAGAGAATGGCTGTATTCCAGTAAACTTCTCACATGTCAGAAAATACTGTGCCCTTTTTTGGGGGGTTTCTTAACCATTCAAAAATGTAAAAATCCGTTCTGCTCACGGACTGTACAGAAACAGGTGGCGAGCCACATTTGGCTGCAGCCCAGAGTTTACTGACCCTCAGATCTAAAATCTGTACGGTTGTCAAGCCTCTGTGAGCATAGCAGCTACCTGGGATACTGGCTGAAACAGGTTGCCAGAATCTCTTCCAGCAAGCGTGGGGTAAAGGGAAGGAATTGGCACTTTTAGGAACCAAGCAATTCTGATGAAAGGCAGCCCAAACCCTTGCTTAGATTTTTCAGAAATCCCATACAGTCATTGGCGTGGCTTGGGCTGACGGACCCACAAACCTCAGTGAGGTAACACAAAGTTCTAGATCAATGTGAAGCTCACAGGTCACTTCTCCACCCCGTGTGTACTTGGACTTCCGAGGTCTCGTGAGCGCCTAGGTTGCCCCGGAAGTGACATTTCCAGTCCATACAGGAGGTGAGACATGGGAGCAATGCTTAGATGAGCCAGGCTTGGGAGGACTCTAGATGGCTCCTGGGAGGACCTGGTGACAACTTGGAGAGCTTGTGGACACACTCTACCTGGGGACTCAGGAAGAGGGTAGGGATATAGATTTGGGTGCCTATCTAGAGGCGGCTCCTCCTCCTGGGACAGGGTAAAGAATCCCCGTAGGCCCTTTGTCATATAAGGTGGGACCTAGCCCTTGAAAAAAACAACTTGGGGTCTCCTCCCAGCCCCATCCCCTCTGAGTCCCTGCCATTGAACTTCAGCTTCCGGAATGATCATGGGAGGACAAGACTAGGGTCACCTATGGTCCCTGCCGTCACTGCACCGTGTACCGCAGCTGCACAGTCTGTGGACTGAGGGTTCTCAGCTTCGGTCACAGGAGTCCATGGAGGCTGAGGGTGACCCGTCTGAATTCACTCCAAAGAGTGGCTCCCAAATGGCAGCAGCAGCAGCAGCAGCACCACCACCAGGGAACTTGCTAAAAATTTAAGTGCTCAAGCCTTGGCAGAGACCCACCGAGCCTGTATCTCTGCACCTAGGGGCCCAGCAATAGATTTTTCTCGTGTCCCCAGGAGACCCTGATGCCCACTCAAGTTTGAGGATCACTGCTCTGCACTGTCCCTAATGCCCAAGCTTGTTGGGAAATAGAGAAGGCTCCTTTCCCTCCTTGCACAGTCTGGGCCTCCCTGGGGAATGCCTTGCTGTGACAGCCCACATGCAGCAGTGCCAGTGTCACTAAGAAGCCTCAGATCCCTGAGCTGCGCCCAGCCCTCTGATTGCAGTGTTGAAGAGTAATCGCTCATTTCCAAAGACCTAATTATGTAATGAGGCCTTCATGCTCAACGGGGCCCATGGAGTTTCTAAATTGTACATCCAGGTGTTGGCACTGAGCACAGCAGTTGGAGGCCTCATTTGAATACTGTTAAGACAAGAGGTTAACACACGCTGTGGCCAAAAGTGCTGCCTGCAGAGGTGGCCTTTCTGGGCCTCTTACCTCCCTAACTGGGTGCAACAGCACATCTGAATTTCAGTGGAGAGCAGCCAGAGTGCCCAGGGCTGCAGACTCTGTTCACATCACTGGGAGTATGCTGCCCAGCATAGGCACCTTGCCTCTTTAACATCCCAGATTCTGGAAGTGCCTTGGGAGGGGTGAGACCTGAGCCATGGATCTGAAAGCAGCCGCTCTGCTGACCTGGGCGAGATCCCTTGGGCCACTGAGTTTTCTTGAATTTTACTTTAAAAAAGCAGAGTTTATTCTTGCTTCATAGGGTGGACCTGAAGCCTCAATAGAAAGGACCCACGGACCTAATCCTGTCTTCCAGGAGGGAGTGCTAGGAGGATCTGGGGTTTCCCCAGATCAGGCAGAAAGGAAGGACCACAGCTGAGGAAGGAAGTCTATTATTTAGCACCTGGCTCAGGGTCTTTCTGGTAATGCCAGACTTGGACTTTAGCAGCAGGGTCCTACGAAGTCCTTGGCCTGAATTGATATGCCTGGGCTGAGATTCCCAGGGCCCAGGTCTATCCTGCACCTCATCACAGCCTCCTTCACTACTGATGGGTGTGAGCCTTTGATGGTTCTACATGCTGAGTTTTGGGTTGTTTTATTTTTATTTTTTTAATATGCTGGGCTTGTTCCCCATACCTAGCTAACTAGCATGCGCGCGCGCGCGTGTGTGTGTGTGTGTGTGTGTGTGTGTGTGTGTGTGTGTAGGGTGTGTGTCTCTTGCAAATCTCTTCCCAGGTCTAGACTCATTTCTCCTTCTCCCACATCTCCTCACCTCTGATCTTTCCTAGCTCAGCATTGATTATTCTGCCTCAATTCCCAATTTTCAATTACATAGGAAAGCTCTCAGCAAATGGAACTGTCTGCCTGCTTCATAATTGGTGTTCCATTGGCTGGTAATTAGCGGATAGGCAGTAAATGCTAAATGAGTGAATTAATGAATGAACAGTAGGCATTCGGGAACTTTTGAATGAATAAATGAATCTTACTAAGGCTCAGGCTATGATTGGGATAAATTCAATCCAATTCAGCAAACATTTACAAAACTTCTACTATTTGCCGAAGGAAACCAAGATAGACAAAACACGCTCCCTACATTCAAATAATTTATTATCCTAAGAACTGTGCATTTAAGAAATGAAAAGTTATGTCCCAGGAAGCAAAAGGCGAGGACTTTGAAGCCCCTCCCCCTCCTCCAACACCCACCTAACCAGTCCTGCTCCGAGAAAGGTCTTAGAGAAGCAGAGCAGAGAAACTGAAGCTGGGCCTCATGGTTGCTCACTCAGGCAGGCTTCGGCCCCAGACTGCTCTGTGCCTCTCCTATGTCTGTCCACGGGCGTTTGGCTTTATCTGATCCACGGGCGTTTGGCTTTATCTGATGCCAAGTGGAACTTATGAATGATGTACACATACCTAAACAAGATGAATGATGCAATGTGTCCAACCAAGATGAAGGAGCTGTATCTCTTGCCTGCAGGCTGCTCCTGGGCTGTTACGGGCAACACATGTGTGGCAGCATCTGCTCAGCAGTGATGCGCTGGGCACCTTCTCATGTGTGGAAAGGAAGGCAGGGGAGGGGACAGTGGCAGATGGCCCCCCGTCTGACAAGGTTGACAAACGGAAGGTAAATGCTGAATGTAAAGTCAGAGTTGCTCAGAAGCAATAGAATCAGGAGGAGGAAGGCCAGCGCTGAGATCAGAGGGGGGGGAGTGGTCCAGTGAAGATTGGGGGAGCCACTCGATCATACCATAATTACTGAGGCTGAGTTGGGTACGAGCATTGGTCTGGCTCTTGGAACACATTCAGGACCTTTTAGACCCCAGGATCTCATACTGGGACAGATGTGCCTTCACTATGGCTCTAGAGCGTTGTGCAGGGAGGGGTGAAGGCATGAGCACCCAGCAGGGGCAGGATGAGGAATGAGCCGCCTAAAAGTATCCCTAGATGAGAGGGAAAACACCCTGGGAAAGAGGAAGGAAGAAGAAAGATGGGGTTGAGCAGGAAAGAGAGAAGACCTGGCAGAGCTGGGAGGGGAAAGGTCTAGGGTGAGGCTGGAAAGCGGCAGGTGCAGGAGCCACTAGGCAGAGGCAACAGGACGAGCTCGTTGGATGCTTCCTTTAGGTAGATTTTCTGCCTGTCAGTCATTCAGAGAGCTGGCTGATGTTGACGAAGATGGATAGCCTAGGAGGAAGCACAGACTGCCAGGGGAGACTGCACTCAGGTCTGAGGGAGTGGATTTTGAAGTCACTGCAAGATGCGTAGGCAGAGATGAAAGATGAAAATGCAAATGTACATAATGAGGGAGGCCAGCGAAGTGGAAGAGATAACCAGGGAGTGGACAGAGAGGTGATGAGCACAGGACAAAACTCCAGAGGGTAGGACCACACAGGAGACATGAGAGAAAGCATCAGGAGAAAAGAAAGTTTGGGCCTGGCAGAAGGATGGAAGATTAAAAAAAAAAAAAGAACTGTCATCAAGCTTGCAAGTGGTCACATGATCTCTCATGATCACACGGGAGGGTAGGTGGCAGGCTGAGGACATTCTCCTCCTGTGTCCTATGGCACTGTTGTTCATGCCTTCCCCTCCCTGTTCTGGGTGCAAGAATAAAGAAAAGGAAATCTTCAGAAAGGCTTTTTTCAATGCCCCAGAGTCATAATACAGTGTGCCAGGCCCCCTGAAATGCTAATGTCCCTGGGAAATGTTATCTGAGAAATAATGTTGCATTATGGCCGCATTTCTACCGAGAAGCACTTCATAATCTCAGGAATAGCCTGCAGGAGCGGAGAGGCACATGGTCTGAGTACAGCCTGGGTAAGAGGGAAGAACACTGCCAAGAAGCAGGGGTTCCCTCTGAGAGAGGCTCCTGTGGAGAAAAGTATACAGCAGGTAGCATCCCATCCCTGGGGCACTCTGTAAATAGGAGCAGATGATGATGAAGCATTAGACCTGTCAGGGAAACATCTCCGCTTGGGGACTAAATGCTTGCAGAAGGGCTCAGTCTGGCTGCCTAAGGAAGGATGGCACCGGTCAAAGGAGGAAACTGAGGACAAGGCAGAGCTGAAGCCTCAGTGCAAACTCGGCAGTGTGGAGCTCCTCTGTGTTATCTTCACCTGCCTGAAATGTGTACTCAAACTTAGAAAGCTTAAATGCCTTTAGTCACATACAGGTTACAGGTAGCGGGACCAAGGTGTGAACCCAGAGTTTTCCAACACTGTTTCCCACACAGCAAAGGAAATAGCGCCAGGTCTCAAACCTGCGACAAACGGCTGAGGTGCCTGCTTACCATATCAGAATAGACCTGGCCACCAAGTTCTCCCTGCATCCTTCAGGTCCTACCCATTACAAGGTCCGCCCTAACTCCTCCCCTACTTGGAGCTCTCCAGCCCAAGGGGCTGGACTGCTTTTCCCTATATAATCCAACCATTTTGGTTAGCTGCCCTCTCGGTACCTTTGGGCCTCCTGGCTGCTGGACCTGGTTTCCCTCTTCTCTCCTCTCCCTTCTCCTTACCCTCTCCCCTCATGGCCCAGCTCAGTCCGTTCGAGTCCACTGTGGACTCTTCTAGATGTTCTTGACCCTGGCTATGCTCTCCCACATATCTAGGAGCAGCCATATCTTTTTCTTTTTATTTCTTTTCATTCAAATAGAGTCTCTATTTCCAAAAACAAAAAAACACCACAAAAACAAAAACAAACAAACAAACAAAAACAAGCAGAGTAAGAATACAGTGCTCCCCCTAAGAGTAAGGCAGAGCAGCCAGCCATGGGAGAGGAGAGGAAACAAGAAGACTCTGTAGGGGACAAAAATGTGACGCGGCAGTTCTGAAGAGTGTCCCCCTATATGGTGAAATGCATGCTTTTATTGCTGTGGGTTTGGGGGCTTTGTTCTGTGTTTGTAGACAGGCGTTATGATACAATCAAATCCTTCATTTGTCTGTGACTTGTGGGCCTTCAGCCATGGCCGAGGTTCCCAGGCGAGGACGTTGGTGACTGGGTGCTGCCCGAGATGCCTGCTGCTTTTCACTCGCTCTCTGTTGGAATGCAAGACTCCTCCATCCAGGCCTGGCTAAGCTTATGGCTCGGCGAGAAGACTGTCACAGCCAACACTGACTGGAAACAACGTATTGTGAAGAAGTCACTAAATGTTTGGAACACAACATTGTCAGCCCCGAGGTAAAGAACCCAAGAAGACACAAGAGAGAAGCCAGGCATAGAGGTACATGCCTAGAACCCCGGCTCTGGAGAGCCTGAGACAAGAGGATCATGAGACAGAGTCAGCTTTGTCTACATAGCCAGACTCTGCCTGTGTGCCTTAGTTAGGGTTTCTATTGCTGTGATAAACACCATGACCAAAAGCTACTTGGGTAGGAAAGGGTTAATTTCACCTTGCAACTGTCAGGTTACTTTCCCTGGGTTGAGGGAACTCCCAAAGGCCAAAACCCCGCCAGGCTTACTTTTCTTTTTTTTTTTTTTTTTTTTTTTTTTACTTCTAGGATTCTTTTTTATTGTCCAGGAATGTTTAGACATTTTGGTTCTTTGCATTTACATATGAAACTTAAGATTATTATTTCAATTTCTGTAGAGAAATATGTTGGGATTTTGATGTGGGTTGTGTTCTATAGATTGCTTTTTGTAGGATGACCATTTTTACAATATTAATTCTACCAATCCAAGAGCATGGGAGGTCTTTCTATATTCCATATCTTCTTCTATTTATTTTTGCATTGTCTTACAGCTTTCTTTACAATATGCAAATTATTATGTTTTATTTCTGAAGAGATTTTAGAAAGGTAGATTTTACAGAATATCCTTTAAGGGCAAAACTTTTCTATTTTCTTTCTTTTTTTTTTTTTTTTTTTTTTTTGGTTTAATATCCAAAATATATAAAGAACTCAAGAAATTAAACACCACAAAACCAAACAACCCAATTGCAAAATGGGGCTTAGAACTAAACAGAGAATTCTCAACAGAGGAATATCAAATGGCTGAGAAACACTTAAAGAAATGCTCATCCTCGTTAGGCATCAGAGAAATGCAAATCAAAACGACACTGAGATTCCATCTTACACCCATCAGAATGGCTAAGATCAAAAACTCAAATGACACCACATGTTGGCGAGGATGTGGAGAGAGAGGAACACTCCTTCACTGCTGGTGGGAATGCAAACTAGTACAACCACTTTGGAAAGCTATCTGGCGTTTTCTCAGAAAAATGGGAATAGGGCTTCCTCAAGACCCAGCTATCCCACTCCTTGGAATATACCCAGAAAATGCTCGAACACACAACAGGGACATATGCTCAACCATGTTCATAGCTGCTTTATACAGGCTTACTTTTCTACACCCCATAGCTTGCTCAGCCTGTTCTCTTATGGATCCCAGGACTACCTGTGTAGGAGGTGGCACCACCCGCAGTGGGCTAGACCCTCCCACATCCATCTTCAATTAAGAAAAAAAATGCCCTACAGCCTTGCCCGCAGGCAATCTGGTTGGAGGCAGTCTCTAAATTGAGTGTAACTCTAACATGGTCGTCAAGTCAACAAAACCAAAAGCAAACAAAATTGCAACAACAATCCCACCAACCAGGGCAGTCTAAAAACAACCAAGTAGTAAATGTATACAATAAAATGCTTAAATAGATTTAGACTCAACAGAGATGGCTGTTTCCACCCAGAATTTGAGAAATGGATGGCGGTTAGGCAAAAATTCGGCTCAGTTTTCTTAAAACACTCACATACAAAAAGTCAGACGAGTTCCCTCTATGAAAATAGAACCATTGATGTTCCGATTCCCAGAACACATTAGCTTAAATGGAGAGAATTTTCCCTATATTGAGGGCTATTTTTTACATATATAAATTGTTCTTAAACATTGGGTGCCTGCTAGTGAGTGCCGTAGGTGATATGGAAAACAAAACAAGTGGGAATAAATGTTAATGGAAAAAACAGGAACGTGTCTCCTTCAAAATATTTTATGTGTGATGGTTTTTTTTATTTGTGTTGCAGCCACCCATATGCGTGTAATTCAGCCTTATTCCCTGCTAGAAAACATGTTCCCTCTATTAGCGATGGAATTAAGTTTGTCAAGATTTTCTGGTATTTCACCAAGCAAGCAGAGGTCCCCACATGTTCTGCCATCTGGGTCACTTTGAGAGCCAGGGCAGAGAGATGGGGGGTGCATCCTTGACCTGTGCAGCAAAATCAGTCTTGTAGAGGTGGGGGAGTCAACAGTCTCACAGTGTAGCATCCAGGTTCTGGGAAAACAGCTCTTTTGGTCTATGACGCCAGATGAAGGCTAACCTCTAGGTCCACATCCCCAACAGCGGAGATTGCTCCACAGTCTACAATATCTAGCTCTCTGTCCAGTGCCCTGACTCTTCACAAGACCATATTTCTCCTCTTTCATAAATCGCCAACTGCCTTTATGAAATTCAAGCCCCGTTCCTGTTCGCTTTGCTCCACACACTTTTTACACCGTGTCGGCTATCCATGTTTTAAATGAGATGCTTCTCCGTAATGTCCATATTTCTGGGTTTTCTTTAGCAATCGGAATAGAAGACAACCTTAAATCTTCCTTCTCGTGACAGCAGAGCGCATATTGATTCAGCGCTTTCTGGTCCAAGGTACTCCCAGTTCTTGTTACTCAAATTGTGGTGCAGACCCGTAACAACAAGATTATCGCTTGGAGAAAGATCAGAACAGCAACCCCTCAGGCTCTTTCCTAAAGCCAGCTGATCAGAACCTGCACCTGAGCAGGCTCCGGGGTCAGCGGTGGGGTGGGAGAGTGGGGCGTTGGGGCGGGGTGTTTGTCTATTGGAGACCTAGAGGCCACGCCCACAGTCCCAGCCCTGCCTGCCAATTAGTTCTTCCAGGCAGAGGAGTCTGGCAACATCTGAGATTCTGCTCTGGGTCCCTGCCATAGGTCTAGTCCACTCTTGCAAAAGGCAGTAACTGCCTCAGCCCCGCCCCCTTGACCACCAAATAAGAGTCCATCTTGAACCCCGCCTTTCCGAAGAGACTATGGTGCCAAATTCCAGCAGGCTTATAGCTCTACCCACTTGGGGTCTCCTCCAAAGCCAAGCCCCGCCCTGCCCCCCAGATGCCTGTCATCACAGAGTCTCGTCCCTCCTCTGTTGAGGGACCTCACTCATTTTTCTAAACCTCCTATCTTCCTCTGTTCATTCTGGGACTTACAGTCTATGAGCAGAAAATGCGCCGACACCTCCTGCTGTCCCTGAATGTGTCCTCCTGTTGTCACAACTACAGTCTGTCCCAGACAGCACCTTCACAGGCACAGAGTGAGTACAGGCTTTGTTCCCCCGATTTCCCAGAAGCCGGGCCAGATACAACATAGCTCTTCTCTATGTCCACTCGCCTACTCTTCAAAATGACTGTTTCAAACACCTTCTATTGTGTGCTCAAACTCCGTCACCCCTCCCCCCCACACACACACCTCACTCCCATCTTTATACACAACAGTCACAGTCCTCACTGCACACTTGAATGCAGTTAGACAGACACTCGGAGACGCCCACAGCTTATGGAAAGCCATCATCTCTGCCTTAGCCACTGTTGCAGTGGATCAAGTGTCCCTGCTCATTTCAGAAGCTACCTTTCTTTGTGCGTCCTGAATCCCATTCATCTCTCGAACCCAGAGAACCCGCTACTACCGTTCTGCCTCCTGTGGACCTCCTCCTGTTCCTCCATCTCGCCGGGATCGTTGCCTTGGACAGACAAGCTTGTTCTCAGACCTGCTACCTGCTGCGCACTTGGCCGTTTCTCTATGCGGCCGTTGCTCCATTATTTTATTTTTATTTTTTTTCTGTTCCTGGTCACAGCAAAGCTTCCTTAAACTAAAACATGTCCCCTAACAGGCCAGTGTTTCTGCACCGACTCATCTTCCCAAGCCACAGCTGTGCTGGTGGCCACCTCTCTCTCCATTCTCACACTGCTGCCTTCCCTGCAGAAGTGGCCACAGTTCAGTCCTCTTTTCCAGGGCTTTGGGAAGAGGATCCCTCACTCTCAGAGTCCAGTCCCAAGTCACTGGCCCCTGTGTCTAGCTCCTTGCAGGTTCTTCCCTTTTTTTTTTTTTTTTTTTTTTTTTTGCTGAAACTAAATATTCAAGTGCCTCTGGGCTCTGCCTGGGCCTCTTTCTCTTCTTTATCTACATGCCTCACCCTTGGTAATCTATATGCAAATGTCCTAGATCTATATTTCCAGCCTTAATCACTTCTCAGAGCTCAAGTTGCAAATATGCAATGGCTGACTTGACGTCTCTACTTGGATGTCTAATGGGGATCTCAAACTTGGCATGGTCAGAACAAACCTTTTTTTAATTTTTTTTCCCCAGGACAGGGTTTGTCTAAGTAGCCCTGGCTGTCTTGGAATTTACTCTGTAAACCAGTTCAGCCTTGAACTCACCGAGATCCACCTACCTTTGCCTAGCGCTGGGATTAAAGGCATGCCCAATCTGAATAAAACTCACTTTGTTCCTAATTCATGTGCAGACACACACACACACACACACACACACACACACACACACACACACACACGGATTCATATGCATACATATTTTCACTGATAAAATCTGCAACTGCCCCCTTGTGTGCTTCATTATTTCCCATCTTAGCAAGTGTCACAACTGCTTTTTATGCTAAACCAAATGTCTGAGAGTTCTCCTTGATTTCTCTTTTTAAGCCTCTGCCGTCTCCCCGCAGCCAGTTGATCAATTAAGGCTGTTGATTCTACTCCAGAAATACATTAGAAAATGTCAATGATGACTCCCTGTTTCCCACCTTGCTGTTGAGTGCCGTGTGCTACGCTGCTACCCATTCTTAGTGGGCTGGTAGGATAAGAAGTTGGTTTTAGAGTGGAGGCTTAAAGTCAAGCATCTTCGGAGGTGAAGCAGTCTTCAGCTACAATAGGATGGAGGGTGGTGGTGGATGTGGAGCTGGGTAGCTGAAGTGATAAGACAGGGAAGGAAGTATTGGAGAAAATGAGGCACAGGCACTGACAAACCACTCATGAGGAGTTGGACGTCACCAGGAGATGGCTGGTGGCCATGTCAGGACATGATGAGGCAGGCGAATAGAGGCCTGACACAGGTAGAAGGAACAGGGATGGGTAGACAGAGGAGAGAGCTGGACACGCTAATGGGATGTTCTCTGGCTTCCATTCTTATATCCTTCCATCCCTGGTCCCCACACAAGAGCCAGAGATGTCTGTTATCCATCCCTGGTCCCCACACACCGATGTTTGTTATCCATCCCTGGTCCCCACACACTGATGTCTGTTATCCATCCCTGGTCCCCACACAACGATGTCTGTTAAAGATGGGAATCAGACCGTGCCATGTCCCTGCTTAACATTTTCTTTTGTATCGAGAGCAAAGTTTAAACGCGGGGATTGTGACACCCACCACAACTCATTCTTTCCTTCTAGATCCAGTCATGTCACCCTCCCACGACGACCCTGTCCACTATTTGAATATACTTCTTTTCCTCCTTGAGACCTCTGAGTCATTTCTTCCTTCTCTGTGAGCATCGCTGTCCTTGAGACCTGGCTGCCTTGCCCAAAGCAGCCAAGGCAACAGGGTTCTGCACACAGGTTCCTGTAGAAAGTCTCTGTTCCTTACTTCTCATCCATGGTTTTCCTATTTGCTGGCCATCACCTGTCACTAGACCGTAAAGCACATGTGAACAAGAGGCCTTGCCTTAATCCACACCGTGCTTAGCATGGTACCTGGGGGGTCCAGAAGGACTCAGTAGCTGTAGATAGAAACATGAAAGAATATTATTATAAAAAATGCTAATCTCCAACACTGCAGGGGTGATGTTTAGTCCACTCTGGAGAACAAAGCCTTTTTAAAAATTGTTTTAACAACCTGCAAGCTTTGCTGTATTTGAATGCAAATGGCCATTTACTAATTACAAATTAGTCTTATCTGTACAAGACAGCCTCCCAGGCAGGACCTCTAGCCGCCAACACTCTGGTAGTCAGGAGTTCAGTGCTTTCTAAATGAGAAGGTTCTTTATGAAGTTTCTTTACATTTTACTTTTTTTAAAATGTGATGTCAGTTTGCTGATTCAAACTTCTGTCTTTAATCCCAAGTAAGCAAGGTCTTGCCATGTATCACAGCATAAATGCTTCAGACCAATAATTCACGGTCATTCATTCATTCATTCCACAAGTGTGATGGCACAAATAAGGTAATGTATAGATGAATGTAGAGATGAGACATGAGATCTGTCCGCAAAGGGAACCATATCTGCTAGCCAGACTTAAATAAATGCATTCTTGAAGTCACCAGTTGATGACATGTTAGTCCTTGTAAGCAGGGCTCAGTGGAGGGAGAGGCCACAGAAGGATATAGTCCTGTCTGTGGAAGCTCTGTGGCCTTTACTTTAGTCTGTCATCTCATTCAGCCCTCATCCCGAACCGAGACCCAGAGAGATTGAACCCGTGACTCAGATTGTGCAGTGATGATAAGAGGCTTTTAAGTCAGTTGTTCTGGACAGGCCTTTCCCCACTAGCATCTGCCTCCAACAGTTGTATGCCAGGGGCGTATGGTCCCGGACATACCTTCCTGGTGCCACTAGCCTACCAGGTCACAGTGACTGCCAACATTTTATTTTAGGTAGCTGGGTGCTATTGGCAGGAGCATTCTCTCTGCCCAGCGGTGACATGCCCTGAGGACCACACAGCCATCTCCTGCTCTTGTCTCCCACCAGCATCTCTTGCTTCATGGAAGGCCCTCCCTTCTCTAGCAACTGGTGCCAAGGCTGGTTCAAGTGTTTCGGAGAAAACCCACTCCAGATTGGGCTTGAGGGGTGTGTGGGGGGATGGAGACTAAGATGTGACCCCACTCTGGAGGAGCTGACCATCTGGGAGGGACGTTTAAAAACATAGCTGGGGAAATTCGACGTCAGCAAAAGCTTTGTTTGTTATCTGAGAGGAGTTCTCACTCTGTAGTCCGGGCTGTCCTAAATTCACTGTGTAGTTCAGGTTGGCCTTAGAACTCCAGGGTGAGCCTTCTGCCTCAGCCTCCCAAATGCTTTGATTAACAGACAGGAGACACCACACCTGGCTCGATGCCAACAAAGTTTGACACTGTGATGTACTAATAAGTGCTCTGTGAGACATGGACAAGTCCCATTGGGCATCTATACACATCATGGAGAAACCTGGGGAGTCTTCAAAGAAGAAGCATAAGGTAACCCAATCCCTGAAGAGCAGGGACCATCTGTAAGACTCAGAAAGGCAAAGGACAACTCCGGTGTAAGCAGAAAAGTATAGGCGAAGGGACCATGGCCCTTTGGGAGCCCCCAGAGGTTTCGCCACATTTTGTCCACAGAGAAGGGATGGGCCCAAATCTGGATGAGCACATGTGAAGGCGAAGTGGATAGTGATGAGGATACACTTGCTCCTCCAGAATTGGGCATGGCTGGGCCTACGGGCCATTTTGAGATCGGAGAATGCAGAGCCTGCACTGAATCTCTCTTGTGCAAAATCCTTACAATCTGAGAAGCCACATCTAAGGGAGAGGAGCTGGCCTGAGTCCCGTCAAATGGGCCGCGTGGGAAGAAACCAAAGCAGCATCTCCTGCATCCAGGGAACCGGCAGGGTGGCTGGAGAGATAAGACCAGGACACGTGCGACACTCAGTCACAATGGGAGGTAGTCCCGGACAAGCTCCATCTGGAGTGGCTTCTAGGCTGCTAACATCCAGAAAAAAAAATTAACCTAAACATCCAGGGAAGTCGAACAGACTTTTGACTCAGCCAAGAACTGTAGGATTGGTCTGGAGAGGTCTAGGAAGAGGGGACTGGAACTCTGTTGCTCTGAGCTGCTAAAGTGGGCGCTGTTAGGGAGTATCTCACGCTTCAGGGCCCTTTCTCTCCTCATGGTCTGTTCCTGAGCATGTAAACCCACCCACAAAGTCCTGACCCATTTGCATAGGAAACACTGGAGCCCTGGGCCCCTCAAGTGTTCGTACACAGGGCTCAGCCTTGACTTAGATTTCTTACTGCTGATCCCTGGCTGGTCTCAGCCTCTCTTTTTCCTCCTCAGACCTGTTGCTGAGAGCTACTTCTCAGTACTGGCCTTGGCCGACCTGTTTGGTCAGGAGATCTCCGGCGGATGAGTTTCTGCTCCCTCTGAATAGCATCTCAGGCTGGTCTAGATCAATTCCTGCAGCTTTGCCCCGCATCACCCTCCTGGCTGTCCCCTTAACCCCTCTGATAGAGTACTCTGGGGTCACCCATCAAAACAGGCTCAACCTGGAACTGATGAGGTGTGGAGAGGAGCTGTGGAAGAGATCAGGGCTTTGCTCAAAGGTTCTGCTCTCTGAAATATTCAAAAGAGATCACATAGGGTCACATCAAGAAGAGTCACCTCCGTGGCCCCAAACAGAGCTAGGGCTTTTCTGGTAAAGCGCATTGAGCAGAAATGTATGCTCGCTCATGGTTATAACGTAGCCTTAACTGGCCTACTGTAGAGGGCAAGACAGGCATTGCATTCCTCTAGGGATGGCCATGCTCTCAGGAGGGAAGCAGGCAGGAAGAGGGGCCCTGACAGTATCAGGAAACATGTACATACAAAAACACACATACATCTCTATGCATACATGCAAGCACATTCGAGATGCAATCAGTGCACAAAGCCGTATAGCTATACAATACAGCCAACATGCAAATGTACCCATCAACATACAGTATACACGCACATACACACGCGCGCGCACACACACACACACACACACACACACACACCTGTCCATGACAGCTACCTTGCACTTCAAATCCCCAGCACAAAAGTGAGAACGGCACTAGTGATCTCTTTGCTTTGGAAACTTCCATGTGTGGAACAGCTCCAGGGAGGGCTTCCCCTCTTTCTATACTGTGTGAGTGGTATCGTTAAGGCTCTCAAAAGATTTTAAGGTCATCTTGTGTTAATGTCACCTGCCACTTGATGGTGGCAGGGTTGATCTTTGTTTATTCACAACACATTTTCTTGTGGTAAGCAACATTAAAATGGAATCAAAATACGTGAGGACCACGTGACTGTTCTTGGTGCGGCTTCGCTCCACTTACATTTGTCTTGCTGCTTATCCAGTGGGTGAGAACCATTCATCACAAGACGAAGCATCTAGAAGGGGGCTTCAGCAGCTAAGGCAACCTTCAACTTAGCCCCTCAGCTCCCTTGAACTCTCTCCAGTTTATCCCCCAAACCCACTAAACCTCACCTGTCCTTCTTCTACTGAACTGTGTACCTACCTTTCAGATAAGAATTAGGCAATTCGATTACATACCTAGGTGCATGGTTAAATACACACCTTCCATTTGGAGGAAGATGGCTAGGCTGGAGCTAAGGTCATCATAACCCAGGTCATACCAGAAACTGTGACTAATTATTGATTGCATCCCTATACCAGGGAAAAGTCACAGTGACACTGATTGACAAGAGCAACTTGAAAACCCCGGGGCTCATTAACAACCAGGATCAACCATCTAAGGAGGCCTTTGCTAGCATTGCTGCACTCAAAGAACTCACAAATCACAAGTCAGCCGCTGCCCCGTGAGTCTTCTTCTCCTTGGACTGGCAGGCTGACTAGACAAGCTTTTTATCACTGACTTAAGAGAATAACAAGAGACCCCTGCTTCGCAGTACAAGCTCATGCTATGTCCCCTAATAGCCCATCACTCCAGGTGAGAGTCACAGCTAATCTCATCATCAGTGACACGGAGAAGTATATTCTATTCACCACAGGAGGAGGTGAGGGAACAAATACATGCTAAATAATAACCTAAACCATGGTCAGCAGACCCAGCAGACTGTTTACACGAAGAAGCACATAATAAAGACGAATAAATGATGATGATCTTGCAGGCCATGAGGTCTCTGTCGTAATTACTCGGCTCTACAAACACTTGTAAACAATAAGTAAATAAGTGGGTATGACATTGGCCAAAACAGGCTTAGTGTGCCAGTTGAAAGTGGCCCAGTTGGTCATGCTCATTCCTAGAGTTTTCCTGTGGGTGGTCATGGACAAAGCTCATCAGAATGACTGAGAAAGAGTGTACATATATTGTACATACAGATTCCCAGCCCTGCCTTCAGGCCCCGAGCCCTGGCTACAGAATCTGAGTCTGGGAAATGGCGCCCAAGACTCCAGAGGTTTAACAAACTCTTCATGGGAATTCTGATGCATGGTATTCATTGATTACCGCTAGACTGCATGACTGTGAAGACCTCAGACCTTCTCAAACTTGAGGAAATCTATGCTTGTTCTGAAAATTGCTTTAGGGATTAAAAAAATTTTTAATATGTATATGCATGCATGTCTCTTTATGTGTCTGTGTCGATGGGTGCAGGTGTCCATAGAGGCCAGAAGAGGGCATCAGATCCCCTGGAGCTGGAGTATCATACAACCTCTTGAAATGTCTTTTAAGACAAGGCTCTCAGCTGTCCCTTTTGAACTATAGTTTAACAATGCCTTTTCCTTTACACACCCAAATGCTGAGACTCCAATAGATTGAGACCACCCCATGACAATGATCTGTCCCCAGTTCTTTAGGGCCTTTCCCCTTCTGGCCCACACTACCTTCCAGGCATGACCTGCTGGTCTCCAGGGAAGCAAAGAGTCTCTCTAGCAACTGATTTAGCAGCATAGACCTCCATAAAGCACAGCACACAGAGAGCAAAGGTGACCTGGTTTTGTTTTTTGTTTTTTTTTTTATCTTGCTCTGATTTTTAGTGTTGCTGACATTTCCATATTTGTGGCATTTGGTTATGTATTAGGCATTTAAGATGCATTTATAATATTAACCTTTTTAGGAGGGCCACTTTTAAAGCAGTCATCCTTGCCTGCTTAAAATGCAACTCTGAATGTTACCTGCAATTGCAGCAGTTGGAGTTAATGAATCAAAGCTCTGAAATGCAGAGATGAGTGGGAGGTGGCAGGGGGTGGAAGGCTTTGCTAACAAATGACCTCCAGCAAAATATCAGGTACCTACCCAAGTGTCACCGCTGCCGAGTTTGGCACTGTCTCTTCTTGCAGCTAAACCCATGTCCAAGAGCTCCAATCCCTACCTTCCTCGGATGTCAAGAGGCAGAGAAAGCCCTGCCCTGACAGGAGGAACGTACCCCTAATTTTCTCAGGGGTCAACACTGAAGTCAGCCTTTTCTCTTCACTTCTTCCTCCAATCCGGTATTTGCACAGATGCCAAATGGCCTTTTAAGATATAAATGATCCCTGAATAACTTGCCCAGGGACACAGCAGGGAAGTCAGCAAGATGTGGTCCGTGGGTCAAATACAGCTGTGTTTGTCTTTGTGAGTAAAGTTTGACTGGGAATCTCTCTTTTCTGCTCATGTGCCCACTGCCAAGGACTGTTTCCAGCTTATTGTTTGGGGGGTTTTGTTTTGTTTTGTTTTGTTTTTCCATCTTTGGTACTTCAGGACAGTGTCACACTCTGTAGCCTAGGCTAGCCTAGTACTCACTATGAAGCCCAGGCTGGCCTCAAACCTCAAACTCATAATGGATCTTCTATATTAGTCTCTCATAAGATCTGAGATTACACTCAGGAGCCACAACACCTTACTGAAGTATTTCAGGGCTGGAGAACTGAATAGACCACATGAACCATACAACCAAAACCTTTCTGGAAAAAAAAAAAAAGCTTCCTGACCACAACTCATAGGACTAGAACTCCAGCCTATCAGAATGAGCTCAAAGATTTTGGAGGGCCTAGCCTTGCCACCAGAGGTATGCCCTGCCCTCCAATGCTGTGCCCTAGCCCAGAGTCTCTTAACCTTTTATCATTATCCCCACTAGAGAAAAGGCTTTTTCTTTTTTTTTTTTTTTTTAATTTTTTAGAAGTGTTTTGGGAAGGAGAAAAAAAAAACCCACAATATAAAATTTTCCATCTTGACCATTTCTACGTGCACAGTGGAGTAGTGCTAAATATATTCACATGTTACATAACCAATTTCCAGAACCTTTTAATCAACCCAAACTAACACTCTGTGCCCATTAAACAACAGCTCTCCTTCTAGCCCCTGGCACTGCCATTTGTGTTCTGTTTCTATGGATTTGCTGACTTTAGAAGCTTCACATAATGGAATCACACTGAACGTTTTTTGTGACTGGTTCCTAAGTAAACTACTGAGCATAGTGTGTGTGTGTGTGTGTGTGTGTGTGTGTGTGTGTGTGTGTGTGTATGTGTGTGTGTATGTGTGTACATGGGTGTGTACATGTGTGTGCACACGCCTACAGGTGTGTTGTGCATATTTGTCTGCAGGTACACTTGCCCATGCATGCCCATGTAAAGGCCAGAGGTTAGCCCTGGGTTCTCCCTTTATCCCTCTTTATCTTGTTTTATAAGACAGGTTCTCTCATTGGAGCTATGGCTTGCTTTGGCTAGCTATGGCCCAGGATATGTTTGGTTCCTGCCCTGGTACTGTGGTCATAATTGTCACAATGTCTGACTTTCTTACATAAGTTCTAGGGACTGAATTCAGGTCCCCATGCTTGCAAGGCAAGCATTTTACCAGCTGAGTCCATCGCTCCACCACTGTAATATTTAAAATATTTTCCCCTGTCACCCAAGAACCATGTTTTGCCTTCCACTGAGTCTGTTTCTGCCATGCATCTGTGGCCACACCCACATACACAATGCCTTGTTGCTTCTTACCCCTGGGACTTGCATGCTGTTACATCTTCCCAGAATTCCTCTCTCCGTGTTTCTTCCAACTACACCCCCACATATCAGTTCTTGTGGGAAGCCATCACAGATTCTCCTGCCCATGCTCTCTTCCCCTGTTGCCTGGGCTCCACTTCCGCCACATGCATATCTCAGGACTCTGCCTTCTTTCTCAGCCAGAACTCCTTGAGAGTCTGAGAGAAGGTTCCCTTCACCAGAACGTCTCAGCTTTCCAGAACATCTCATCTCTGTTCTCGTCACTCTGTGTGGTGCCAGGAACAGGGGGCACCCCACGAGGGCTTGCCACATGACTTTGTCTTCACCTCACAGGAGTTCTCAGAGCACGTCTAGCTTCTGTGGCCAAGTTAGAAGAGCAAAGCTCAGGAAAGTCTTCTTGGACATTTGTCCCAGGTCACATGACTTAGAGGAAGTGTGTGTAGCAAGCTCTTTGGAGTGAAACCAGTCGAGGTTAGTTTGGATTCAGCCATCAGCTGCTACATGCCTTTGAGCAACAGTAGTCCTGAGATCCTCAGTTTCCACACTTGTACGACATAGAGACATGGTGAGGGACCCATGAGTGGGTTGGTATAAAGAACACCGGCAGCACTCAAAAATGGCAGGCATTTCTGATCTGTTTTGAAATTATATATACACACTACATGCAT
Source organism: Acomys minous (assembly GCF_964271855.1). Classification (NCBI taxonomy): domain Eukaryota; kingdom Metazoa; phylum Chordata; class Mammalia; order Rodentia; family Muridae; genus Acomys; species Acomys minous. The sequence goes on along the minus strand of NC_140493.1, from coordinate 74,216,968 downwards.
AAGTGCCACTGCTCACATGCATGTGTGTCCCTGCCCCCCATTCCATCAGACCACTTTCCCACCAGGTCTCCAAGAGCAGGCATGGCATCTCAGGCACATGGAGCCAGGAGCCCAGATTAGAAGGAAGGAAGCTGGAAACTCTCGGGGGATATTTCCATCCAGTCCTGGCAGCCTGATGAATCACCACCCTCTGCTCTAGGAATATTTCTGTCTCAAGACCAAGGCCATTTGTGCAGATTGAGAGCCTTCCCCGCTCCTCTGTGCTAGAGCACGGTGACAAATCTGACTGCCCAGTTCCCATCCCAGTCAACCGCAGCCCCGTTACCTTGTGTCTTATCAAATGGACCTGGCTTTGGAGAATCAGTTAGATGCTAGCGGGGGGGAGGGGGGGCAAGGCGTGGAGGGGGCAGGGGCATAGAGGGAGACAGAGAGTCAAGGATGGAGAAGACAAGGAGAAAGGGAGACAGAGAGACAGAGACAGAGACAGACAAGCAGACAGACATGGTGGGGGTGGCGGGGGACCTCTGCCAATGGGAAACACTGTTCCCTCATTAGGAAGGTCATTTTCTTCTCTGGGCCTCTCTGTTCTCATTTATGAGAGGTACTCAGGGCACTCCGGGCGTGCGTGGCCTTTGGTCTCAGCCTCCCTGGCATGCAGTAGTCACTCACTCATGTCATCCTCTAAACCCAAACTAGCACTCCGTAGCCATTAAACAACAGCTTTCCAGGTCAAGAAAAAGAGGGAGCAGCTGTCTCAGGGGCAATATTTAAATGTGCCAAAAACTTTCAGTAGCCAAGATGAAGAACATTTTAATGGGATACTTTTTCAAAGAAAAATCAAAACTGTAACTGGGGCTATAGCACGGTTGATAAAGCACTTGCTTAGAATAAATGGAGCCCTGGGTTTATTCCCCAGCATGACATAAAACCAGCCATGGTGGAGCACACTGAGGAGGCAGAGAAAGGAGGATCAGAAGTTCAAGGCCATCCTCAGCTGCATAGTAAGATCAGGGTTAAGTTAGGCTACTTCAGACCTTGTCAATAAATAAAGCCTGGGAGCAACTGGAGACGATCATATTCAGTGAATTAAGACAGTCTCAGAAAGACAAACTTCATATGTTTTCTCTCATCTGTGGTTCTGAGATTTTGTAGGGACACATAAAATCGTGTGTGTATGTAAGACATGAAGCAATAAGTGAAACTGTCTTGGGAAACAAGGAGATCTAATGGGAGGCTGGGGAAGAGACGCTAAGGGAGGGAGCTGGCGGAACACATGCAGTGACAATATGTACTTTCTTAATTTTTTTTTTGCAACACAGTACCGTGTACAGTGAGTATATACAATAAAAAATTTCAAAATCAAAATTAATGTTAAAAGGAAATCTATGATGTTCAAAAACTGCCTTAGATAAAGACAGCATCTGTGGTCTGCGTCAGCAGTTCAAGGTTCCAGTATGGCTTAGTATGACCCCTCTCCCTCCTCAGAAGAAGATTCAGCAGAACCAGTGACTCACTAGGGACACAGAGGCTATATGTTCTATTTAAAACCACCCAGAGAGCCTGGATGGCCCAAGGAACAGCACAGAACATCCCAGGAAGCTGAGGTAGGCCTAGGACTCTCCAGGATGCTCCTACCCAGGCCCATACTCTGTGGGATGGAGTGATGAGCAGCCAGCACAGAGGAAAAAGAATCTCCCTCTCTTCTGCAAATCTGTACTGGAAGAGGATGCAAGCATAGAGACTAAGTCTAAGGCGTGGATGGACCGGTACCAGAGGAGCTGCAGGGCAGTCCTTGGGAAAGAGGCTCTGGCTTGGGGCTTGTCTGATACCTGCCTGTGGGAATCTAGGCTACTGATCCAGCAGAAGGCAATTTATTGCTACATTTTCTCCATCCTGTTCGGTGGAGCTCAGCCTTGACTTTTGACTCTGGTTTTCTCTCTCTTTCTCTCATGACTTCCAGTCCCCTCCAGCCTGTATTCCATATCCTTTGCTTGTGTCTTGTTCCCTGCCTGCCAACTCTTTTCAGACCCTGAATGTCTTTTCCCATGATCATGACCGGGCCACATGACCCCACTGCTCCTTTACCAAGATCATGCGGCATGCATGATTTATCACTATATGCCTTATATTCTCTTCTGATCCCTGTGTCTCTTCCAACTGGGGCATAATCTACTTTCAAAGGTCCCAGGGCTCCCAGCACTTGTGCTCCTCTGTAGCTAAGGCCGCTCTCTCCACCCACTCCCTGTTCTCGGCCTGGGATTTTTTTTTTCAATCGTCCCTGGACAGTGATACCATTCAAACGTCACCTTTATTCAAAGAAAACGATGTCACTTAGCATCTCTCTATTGTGTGCATCTCTAATTTATGTGTAGCCCCTGTGTATCGGGGTTGAAAGCGAGTGGATAAACTCTGAGTTCCCTGGGAGCTAAGTCTCACTCATCTCTGTGTCCGTGAGGTGAGTGACCGGGCATCCTCACTTTGGTGCGCACTGAGAGCTGTGATCTCAACTTCCGTAGCACCTCTACTTGGACCTGATTCTGCTACTTGCCTGTCCTCTGTGGTGACAACCATAGGGAAAACATCCTTTTGTCCTTCATGGCCCCTCAGAAGTTCAGGCTCTCCTGGACGTTATGCATTCTCCAACCTCTCTCAAATGTCTGAAGATCTATCCTGAAGCGCTAGCAAATGCCCAGACTCTGAAGCCCATCACAGGGCTTTGAAACTGGCCATCCACACTTCTCTCTAAGATAGCCTCAGCTGCTCGGACTGTGTAAGCCACAGCCTTTTCCATCCAGCAGCAGGTGGAGGCGTCCCTGCCGCTGTCTCATGAGAATTAGCTCAAATGGATCCTGTGTTGATGCCCCACCCACAGGAGGCGCTCCAGCCCTCTTGGCTTCTATTGCTGCTATCAGGTTGGTGTCCTACAGTTAGGATGGTGTAGCCCCGGTCATTTCACCCTGAGTTTTGTTTTTCGGCTTTTAGTGGTTTAAATGCATCTCATTTCTGGAGATTTTAGGTGTCTGGCAATTATCATTTTACCTGGATGTTAGTACTGATATTAGCCTAACTGCTTGCATTTATATTTTCCCATCAGCGGGTTCTCACAGTTTAATGTAAAAGGGGGATAATAGACCTATCTCCTTTGAATCCAGCTGCCAAGCTTGGCTCACATTATACTAGTTTGCAGACTTTAGGGACTGGCGAATAATAGGCAGGCTCGTCAGCCCCAAGTTCTCCAAGCAATGAGTCAATCCTGACTTATTATTGTCTCCTAATAGTTTACACTGCATTATTCCATAATTACTCCGTGAATCATACTGACAGCTCGTGCGTTTGAAGCTTGCCTGCCTTCCCCTTCCATCTTCCGCCGAGAGCACTATTAGTCTTTCACTGCCCCAGCAGGGCAACCCCCATCACCTGCTGAATACACAGGACCCTTTGTGGGTCCTTGTCAGAGAGAATGACACATGAGTCACCATGAGCTTGCGTTGGGGTACTCTTCTTGAGAAGAGAAGCTGTTGCTTGCATTCTAAATACCCCTTCTGCGTGGCACTGGCCACCTTGCCTTTCTGATGAGATCTAAGCATTCCCTTTATGTGAAAATCCCCTTTGGTTAAGCTGACCAGTGGGGTCTATTTGGGGCATATTGTATGGCTGTGATCACGGGTCAGAACTGGAAGCGAATTCAACAGTCTGATTCTGTCTTCCAGGATGACTTCATATCTACAGTCCCCTCCCCCCCCCCCCCCCCACAGAAGAGGCAAACTGACAAGTGCATGAGCTTTGGAGGCAAGAAGACCCAAGTTTCAACCCCACGGCTGCCTTTTACTCCTTTAGTGTCTTTCTTCACTTCTGAGCCTCAGTTGTAGTATCTATGAAATAGGTACATTAGCACCTCTTCCATAAAGTGCCTCAGCTGATGCTCCACCCTCTGGGCCTATTTCAGGAGAAGGAAGAGTTACAAATCCTCCTTTTAGAATCCATAGGCTCTGGAAGTCCTTAAGGTTTCAACTTAGTTTCAAACCCTGAAACAAGGGTCCTCGTGCCAAGGGGATCGGGACATAATTGCGCTAGTGAGATACATAATTTTAGACTTAGAGCAACTGAGCAGTGTCCTTGTCCAGCTCCTTTCTGAGGACATTGAATGCCTGCATTTTGCAACTCCAGGCTGAAGAAAGAGTTTGTTGTGCCAACACCAATGAAGACGGGTCTTCCTCACAAACCCGCCTTTTGTGTATGGAACATCAGCATCCCGAGGCTCTAGGAAAGGACTCTCAAAATTGTCAGAAAGGAAGCCTCAGCATATAAAATGCAAATCTGCCCCTGGCAGGAGCGGACTTTCCTACCCACAATCCCCCTCGGCTCCCCACCTCCAAGAGCCTATGGGCATTGTGAAGTGATGTTTCTAACAACATACAAAACTTTTTCATTGCTTCTTAATGATGTTTTATCCTTAACATTGTTTGTTTATTTGAATAAGGCTTATTTTACTGTGAAAGAAGTGCTATCGCTAGAAAATAACAATGATGCTTTAAAGTTTTTTGTTGTACTGAGGTATTTTCATCTGGTTATAAATCTGCACACACAAATTTGATTCTACCTTCTTCCCTTTCACATTTTAATACAAAAAGTCCCCTGCCCAGTGACTCTGTTATTCTTTTAACCCACAGTGTGATTTCCCCCACTCCCTTGACTGGGCTCAACTCCTGTAATTGCTGCACGAACACGGAATGTCTGTCTGAGTTGTGTCCAATTATTTCATAGCAGAAATAAGACCCTGATAAGCATCTCTGGGGCATGAAGCCTTCTCCACAGTTAAGGCTGTTTGTTTAGAAAATTACCTGTTTCAAAGAAATGAATAGTTTCTTATTTCTCCTAATCCTTATCATCAAATAGTTTCTTCAAGACATTTTTTCATCTTAAAAACAAATAAGCAAACGCTGGAGGAGTAGCTTTCCAGCACCCCAGAAAGGCAGGCTCCTAAAACTTCTTCACAATCTATCTCCTCATAAGGAGGCAATAGGAATTTGAGAAAACAAATATTGACTTGAGTGTGTGTCTGTGTGCCTGTGTGTGCGGGTGCTCGCACACGTGGGTGCACATGGTATGTGGGGGCCAGAGATCAGTGCTGGGTATCAATTGCTCTCCATCTTACATTTTGAGATAGGATCCGTCACTGAACCTGGGGTTTTCAGATTGGCTAGGATGGCTAGCCAACAAGCCCCAGGGACCCTCCTGTCTCTACCTCTTGGTCCAGGGATTGCAGGTACCCTGCAGTACCCTGCTTTTACATGGGTACTGGAGATGAAACTCAGATCTTTGTGCTTTCATAGCAAACACCTTAACCTCTGAGCCATCTCCCCAGCCCCAAAGATTAATCATTGGTGATTAAACAGAGAATATATAGGTAATAAGATAGATTGATACCTAGAAGGCCACAAAAACTCAACAGGAGAAAAAAGTATCTCCTGGGCGTTGTGTTACAATTCCTGTACCATGATGAAGCTTTGGGAGGAGAAATGGCCTGAGGATGTGACTCAACCAGAACGGTTCAACCTTACAGCCAGCAGCTCTGTGTGGCCACTAAGCACTTGCAATGTGATTGGCCCAAACTGATGGGTGCTCTGTGAGCATAAAAGGTATACCATATTCCAAAGACACAACAGAAGAATAAACAAAATGCCAGAAGCACCTCATGAATTACACTTACGTTTGCTGCACAGTGAATGATACTTCGTCTATATTGGGTTAGATACATCTTGAAAATTAATTTCATCTGTCCCTTCCTACTCTCTAAAATGTAAGGTGACTGGAAGGTGTGGAAACATGTGTGCATCTTGCATTGTGTTTCTTCTGACGGCTTCCGTGGGAAGCGACTGTGGCGTTTGTCTCCCTCACACTGAGGAGGGAGTCAGGCTCAAGGTGGACCTCAGGTCACCAAGGGCTTACACAGGGAGACTATCACTTAGCCACAGGGCACTGCCGCGGGATGATAAAGACTGTCAGCCAGCACACAGGCCACTTTAACCCTCATCGCATGCCAGGATCACATGATGGGCTTTAGTTTTTAGAAGTGTGCATATCTGGGGCGGGGGGTGGGGGGGCGGGTGTCCTGTGCATGCGGATGCCAGAGATCGACCTCAGTGTGGTTCCTCAGTTGTTTTCCACAATGTTTGTATGAGACATGGTCTCTCACTGGCCTAAAGGTCATCACTTTGGCTAGATGAGCTGGTTCCCAAGAGCCAGGGATCTAGCTTCCCGTCTCAGTGGCCTGGCACTGAGTGCACTAGGATGTTCTAGGGATTGGTGATGCTTTAAAAAAAATCTTTAACTTGGGTCCAGCAGGCAGGACCAGGGAGGCAGGTCCTCATGATTGCAAGGAAAGCAAGCACTTTTCCAACTGAGACATGCCCCAGCCCCACCTGGGCTTTGAAAAGCACCTCTGTGCTATGTATGCTCTGAGACCCCAGAACCCCTATTCAGATGGCCCACGTATTCTCCTGAAACTCCACAGATGGTTCTTAATGTCTAGGCAAAGTTAGAACTGGCTGTCCAAAGGAGGTGCTTGCTTCTTCTTCGACCCTGGCTCTACTGTCTGTTCACACAAAGACCCTGGATGAATATCTGCCTTCTCCGATCTCTATTTTCCTGTCAAAAGACTAGTGTGAGGACCAAATGATATTGTCTGTGGGAAAATATCCAGCAGGTTATCTAGTCCACAGGAATTGCATAATAAATACTACTGTTCTAGCTTGCCCATTGTGAATTGCTCCTGCCTGGTGTGACAAAGGGTTCTTTGGGGCCCAAGAGTCAAAATGACTCCTGTGGAAATGCAGGCCACTAAAGGTGGCAGAATAAAAATGTGCCTTTTCCAAACATCTTTCCTTGGGTTCAGTGCCTTTCGGTGTTTCAGAATTAATTATTCAGAAGAAACTAAGGCAACATCCAGCTGAGTAAATGTGAGAGAGCTGTAAGTCTAAAGGCATACAAGAACTCTGATTTTAGAAGCCAAATTACACAGACTGAAGACACAGACCCCACCTGCTCCATCACTTTTAATGACCTCTTCACCTATCTGAGCCTTAGCATTCTTATCTGGATAATGAAGACAATAACAATTTTTATTTTAATAGTATTGTCAAATGAATATGGGGGAAAACCCACCCAGCACAGTACCTGGATATAATGGAACAAAGTAATGTCAGTATTTTATCCAAGTAAGCTCAGATTTCTGTCCCTGAATGCTGAGCGAGTCATGGATGCTTCCCAATTCTAGAATTCCTTGTGACAGTGTGATGGATTTGGACACTCAGGGCTCCAGTGGGAGCCAACATTCATGGGAAAAAAAGATGCCTGTACACCTGGAGAGAATGAAGCATCTACTCCGGAAGAGGAATAGAAGCAGCAAGGACATGTGGTACAGGGAACAGCTACAGCACAGATGGGCAGAAAGGATGGGAAGACGGTAGACCCCAAGCCACAGGAAAAGCCTACATGCCAGTTTAGGTGCCGTGTGGTCCAAGCCAATGATGAAACTGCCTGGGTCTCTGCTTCCTCATCTACAAAGTGGGGCCAATGCAGCTGAGCCCCCGGGTATCATGAGGACTCACTCATGGGGAGTACTGTGTGCAGAACCTGGCTCACGTGGTAGCCTCTCTTCTCAAGAGGCTGGTGATGGGTCCCCAAAGCCTGTCCTCGGCCCCTCCAGATGCCAGGTGTGCAGAATCATGTGAACACAGAGTGAGTTGGGTTATCAAGACAGAGACACAAGGCTTCTCCAGCAGACTTAATCTTATCATCAAAACACACACACACACACACACACACACACACACACACACACACAGAGAGAGAGAGAGAGAGAGAGAGAGAGAGAGAGAGAGAGAGAGAGACAGACAGACAGACAGACAGACAGACAGACAGACAGACAGACAGACACAGACAGACAGACAGACAGACAGACAGACAGAGAGGTAACTGACCCAACCTCAGGCCACAGAGCAACCACAACCTCTGGCAGATCTGGGGTGAGGACCACGAGGAAACACCAGCTTCCTAAGGACACAAGTGCCTCTGGAGCACAGAGGATGAGAGCTGGTACCTTCTCCCCTCCTAGCACAGGCTGTTCCTCCTCACTGTTGAGGCCAGTTTCTTCCCAGAAGGAAAGGATGGTTCAGTCATGCTCATACAGTGTTTCTAGACAGCTCCATGTGCTTAGCACCTCTGCTCTCCAGGATGATGACCTATGATGTGAGTGTGGAAACACAAGGTCCACAGGAGCCCGAATGGGTTGTTGCAGAAAATCAGCTATGGACACAACTGAGATTTGAACTCAAGTTCTCTTGTGCCAGGTCTGTTAATTAAAATCAAATACTCTGGGCTGGAGAGTTGGCTCAGAGGTTAAGAGCACTGTCAGTTCTTTCAAAGGTCCCTAACTCAATTCTCAACAACCACCTGGTGACTCACAACCATCTACAATGAGATCTGGTGCCCTTGTCTGGTGTGAAGGCACACATTTAGGCAGAATATTATATAAATAAATAAATAAATATTTTAAAAAATCAAATACTCCTAAAAAGAAAGATAGTAGCCTGGACATAATTGGGGACCAGGATCCATTGGTCATGTAAGGAGCTTTTCCATCTTGGCCATGATAGCTCTGAAATCTGGGCTTTATTTATCACATTTGTAAAATATGGGTGTTCCCCCAAATGACTCCTGAGATTGCTTCCTGATATCCAGATTGCTCCTGCAGCTGTCCACTCAGGCCTGCTCATCACCTAAAGCAAATCTTTTCCTGTTTGCAGGACAGCCTTACAGCAGGCGAGCCTCTCAGCTGCGGAGAATCTGACAACAGAATCATGCCAAAACTGCTTGTTGCAAGCACCTCTACCTTCTGCACGCACCCCAGATCCCAAAACACCCCATAACATGATTCCCAGAACCCCAACTCCAGCACCAAGGAAGAAGCCAAGGACCTAAGAGAGGAAGAGCCTCTATCCTCCTCATAAATGAAGCATTGAGGCTCAGGTTTACAACTGCTTCCTGAACCTCCTCAGCTTCACCATTCAAATACCACCCTTCTTAAACTTGAGGCTTTCTCCATGCCTCTTAGGAAAGGTTATTTTTCAATGGGAAAATTCTTGGACAATCAGATGTTCCTGATCTCCAGGAAAAGGGGGGGGGGGTACAGAAAGAGGAGACAGGTGTATGGAAACATCCACACCTTCTCTACTTCTCTATCAATTGCATCATGTACATGATAAAGCAGAGACAAGGGTTTTCTTTTCAGCCTTTCATCCTCCTCCTCCTCCTCCTCCTCCTCCTCCTCCTCCTCCTTCTTCCTGTTTCATGAGAAAAGCAAGTGAAAACTGGCCAGAAAAGAAGAGTGGTTGAGAGGGGATCCCAAGAGGGAATGAGGAGAGGAGAGAAAGTGCAGGTCTTGTGTGCCTCCTGAGAGCCAATGCCTCAACATGGACACTTGGTCACTGGAAGCCATGGTATGGCAGGTGGGTGGGGCTGGGTCCCAAGGTCTACAGCATCTTGATGATCCCAGAAGATGAACAGAAGAACAGAGGTCAGAAGAAAAATAGGGATGGAAGGAGAAATCACAAGACCTATGCTTAGGATTCTGGGTGGTTTTCTTTGAGTCACAGTCTTTCATGCAGCCCAGCAGCTACCTTCAGCAACCCTCTGCAGTCCCATCAGCACCATGGCCAGCATCGCTCTAGTTGCCCACTATTGGTGGAAACAGACTTCCCACCATGCTGGTTCACTATGCCTGCCCAGAGCAACCAGATGCCTTTTTGTAGCATGGCAAATGGCAATTCAGGAGGCTGTCCTTCAACTCCCAGCTCATCTCCTGTTACCTTCTGCATTCGCTCTGTAAGGCTGACATGGCCAAGCAGCATTAAGAGGAAAGGCTTCTAAAGAAATAGGACTGGCGCTCGGCCTTCCAGAAGCTCAGTGGAGGAGATGATATGGCAAGAAAATAGACAATTTCCCTCAGTCCAAACTGTGCTGTTCTAGACGCATGTGAACTACAAATTCACTGGAAGGGACCCGGATTCTCGAGACCATGCGGACCAGTTTGAGGGTAGAACTGTCAGATAACAACTACTCTCTCTTCAGGGGGAGGAGGTCCCCCTCAGACACAGACTTAGGGGAGGGGAGGGGAGTAGGGGGGAAGTGGGAGGAAGGGAGGAATGGGAGGATACATGGGATGGGCTAACAACTGAGATGTAATATGAATAAATTAATTTAAAAAATAAATTAAAAAAAACAACTACTCTCTCTACTGTACCTGTAATATTGCTTTCTGTCTCTGCTGCCTGGGGTCATTCATGGTCTGAACGCAGCCAATGGAAACTTTCAGAAGTGAGTAATTCCTAAGTTTTAATTGTGCATTATTCTGAGCGGCACAATGGAAATGGCGTGTCTCCCAGCTCCGCCCTGACCTGCAGATATGAATCTACAATGCATGCAGGCTAGACACATTATCTTCCCACTGCTCTGCTCCCCACCTTGCTCAGCAAGCATACTGTCACAGGATCCCCATGCTGCCGTATTCCAGTGTCCCTCTACTTTACTCAGTAATAACTCCAAACTAGGAAGATGGTTGTGCTGGTAACTTGATTGTGACAAAGAAAACCCTGAAATCTTTCTAAGGGAGAAGCTGAAAATTCTTGGCTTTATATTGTAAAGTTTACAACTCTATACTATAGACCTATAAAAGTTTATAGAAAGAGAAGAAATGGCATATGGTAAGGCTGCTAGATCCATGGTCAAGAGCAACTCTCCTGGGGCTGAAGAGATGACTCAGAGGTTAAGAGGGCGTACAGCTCTTAATCAGTCCACTGGCATTTCCAACATCCATGTCGGGTGGAACTCCAGCTCCAAGGAATCAAATGCCTTCTTCTGACCTTCACAGAGCAGAGAGAGAGGCCGGGGGCGGGGGTGGGGGGGTGGGGAGCGTATGTGAGGAAGGAACCACATGATATGCAGTATAGTATAGAGGGGTTGTGAGTATCACATGTTGATCATTTGGTTAGAGGGAAGGCCTGATAGACAGCACTAGCAGGTAAATCTGAAAGAGACAGCAGGATATGCTAAGATGACTGGCCTGGTGACCATGAGGTCTTGGCTTTGCTGTGTAGGCTGGACAAAGACTTGGGAGATCAGTGAGAAGTTGAAAGTTACTGTGGTGTTTCAGGTGTAAGGAAATGAGATCTGTTCCTGGGTGGGGTTGGGACTGTGGGGGGAGACAGTGGCCAGGACTACAGGGTTAGCTGTAGCACTGTGGGTAAAACAGGAAAACTGCTGGAAGTCTCTCTGTGGGATGTGCTTAAGGATGGCAGGGCTCTTTGGGGAGAAGTGCGTCTGCAGTTCTCCAGGTCTGTCCCAGCTTTGGGAGTTGCTGATTTTTCTTGAGGGAATAGGGTGCTTGGATGGAGAAGTGATCAGTCAGAAGCAGTCTCCTATCTCGTGAGAGCCAAGTGCAGGCTTTGAGCTGATCGCTGTGTTAAACAGCTCAATAAACAGCTGTTCATGGAGCCCTTGGCATGGGTATCATTTCCTTTATTTTATAAGTGAAGCAGTTGAGGATCAGAGAGATCATGCAAATTGTCCAGGGATAACCAGTCGAGCAATTTATCTGTCTCTGGTGTTTTGAAACTCAACAGTGAGGGGTGGTGGGAGAGTGTGAATGAGAGCTGTACAGCCCCAAGTCCCAACCCTATTCAGACTAGCTGTAGCATTAAGACACACAGTCAAAGTAATGACCTCAACAGCTTGATCTCTAAAAGAGGTAGCTGCTCAGTCTACCTCATAGAACCTTGCGTCTAAAGCCTAAAATGAGATGACATATTTGAAACTGACCTATCCCTTATGATGTGAGTAATGCATAGCAGACATGAATCTCTAAACTGAAAAGTGCCTTTCTACCAAGATTCTAACAAAACACGATGCGACCTAAGCCAGGTTCCTTGACCACTCTGGATTGCCATTTTCTTATCTGCAGAAGAAAGGCTTTTTTGAGGCTCTGAGTAAAGTACAAAAGCAGAGGTGATCATCCTCTGGGCAAACCTCCTATTTTTTTATTTTCTCTATGCCATCCATGTGTAGCCTCAGCAATATTGACATTGTCACTCCTTTGATAGCACAGGTCACAACCTGACCATCATTCATGATCTGTCCATTTGCTACACGCATGCTTTTATCATCAAATCTTGTGCACTCTGTATCTTTCTAGAACTCTGAGCCAAAATAAGCCCTTTCTCCCTTAAGTTGCTTTTGTCCGGGTATTTGATTACAGCGGTAAAACGAGTAACTGAGACACATGGCTTATGACATATTGTCCTCTCTCCTCACTGAAGAAGTCCGTGTAAATCCACAACTATTTGCAAAGCATCATCCTGTTCAAAGTCTTTCATCAGCTACCTAACGCTCTTATGACATGTTTCTAAGTTCTTCCTGTCACTTGCAAGGCCCTCTGGGATCTGGGTGCTGACAGCATTCCTGGCTGGCTCTTGGTCTGTTCTCCATCCATTCTTCCACAGTCTTCAGGCACCCAGAACCCATGTCCTTCTGACCTCCAGGCCTTGGTGTATACTCTCCCCTCACTGCCTGGAATGGCCTCTCCCATGTCCTTCACCTGGTACCTCTGCTCAGCCTTCAAATTCCAGCTTAAATTCACACCCCTGTAGGCAATGTTCTAAAACTCTGCTGTATTTGGAGATTCCTTAATGCCTGGACCTCCCTTCCAACCCCTCAACCCTAGGTAGGAGAGGAAGAAGGTTAGAAGAGAAAAGAGACGTAGATCTCTTTAGACTTAGTTCCAGCTGGTTAGGGTTACTGGGTTCTTTGGGAAAATAAATACCAACCTCAGTCGTCAGGATATGCATCAGTCCAGCAACAGCAATCAGGAAACACAGCAGGATGAACAAGCAGCCTTTCTCCTCCTCCTTCTCCTCCTCCTCCTCCCCTTCCTCCTCCTCCTCCTTCTCCTCCTTCTCCTCCATCTCTCTTCTCAAAGCCCTCTAAGGCCTCTCTCTCTCTCTCTCTCTCTCTCTCTCTCTCTCTCTCTCTCTCTCTCTCTCTCTCTCTCTCTGGGCTCTCATACTTATACCCTTTCTGAGTCCTCAGAACCAAACTATGTCCAGCTGGCAAAGACTACACCCTACACTAACCTGTTGTTGGCTGTGGATAAACTAAAGCAGCCCTGTATCCTACACTTGGGATTAAAACAAAAGCATGTTTACATAACATAACTCAGTTTTTTTTTTTAAGAAACCAGAGCTTCCACTACATACCACCATCCCTACAGAGCTTCCCTCAGCATCCTGAACTAGTTTAAGGCAGCTGGTGACATGCTCTCTGACATCCTTCCTGTCTTTCTCCCAAGCCATCACCATAGATTCCTTTATTTAATCCCTTTCATTAACATATGCTTAGTAGCTGTTCTCCTACTGTGCTGTGTGTTCCACAGAGGCAGGGCCCTGCTAGTTTGTTTGCCATAGCATCTCCAATGGCCAGACCCTAATAGACAGTCAACATATGGCTGCCAAATAATGGGCAGGGTGTCAGATGAAAAGCCTCAAGTACAAAGCCTGAAGTCAGCATTCAGCCAGTATTTTCCCTTCTTCTCTTCTTCTCTCTCCGTGGTGACCCTGAGCCAAACTGGGATCCTAAGCTGTCAGGGATGACATCACAACTCTTTCCAGCACGGTTTTGTTCTAGGTTTCCTGGAATCTACCATGAGGTGGGCAGGAAGCTGGTGGAAGCCCAGGGGTGAAGGGCTCTCCAGTTTTCCTCCCCTTGGAATATAAAACTAGTTTTTACATGAAGATGGGTTTAATGCCTTGGCCACATGTCGCAGGACATTCAAAACAATGCAAGAGAGAATAGCCTCCTCAGGAAGTACAGGTGTCAGGTGTGCTGTGCTGGTCCTGTCCACACCTCTCCAGAGCCACTAGATTTCCTCCCCCTAGGTAAGAGCACAGGTGACGCCCTGTCACCTGTAGTTGACCACTATACCCCTCTCCCACTAGGTCAGACACAGTAACCCCCTTCCACACCCCCTTCCACAATCTCTGTCTGGTCAAAGCCTGGCAGGCAGGTAGGTGGGGCCTTAGGAGCAAATCAGAGCTGAGGTTTTGGGTTGTTTTATGTCAACTTGACACAAGTTAAAGTCAATCTGAGAGGAGGGAACCTCAATTTTAAAATGCATCCCTAAGATTGGGCTGTAAGAAAGCCTGTAGGGCTCTTTTTTTTTAAGATTAGTGATTGATGGGGGAGGGCCCAGCCCATTGTGGGTGGTGGTCCCAGGTTCTAAAACAATGTAAGCTGAGCAAGCCATTTGGGGAATAAGCCAGTAAGCCACACCCCTCGATGATCTCTGCATCAGCTCCTGCCTCCAGGTTCCTGCCCTGTTTGAGTTTCTGTCCTGACTTCTTTTGGTGATGATCAGCGCTATGGATGCGTGAACCAAATAAACCATTTCTTCCCCAGCTTCCTTTTTGGTCATGGTGTTTCATTGTAGTCATAGAACCCTGAGTCACCCAGTAATGCACAGAGACATAACTAGGACAAAACAAAAATATATTTAATAATAATAACTCCTTTGGGGGCTGGTAAGATAGAGAGAAGGAGATTGCTGTGCAAGCCTGGAGACTGGAGTTCAATCCCTGGAGCCCATGTAAAGGTGGAAAAAGAGAAGTGACTCCATGTAGTGGTCTTCTGACCTACACACACACACTCACGCACGCACGCACGCACGCACGCATGCACGCACTTTCTGTCTACTAAGGCCTTGTAATGAAGGCAGGTAATCCCAGCTACTCAAAGGGTCACAACTTCAGGACTTGCCTGGGCTACAGAGCAAGTTCAGGACCAGCCTGGACAGCATAGTGAGACATTGTGTCAAAATAATAATAAAAAAAAATACAAAGAGGTCTGGGGCTGTAGCTCAGTGGTGTGAGCACCTGCCTAGCATATGTGAAGCCAGTTTCTGCTGAGCAGGTATCTGCCTGGGAGTCGGAAGGCCATGCTGTTAGCTCTAGAAGTGCTGCCGTGTTTATAAAGCAGTTACACTTATTTGCACTCCCACCAGCACCACACAGGTGTTCAGTTAGAGTTCTCGAGTTGCTTGTGGATCTGTTCAGGATGTCTAAGAGGCAGCCGGAGTTTCTGATCCTCCAGAACTTTGTTCTCATGACTCTCGAGTCCAGCCTTTACATTATTGTCTGCCGCCTGCTATAGTAGCTGTATTTGTGACTCCCACGTCATACTGCTGTCTCACTAATTCTTCCTGTCCTGACGATACACAAGAAGTCACGTCCTCTGAGAAGTCCCCTCTAGTCCTCTTCTCTACTCCTCATGGCAGCTCCCCCAACCCTCTCACCCACTCACCAGTCTGTAGGATAGTGACGTTCTTGCATGCCGTTTTACTGGAATCCATCCCCGATGGCAGACCTGTCTGTCCACCCAGCCCTACTCTGAGCTTGTGGCAAGAGTTTTCCCCAAAGTGATAAGAATAAACAGAAGTTTATCCTGTTATGTGGCAGCCATCATTGCCCTGTGACCTTAGCACTGTAGAGAGCTGTGGTGCCCAGAGTAGACTGAGGCCCAGGCTGTCAGAAAGCAAACAACAAGGCCATTGTGTGCGTAGGTAAGTTCATTGAGAGCGAGGGTCAAGACTTCTGATTCTCTTGGGTCAGAGCACTCAATACACTGTGCCCTCAGCGGGCACCTAATAGAGCCTTGTCACAGCAAATTGGCAAAAATCACAAATAAACTTCTCCCATTATGTTAGAGAATACTCTTGCCACAGCCTCAGAGTGGGGCTGGGAGGACAAACAGGTCTGTCATCTTTGTTGGATTCGGGTAACATTTGGCTTTTGCTTCCCACCGGTATTTTCCACTGTCACTTGAGAGGCAAAGTGGGGTGATTCAGACGTATTTCTCACCCACGCGGGGAGCTATCTTTGCCCCACTTTCAGTCTGCCACAGTCTCTGATCTCTGAGATCTGAAGTTCAGAGCTGGGGTGTCGGGGATGGAAATGAAGACAACTCCACCTCCTACAAACACACACACACACACACACACACACACAACCACATAACACAGCCACAGACACACACACACAACCACAGACACACACACAACCATATACACATACATACACACACATATACACACACAAACATATACACACACACCCAAACACACGCACACACAAACATACACACACACATGCACACACACACACACACACACACAGACACAAGCCCTTGACAAAAGAGTCTCAAGAGAGGACTAATTCTAACTGCTGTTGGCTGACTCTGACCTGTTCTGCTTCTAAGAGGGAGAAACCAGAGCCAGAAGTCCTTGAGAGGGGCTTCTTTCCAGTTTCCAGACAGGGCAGAAAAACCATGACTGAGACCCAGTGTTGTCCCATTGTCTCTACTATTATTTAACTTCCAGAACTGTGAAGTGTCTGGCCAGCTGATAGCCTGCAAGGCAAAGCACTGGAACACTCCAGTTAGGCTGATGTCACACTGCTCATAAAGGGGGCTATAAACTCGCCAAAGGGAAAATACATAAGGAAATCTCTGTACATATATTTTTCCGTGAACGAACTCATTTTTTCTCCAATGTTTGATAGAGAGTTATTTGTAACCTGCTTTCCCTGAGGGCTGAGACATGGCTATTTCTGAGCCTTATCTCCACCAAGAAGCAAGGGTACTCCATTGAGGAAGAGATAAAATAATAATAGTCACAATAGCAATGATAATACGATGTTGGGAGCATGCTTTTATGGTTTAGATATGGTTTGTCTTCCACAAAACTCATGTTGAGGTTTGCTTCCTGTGTTGGTCAGTTTTCTGTTACTGTAGCAAAGAGCTGAGATAATCAGTTTACAAAGAGGAAAGGTTTGTTTTGGCCCACAATTCTGGAACTTTCTGTTGCTGACCAGTTCAGAACTGTGGAGAAGCAGTGCATTGTGCTGGGGAGTGTGCAGCAGAGGAAACTCATTTACCTCATCCCCAGGCATGAAAAATACAGAAAGGAAAATCAATAAATCTTCTTTGAGGGCTCACTCCCTATAACTGGAAGACCTTCCTCTAAGCCCCACTTCTTAAAGGTCTTGTTAGCACTAATAATACCTGCAGGCTGTGGACCAGACTTTTACCACGTGGTTCTTTGGGTGACATTTAAACAAAGGCATAGCAATTACCAATATAGTCATGTTGAGAGGCAGTAAGACCTTTAAAGGGTGACTAAAATAAATAAATGTACATGTGCACATGAGTTCATGTACCCATGGAGCCAGCAGAGGGCATCAGATAGCCCGGAGCTGGACATGCAGTGAACCACCCTGAGTGGGTGTTAAGAACTGAACTTGAGTCCTCTGCAAGAGCAGCAAGCCCTCTTACCTACTGAGCCATCTCTCCGGCCCCAGAATAAATACAACATTTAAACGAGATGATTTGATCATTAAAGAAGGATTAATACCTTTCCCACAGGAGTTAGTTCTCACTCTGGTATCCCATAGGACCTGATTAATCACAGAGAGACCAGGTTATTAAGGAGCAAGCTCCTTGCATTCAGCTGTCTCTTCTCCCCCTATACATGGTGCTCCCTTTTGCACAAACCCATCAGCCTTCCACTTTCTTCAGGAAACGAAGCAGCGTGAGGCCCCTAACAGAAACTAAGCAAACGTAGCACTCTGCTCTTGGACTTCCAGATCACAATGTGAGCTGAAACAAACCTATTTTCATTATAAATTACCTAGCCCCAGGTATTCTGTTACAACAATAGAAAACATGCTGAGAGATACATTACTCCTGTTTTTGTATACCCAAAGGACTCCTATAGGAATATATATTTTAATGTAGTTAAATGATAAATATTTTAAGCTATGGCACAGGAGCAGTAAGCAGGGTTTTGTTTTTGTTTTTACAGAGGCTTTGTTTTCAGTTTTTAATTCTGGCACAGATACACTGTGTACATCCTTGCCTGCATAAGTCGATTCCCTTCCCCAGCTTCAGGTTTCATATTTGTAAAAATGAGCACGAGAATTTAAATAGCTCCTTCATCTCTGGTCTGAGCTCCTGTAACTCCATAACAGAAACGAATGTTGCATTTATTAAATGCAGAATATTTTCCGTATAAATAATGTGTATGCGTTCATCCGACTAGTATTTGTTTGTACTTGCCTTGTGCTAGACACTGACACAGGAAGACAAACACAAACCTTCTGATAAAAAGGTAAAGGGGGCTGAGGATGGTGGTAAAGTGCGCATAAGGCCCTGGGTGAAGGATTTCAGGAGAGAGAGCCTTGCACTTGCCAGGAAGAGAAAGGGGAGGGTGAAGGTGAATGTTTATGTTGCCGAGAACAGATACACCGTGACTTAAGGCTCCTGTATGTGAAAGCAAACTATTTCCCTCCCTCCCTTCTTTCTTCTTTCCTTCCCTCTCAATACTAAAGATTTAACCAAGTTCCTCTTACATATTAGGACACGAGTACTAAGCTATGGTCCCCACCCTGAAAGCACAGCCTTTCATGGAATCCAGTCACCTCTTCGGCTGAGTCGTGGGTGATTTGCTTTTAACTAACAATAACAAAACGAAGCAGCCTTCTGCCAATCGTGAGTCCCTCTGATAAGTGAGAGAACGGTGGTGGCCATTCTAAGGGCTGTAGTGATCACACACTAGGTCTGCAGTGACCACACACTCAGAGCACACATACTAGGTCTACAACAACCACTTGCAAAGAACTACCCCGGGCAGGTGGCGGGAGGAAGGTGTCTGGAGAGGTCAGAGGTCAAGAGCTCCCGCTGCTCTCCCAAAGGACCTGAATTCCCCTTGTGAGGTGGCTCACAATAGCCTGGAAGGCCAGCTCCAGCGGATCTGAAGACCTCTGGCCTCTGCAGATACGTGCGTGCGTGTGCACATACACGCGCTCCAGGAATCAAATTCCAGTCATCAGGCTATCCTTTTGCCCACTAGGCTGCCTCACCAGCTCTAGGGGTGCCGTTTTAAACGCCCACTCACACCAAGTCTTCCCATAGGCTTTCTCCAAATGTCTGCTTCACTGGGACTTGTCCCTGAGAGCATTCTAAATGGATCTAGGCCACGTTCTGTCCATGGAGATTAGGGTCCGTGAAAAACAAAACAAAGCCCGGACCCCCCCCCCACTCACTCGCCTCCCCCCCCCACCATTCTGAGCAATGGGAAGACAGGATGTTTCTCTCTGGCTGCACCCCCAGGCCTTGGAGGTCATTTGCCTTCCTAAAGGGGGAATCACAGGAATTCAAGCTGGAGCAAAAAGAGGAAATGAAAACAAGTTATTATGCCAGGCAGGCACCCTGCTATATTTATTTACTCCATTAATTACAGTAATGAGAAACAAAACCTGCCGCTCAGGGGACAGGAGCTGGGGCTTTGCCTCTAGAAAAACAGTTGGCTGTGTGCACGTGGGTGTGGGGTGTGGTGTGTACCCCCGAATGAGGGTAGCAGCAGGATCTCCTGTCATCCATTCCTAAAGCCCGAAGAAGCTACGGGGCACAAGAGGACCTCAATTTGGTACCCAACCCTCCTCCCAGTTTCCCTGGAAGTGAAATCAGTCCTGTAATCAGACTGACTAACTGGCAGCAGGTGGCCCAGAGCCCAACATCACGCACAAATGGAGAGGCTTCCATCGCTTCCCAAAGATAAGCTTTGTTACAGAAAGGAGGGGACAGCATGGGGTGTGGAGGCAGAAGCATGTGTCCTAGAGGAAAGGGAGGAGAACAGTGGGGTGCCGGGGTCCCAATTCCCTACCCCACAGTGCTGTGGAGGACACTGCACCGGGACTTGGTTTGTATGAGAGTGAGACTGGGCAGAAAGATGGGGTTCTGCTACAGAGGCTCCTTTGCCTAGACTGAGGGTTTGTTTTCTGGAAGCACCTAGAGCTCTTCTATTTTCCTCATCTGCAAGCACTTAAACAGATACGTCGTGTGTGTGTGTGTGTGTGTGTGTGTGTGTGTGTGTGTGTGTGTGTGTATGTGTGTGTGTGAGTTTGCTTTCCTCTCATACACACACACACACACACACACACACACACACACACACAGACACACACACACACACAATTTTATAAGCCCAAATCTGTCTCATAAAAACCAAAAACCTAGCTAAAGTGCCATCCCACTCATGAAGACCTGGGAGCTTTCTCTAACCAATAACATTCTTCTCTTGGACTGAGAAATGTGACATCTCTGGCCTTCCGTAAGGACAGTTATGTTGGAAAGACATCTGCGATGTCCTGCTAGACTGCAAGCTTATATACAACAGCCAAACTTTGGTCATCCCTGGTCACTCACAACATCAAGGACACTACCTGTCCCAAAGGGGGACACTCCCAGGTATCTAGCTATGTGATTATCTGCTTAAGCCAAAACTCTGAGTGGGAAAGAATGATACGGGGAGTAAGGGTACTGTTTTATGATATCTCAGGTCAAAGTACCAAGCATAGGGCTGTCTTTATGCAGCCTAAAGACCCAGAACATTGGCCACCTCAGTCCATGGGTGATTTAGTTGCTGAGACAACCACCTACCCAAACACAGAAATATTGGGGAAACACTGGATCTGTACTGAGCAGCTACCGACCTCTTCTCGCCATTATTGTCCAAGGGATACAGCACAGCTACCATCGCCCAGGATTTTGTTCGCCTCAGGTGTTATAAGCAAGGTAGAAATGGCTTACAGAGCACAAAAGGCTGTGTGGGCTACATGCAGGCGTCACACCACTTGTGTGAGAGAATTGAGCATCTGTGGCTTTTGCTATCAGGGTGTCTGGAATCTGCAAAGCATGGCAAAAGGAAGGCTCACCCAGCCTGGGGACATAGAGAAGTGACCTTTATGATCCGCTCTCAGAGCTCACATGAGCCCTGGGTGGCAACAGGGGACCACTACTCAGTGTGCTTAGTACACTGGCTGGGTATGGAGACACAACTCTTCAAGGAAGGCAAGCCTCCTGCGCTCGATGGATGGTAGGGGCAGGAAAAAAGGAACAACTCCAGACAACACCCAAAGTTCTTTGGAGCTTGATTAATTGCTTTAATTACCCAGCCTGTGGCCATTAAGGCAAGTGGCATGGACAGTAATAGCACAAGAATGAGACCCAAGATTAGACCTCAGTGGCTGCAGCGTCATTTCTTCCAGCAACCAAACCCAAGTCTCTAAAGCTGTCCTTGGAGGCAGAGAAAAGGACTATGCAGGGCGTGACCCGAGGCCAACCAGTGCCGATTAGCACCCAGCTTCTTACCTTGTCGGCACATCTCCCTGGGAGAACTAAGTGCCTACAAAACAATTTACATCTGGAAAATCTCCAAAGTGGATTTTATTCTCGCCCAAATGTTACCCAGTATTTTAATTAACCTAGGCTTATTGTTCTAATTACTTGAGTTTTTATGCAGTGAATTGCTGTTCAGGAGTGGAGACGATCAGTAAACACAATTACCGTGTATAATATTTCTAGCAAAGCTTTGCCCTTAAATTTTTATTTAAAAAAATAATAATTAGCAACATAAATCTTTAATTTCTGGCTCACCGAGGCAGACAGACTGAGGAGGATAGGGGAAAAAGCTCTCTTCAAATGTGAAGATGTCTCAGTAGTCACCCACCATGTAATGCTTTAATAGGCTTTCATCACTCAGAGAGATATCCAGGAGAAAAGCTAAGAATGCGAAAGATGCTGTGATATATTATGGAGTGAGAAAAAAAAATAAAGACCTAACAAAAATGTAGGTGATTGTAACATTTTTATATACGATTATCTAGAAGCCACCATGTGTCTGTGCATATCCAAATGTGTACTCAAAATATATGGCAGAACATATAACAATTAAACAAACTGTTTACCCTTGGAAAGCAGGATTGGAGCTTGGGGAGAGGAGAAGAGAGACTCTCCATGTCTATTTTGAATACTGTGATATTAGCGTCTGAATTCTATTTTAGAGGTGTGAGTTTTGAATTAAGTGTTTCTGTAAATTCTGAAAACCACTAGCTCTTGAATAAACAGAGAGCATTGCATCCTACAGAGGAGGCCTGTCTGGGGAGGCCTGTGTTCAGGGAAGGCGGAGCCTGAGTGCAGGGGAGTCTGCTTGCAGGGCGGCTGCAGCTGTGCAAAACTTTGGGCTCCAAGCTTCCTTTTACCTTCCGCAGAAGCATCTTGATAATGCTGGGCCCCTTGGCCTGACTCCCTGGATTCTTCTCTCAGATTCAGCCCTGGGGTCTTGTGATACATTTTCTCCTTCTCCATTTCTTCCTTTAGGAAATAACCTGTTTTCTTGTACTACCTCCTTGATGCATCCTTTACCTCCTTGATGCATCCTTTTCTGTCTTCCTTTTGCACTCCTTCTTAGTCTCATCCTTGACTCACCCACCTTGTGGTTCTTTTTTTTTTTTTTTTTTTAATATATAACCACCTATTTGCCATTTGGATCATGCTTTCTCTACATGCCTTCCCAAGTGCTCCTTCTTGGCTTCCAATCTGGTCTAATGTTTAATGACACACATTTTTTAAATTTAATATGAATTCTAAACACAAGGCAATTGTTTGTTTTGGTGGTCCATTAAAGAAGCATCAAAGTACAACCAAAGTACAGGTGGGTACTAAAGAGCAGGACAAAAATACTATGTGTTATAAAATTTGTTTACTTTAAAATGGTTAATGTTTATATGTGAATTTTTGTTTGATTTTTTAAAAAAAAAATAGGCAAGGGGCTGGAGAGATGGCTCGTCAGTTAAGAGAAGTCTCTACCCTTTATATAAAAGCTAAGTGGTGCTGAATTCAAAGTTTTTCAGTTACTCATTCACTGGATGCACTAATCTACTCTTTAATAAAACTTAATTTCCCACTATGGGAAGGTTGTCAGGAACAGATATCGACAAGGTGAGCTAGACCACATTCGCACATCCCTGGATGTCAAGGGTCCCAGAGTACAGCAAGACAAAGCACCACGGAGACAGTGCAGGGCTTAGAGTTTCAAGGCTATCAAGACAGAAGCTCTCAGAGATGGTGGAGACACCAGCTAATGTCAAGTGGGGCACCAAACCAAAACCTCACATAACCAGGCATCAACTCTGCCTTGAAAGCAAGAGAAAGGAAGGAAGTGTGCTGCAAAAGAAGAGTCGTCTACAATATCCAGGGAGCGGGAGACTAGCTCTGGGTAGTTGGAAACCTCCAACAGGCAAAGTGCTTTTTGAACAATCTTAAAGAATGAATTTGTGTGTCGGGCTGATCATGAAGGTAAGGAAGAGGATGTTCCAAGCAGAGGGAGAAAGCCTGTGCAAACCCCGCTGTGTGTTCAGGGACAGTCCAACAACCTAAGATGATAAGAACTCAGAGGGCTTGCTGGGCAGAAGTGGGTGAAGATGGCAGAGAAGCTGTGAGTGCCCAGCTGTGCTAAGATACCCTGACAGAAGCAACTTGAAGAAGAAAGGGCTTATTTGGGCTTACCATTCCAGAGAGAGAGAGAGAGAGAGAGAGAGAGAGAGAGAGAGAGAGAGAGAGAGAGAGAGTACACTGCAGTGGGAAAGCATGTCTACAGCCAGAGAAAGCATGGCAGCAGGAACAGGAAGTTGGCTGATCATATTTTCATTCACATTTATGAATAAGAAAGGGAACAGGAAGTGGGACAAGGCTATAGCCTCTGTAAGCCCACCCCCAATGACATACTTCCTCCGACAAGGATCTACCTGCTATGAATTTTCTAACCACTCCCAAACAGCCTGGAGCCCAAGGGTTTAAATACATGAGCCTACAGGGAACATTTCTTGTTCAAGCCATTCCACTAGCCAAGGACTCTGGCTTCATTTTGTACATAGTTAGAAGACACGGAAAGGCACGCTTACATCTATGTTCCAGAACTATCTCCCTGGGGCCTTCCAAGGATTAATAAATATGGTACTAAACACCAGATGGTCTGAGAAAAAAAACCTGAATTAATTCATTGGCTTATATTCTCCTAGAAAATCCACATGAGGTTACACTTTGTTAAAAGAAGGAGAGTGAATCTGATCCAACTTATAAATGGTCCACCCAATACCAGGCCCTGGGCTGGGTGGGTATACCCTTTGGCGCACAACGTGACTCTAACCACGGGATGGGAGGGAGAAAACCCAGTGAGAGTGTGTTGAGTCACAAATCCACGCAACCAGAAAGCAGTTAAAGTGGAGTGCACCGCCAAGCCATTTTTTAAAATAACTCTTCAAATTAACATACCATGTTTACTGCTATACTTTCGTGATGAGTAAGCTGTGGGGCTGGCCTAGGCATCTATCAACAGATGAACAGGCAAAGAAAATGTGCTATGGTGGAGTTTGATTTGGCCGTGAAGAATGAAATCCTGGCACTGGCAGAGAAATCGATGGAGCTTGGGTTCATCAGGTTAAGTGAAATAAGCCACACTCAGAAAGTCCACATCTTTTGATATCAAAACAAGTATCCCACCATGATGGTTCGTGTTTCTACATGGAGGCTCAGGGGGTATAGGCCACGTGTCACTTAGGTGACTGTAAAAGAGAAACAGTGAGAGCCATTCTTCATTGTGTTGCCCTCTATGGCAGATGGTAGGTCAATGCCACTGACTCCTTAGTCTGTGGTGGATTCCCTTGGGAGTGCAACAGAAGGCTCTCTCTCTCTTGAGTGCTTGGTGTCATCTAACCTCTTCCCCTCGCTCCGGGCTTGTTTACCGTGGACTTTCTCGAACTCAGCCCTTTAACCCCACAACCGCATTAGCTCAAGTGATCTAGTGGATGCTTTCCCGTCCTTTGTGGACCTCTTTTAAAAATTTGTTTCTTATTTTATCCATCTATGTTATTGAAGACAACTTAAAGCTCTTGGCATAGAAATAGACACATAGTCAATTAGAACAAAAATGTTTTTCCTTCTTTCCTGGCTCGTCTTTCCAGCAATGGCCTGAACAATCTTCAGTAGAAGTGGCCGAGGTGGGCAGCCTCCGTTTCTGCCTTCCTGGGTTCTACTTGGGCTGTCCTCTTAGAGAACGGTGTTGTGTTTTTTTTTTTCCTTTGAACATTTTCCATGTGTGCGTTCTAGGTGTTGGTTTAACCATACATTTTGCGTTCGTTCAGCATCGGATGCCTTGATGTTGGGTCAGGGACTGGATTTACACTGACCTGTCGTAACATGTCAAGCATTTTCTGTTATACCCAGTACACAGATGAGAGAATACAAATCTCAGAGCACTTATGTCCCTGCCCGGTCTCCTGCAGGAAGCGAGGAGTGAGGCAAGGTTTGGACTGAGCCTTCTCTATTCTGGAAGCCTGTTTGCCTTTCTTAGCAGTCCCACATTCGCAATCCCTTTATAGTCAGGCAAGTTCCTCTCCCTCCTGCAACCCTCTTTTCCCCTACCCGCTCCGCTCTCCAATTAATTTTTTAAGGCACAAAAAGAAAAGCCTGGTCCAAGCTGTATTGACAGGACTAAACATCCTGACTGGCTATTTTTCTGACCTAAAGCAAGTGCTTCCAAGGTGCAAAAATAGAATCTTTCTCTTCCATTTATCTTTGTTCTTGAGAGTCACAGAGTAAAGAATATGCCAGACCCCCCAACTTGTCTATCTTTGTAAAAAAAAATTGCATTTAAACCTTTTACACTGAGCTCTTCTGCTTTCTTACAGAGCTTGGTAATGAAAGCTGGATGTGCAAACCTAACAAGAAACCCAAGTTACATAACAAACGCCTGCCCACCTGGGCTCTCCAGCCGAGTAGACTTCAGAGGGAAAGCTGGGGAGCTATCCGCAGGGTGATGGACTCCTTCCTTCCTTCCTTCCTTCCTTCCTTCCTACCTACCTTCCTTCCACTCCTTTCTTTTCAACCAGAGGCAGAATGATGGGTTCTCATATTGGAATCTACATCTCAAAATGGCCATATTCCTGTAAATACACATGCTCAGCCAAGAAGAGCTTGTGTGGCCAGGCAGTCCCAGCAGAATGTCATTCATAGAGCCCCCTCTTCCTGGTCTGGGATGCCAGGGAAGAAGGAAGGAAAGGGGAGACTGGACACTATTGTGTCCATAATAGCACTGCTGGGGCTAGGGAGATGAAACCATGGCTAAGAGCACTTACTGTTCATGCAAAGGACAGGTGTTTGGTTTCCAGCACCCACACTGGGTGACTCCCACCTACCTGTAACTCCAGCTCCAGGAAATCTGCCGCCCTCTGCCGGCCTCTGAGGCACTTACATGCGTGTGAACACACACAGGCATATGAACATAAATAAAACTGAAAGAAATAATTTTTAGTTGTGCTGCGGAGTGTTTTCTCTGCCTGCTCTTTTAATCTTCCCAACAGCCTTTACCATGGCTCCGGTGAATAAGTGAAGGGCCTGCATGGCGGCGTGCTTGGCGCAGAGACCCGGGCTCGGTTGCTTCCTCTCTAGCTCCAGGCTCCCCCACACATGAGCACAGCGAAGCACAGTCTTGGCCCCACCAAGACCTTGTTGTGAGAGAACTCCAGAAAGGAAGGGCTAACCACCACTGAGCCCTAAGGATAAGGAGTCCTTATCTTCTTCATGCCTGAACTTACCCATTTGTGGTAAGTTACCCATATCCCAGCAGCCATCCCTCATGAAGATACCCGGGCCACAGTCATCTCTGCCACCATCATCACTTGTGGCTTCCTGGCTTAGCTGTTCCAGTCCAGAGGGGAAAAAAAGAGTCTCTTTCTCCCTAAGAACCAGCTAGGAAACAATGGGAAAACTTCAAACAGCATTTGTAATAGGCAAGTTACAAGGCACGAGATGTGAGGGCAGGGAGTCAACCAGGGATTTCTTAACAAGTGTCACGTAGCATCTTCCTCTCCGCGTATCTGTATGTCTCAGCAACCGGAATGATTTTTAGCTCTGCCTTTTGTAAGGAAAACTTGGATATTTGGAGGTGATGAGGAAGTCCACAGTCCTGTGATGGAAATAACATACACTTATGGGAACTAATTATATATAATAAACCTCACGATGGATTACGATACTCAGTGATAGAAAAGTTGCCGTGGTAAAGTATAAGAAGCAGCCCTCAAAGCCATGGTGGTTTGGGGATCATTTTGAACGAGATTCTAGTAAGAATTACGGGGCTACTCCCACCCAGCACTGCTCTTTCTGCCCTAGCCTTTGTCTGCCAATAACAAAAAAAAATCCACGCTCATTGTCACAAATTGTTTCTCAATGATCCTTACGCAGTTATATCTCTACATAAAGTGTCAGGAACAGACAGCCCTTGCCACTTAACCGCCTGCGGTAGTTAACTTTGTCAACTTGACACACCTGGAATCCCTTGAGGAAGGCGTCTCAGTGAAACATCATCTACACTGGGTTGGCCTGTGGATGTGCCTGTAGAGGGTTTGGCACCATTCCCTAGGCAGTGGGTCCTGAGTCAGAGTGGAGAAATTGAGCAAGCAAGCCATTATGATGCATACACTTCTCTCTGCCCCTCATTGTGGGTGTGTTATAACTACCGAGGCCTTGCCTTAACCACCCTCACAGCGATGGGCCATGACCTGGAACTGTGAGATGAAATATACGCCTTTCTTCCCTAAGTTGCTCTTGGCTACGGCATTTCAGCACAGCAGCAGAATGGTGGGGTAGTTGTCGTGGGCTGTACCTTTCTGAGTTCAAGTGTTCTGCCTTAGGAAATGGACATCTCTGATGTCTGCCACGTTGGTTCCATAAGCTGTCTGTACCGTGCATTGAGGAAACTACAGCATGCTATATTTGATTTTTTAAATTCACTTCCTAATTTGGAGTTCATAAGAATTCCATTAGTAAGAAGTCTGGACATCATGAGACTTCTCGGGTCTCACCATTAAAAGTCACAGTAACACTTTAGGATGCTGCCATTTTAGGATGGCTACCATTCAAAGCTTGTTTATTATACACCAGGCACTGGCTTAATGGGTTGCATTTACTGCTCTCATTTGAGTCAATGTTCACAAGATCTACAATGTTAGTGTTATTAGCTCCACATTAAAAATAAAGGAGACAGAATTGAAGAGGTTTCATGGCTCGTTCAAGGTCACATTTGTAATAAGTTATAGCGTATCGGTATTCAAGCCTGGGTCCTTATGTACTTGACAGCAATCCCAAAGACCATTGTGGAGCTTGAACTTTATTCTGAAGGCCAGGGGGAACTCAGGGGATATACAGCAGGTGAGTGAAATGTTTCAATTTGGCAGCAGCATGGGTAGGTGTGGGTGGAGGTGGGGCCGTTAATATTCCAGATGACACAATCCTGGTGAGGCATCTGAGAACAGAGACAGTGAGAGAAAGAAAGGTGTGCTAGAGAGACACAGAGAGTCTAGGACAATAGTGCTTAGGGATAAAGAAAGAAAAGAGTCCAAGACAGTACCAGGGATTCTGATGTAGGTGGTAGAGTCACTTGCTGGAGTTAGAAACTTAAGAGGGTGGCAGGAGACCAGGTCCTGATCTTTGTTGGATGCACAGGAAGGAGAGTTAGCCCTTCTCCTCAACCTGAGCAAAGCAGGAGTGTTGGTCCTTCCCTCACCTGGGCAAAGCAGGAGTGTTGGCCCTTCCCTCACCTGGGCAAAGCAGGAGAGTTGGCCCTTCCCTCACCTGGGCAAAGCAGGAGTGTTGGTCCTTCCCTCACCTGGGCAAAGCAGGAGTGTTGGTCCTTCCCTCACCTGGGCAAAGCAGGAGTGTTGGTCCTTCCCTCACCTGGGCAAAGCAGGAGAGTTAGCCCTTCCCTCACCTGAGCAAAACAGGAGAGTTGGCCCTTCCCTCACCTGGGCAAAGCAGGAGTGTTGGCCCTTCCCTCACCTGGGCAAAGCAGGAGAGTTAGCCCTTCCCTCACCTGAGCAAAACAGGAGAGTTCTCCCTGGTGGTGCAGGTGCA
This sequence comes from Acomys minous, assembly GCF_964271855.1. NCBI lineage: Eukaryota > Metazoa > Chordata > Mammalia > Rodentia > Muridae > Acomys > Acomys minous. The sequence goes on along the minus strand of NC_140493.1, from coordinate 74,188,057 downwards.
GGAGAGCTGGCAGGCTGACCAAACCAGCTACCACCCAGGCTGAGATCAACATCTACCCCATCTACGAACTGCTGGAGCTTGTGAAGGTGCTGGCCCTGCAGATCCAAAAGCTATAGAATCTTCATGACAGAGGACAAGAACAGGATATCTGAGAGGAGTCCCCATGATCATCCAACATTGATAGTGTAGCAGAAACCAGAGGCCTTAAACCAGACCAATGATTCATTGCAATGAATATTTGCAAGAAAAGATGCGTGGACAAAAGTGACACACCATGACACACCATGACATACTTCAGCTTCCACTCCAAGTTGTTTCACTTGCTTCCTATAGGAGGGAGGTTGCAAAGGGTGGATATGGAGAAATAGGAAAATAAGTGGGATTGTGGTGCATGACAAAGACTCAATAAAAAATTTAAAAGAAAGAAACTTAAGAGGGGGACTGCGGTGAAGATGAAGAAAGTATCACTGGTCCAGCTGAAGTGTGAGTGTCACCAAAGCATACAAAGAATTGCATATCCAGGTAACAAACTCCGGAGAAAAATTTAGCAGCAGTCATGGGTTTAGAAGACATAACCTCACTCAAGAGACTTGAAGCCAAGGAGACAGGTGATTGCCACTGAAAGTACACAGAGTAAGGAGTGAGATGAAGATGTATCTGATGGGGCTGGAGAGATGACTCAGAGGTTAAGAGCACTGGCTGCTCTTCCGAAGGTCCTGAGTTCAATTCCCAGCAACCACATGGTGGCTCACAACCATCTATAATGAGATCTGGTGCCCTCTTCTGGTGTACATTCAGGCAGAACACTGTGTAGTTAATAAATAAATAAATCTTAAAAAGAAGAAGAAGAAGAAGAAGAAGAAGAAGAAGAAGAAGAAGAAGAAGAAGAAGAAGAAGTATCTGATGACAGGAAAACTTGTCCACACACAAATGAAACCTCCATGTTTTCCCTGAGCTCTAGGCTACCTGCCACACCGATTCAGAGCACTAGCAGCATTGGATTCTTCAAGCACAGAAACGAAATTCTCTCTCCATTTCCAAAATCCTGAGATGTTCTGCTTCTAGCAAAGGCCACAGATATTCAAGGAATCCACAATTTCCTGCTGGTGAGAAAGGGCATGCTCAGAAACCCTAGGCAGCCCACCATTTCTCAGGACTATTGTCACTGGTGGGGGGATGTGATAAAACACTGCCCAAAATCAACTCACAGAAGGAACTCCTTTATTTGACTGACAAGTTATGAGTTACGGTCCATCTTAGAGGGGACCCAAGGCAGGAACTCAAGGCAGGAACCTAAAGAAGGAGCTGGAGGAAGACCATGGAGTTGCACCACTTCCTGATGCTTCCCTTCTCCGGTAAGGAAGACTTTCTTCTCTTACAGCCCAGGCCCATCTTCCCATGAACAGTGCCACCCACAGAGTGGTTGGACATTGCTACATCAGTTAACAATCAAGAAAATAGACCCCCAGACATGGCTACATGTCCTTCCCTCCCAGATGACTCAAGTTTGTGTCGCATTGACAGACACTAACCAACGCGTACACACTAGCTCAGAATGGCAGGATGCACATAAGATGTTCAGTGCACTCTGTAGTAGAGAGAGTCTAGTCATTGGAATTAGAAACATGTGGGTCTAAACTCCACCCTGAATGTGGAATGCCAAGCAAGTGCCCTCAGTGCTACATGTGTCAGTCTCACCACCTAGGAGCCAGCCTGTTCATGCAGAGAAACCCAGAAGCACCTGAATGGCTCAGGTGAGATACAAACCAGTCACGTGGTACCCTGCCCACATCCGGCTCCACAGGAAGCACCGTCTCTCTTGACTTCCTCCCCCTAGTATGGGATAGAGTTAGAGCTGATCAAGTGTTTGGATGGTTTGGGTCATCCCTCCACATATCTGACCCATAGGAGGCTACAATTGAGGCTCTGTGATGCCCCATCTGTGATGCCCCATCTGTGATGCCCCAAGATAACCTCGGTCACTGTCATTGGACCTGTGATTAATGGCAGAACAAAATACAGCCATATATATATATATATATAACTAAAAGACATTTTTCTCCCAGGTCCCAAGCAATCTCATGTACAACAAACATCACTGGAACCAGCAGGTGTGTGTTCCAAGAGAAAACAGTCTCTGGACTCTATTTGAGTAATTTGTTCCTTCTAGAAAAACATAAAAAGGCAGAAGAGCGCAGGGCACAGGGAAAGGATCAAACCCAGGCACAGCCAGTGTCCAGCCTCTTCAGAGGTGTTTTTCTTACATAGATTCTGAGCCTGAGGATCAAAGTGAGGCTGCTCCCTCAGATCAGCCCACAGCTCCTAACCTCTGTCCTTGTTGGTGCACATTTTTACCACCTGCATTAAGGAGGCAATTCTGGTGTTTGGTGTGCTCCTGGGGATGAGGCTGTGGCTGTTGTATCTAGCCTGAGAGGTCGGGTCTCTATATTAGAGAGGACAGATTACCTTGGGGAGGGAAAGAAGTCTTTCTGCAGTTAAGAGGGGACTTGGGTATAAACTCAGAGATGCTGGTGCTCAGGCTAAATGAGATTCAAAGCGCCACCCGCTCCCGTCAATGCTCAAAGGTAATCTCCGGCCACACGGACTGGACATGCAAGATGGCTAAGCAGGTGAAGCATGCTGCCCAAGCCTGATGGGTGTAAACTCTGAGACCCATGTAAAGTCAGGGGAGAACAGACTCCACACAGATTGCCTTTTGACCTCTAGACACACGAGAGGGTCATATACACACAGTAACAATTCAATTTTTTTTTTTTAAGGTCAAGGTGGCTGAAGAGACAGCTTAGCCAATAAAGTGCTTGTTACACAAGATAAGGACCTGAGACATTAAACCAAACTCTCAGCTGTGATGCATGCTTATAACCCCTACACTGGGAAGGAAAAGATAGGCAGACTTCTGGGTCTCAGTGGACAGCCAGCTTAATCTATTTGGCAAGCTCAAGGTCCAATGAGAGACTTTCTTTCGAAAAACAAGGTAGGGAGCCGAGCATGGTGGCTGCACGCCTTTAATCCCAGCACTCGGGAGGCAGAGGCAGATGAATTACTGTGAGTTCACGGCAAGCCTGGTCTGCAAAGTGAGTCCAGGACAGTCAAGGGTACATAGAGAAACCCTGTCTCAAAAAACAAACAAAACAAAAAAACAAGGTAGGGCCTGCAAGAGATGGCACATTAGGTAAATGTGCTTGCCAAAAAGTCTGACAACCCGGTTAAATTCCCAGGACCCATGTGATGGAAGGAAGGAATCAGTTGACTCTTAAATGTTGTCTTCCTACTTCTGCATGTGTGGCATGACATGAGTGCTTGTAGGCACATACACCCACAAACACACACTAAACACACACACACACACACACACACACACACACACACTTAAAAAAAACAACTCTAAGCTTCCATCGATATGTTTCTAACATTGGTGTTACAGTATTAGTAACAATCACTGTTCTCTAACAGGGGAATGAGCTATGATAATTATATTGTATCACTCGGTTTTGGGAAGAAACATCGGCATGCTTGATTGATGCCATGGGATAGGGATGATGACTTTGTAGGTATGAAACTCATGTGCCACACACCATGTTCAATCTTAAGGTCACTGTCAAGAGTGAAATGTCTCTGGAAGACCTCCCGGAGTGGATAGCAGATATAAGAACACACAGCCCCATGAAATGGCGTCCATTGAGAGCGGGGCCTGACTTTCACAGGAACTTTGGTGCTCCCCATATTTGACCACGTCCCCTTGATGGAGAGGCCCGGTGGCACTCAGAGGAAGGATAACAGGCTATCAACAAGAGACTTGATACCATATGATCATATAGAGGGGGAGGAGGTCCCCCTCAGTCACAGTCATAGGGGAGGGGAATAGGGTGAAAGTGGGAAGGAGGGAGGAACAGGAGGACATAAGGGATGGGATAACAATTGAGATGTAATATGAATAAATTAATTAAAAAGTAAACAAAATAAATAAAACTCTTGAAAAAAGTAACAAAGAAAGAAAGAAAGAAAGAAAGAAAGAAAAAAGAAATGGCATCCGTCACCTCTGAAGTCTGCACTGTAGTGTAAGGGATGGGCATGGGGTGTGCTTTGCTTCTTGATGGACACAAGGCTGCCAGCCTTTGTGGGGAGAGTTAAGTACCACAGGTGGAAAAGACACATTTGGGAACAGAGGCTTCAGCTGAGGATCTGCTGAAGAAGAAGGTGGTGGTGTCAGGAGGTTGAGAAGGAGGAATATGGTGACCTCCGCTTGGGAACATAGGTTCCACGTGGATTCTGTGGATGAAGGACGCCGCTCTCTTTTGCAGGACTCCTCCCTTGCGCAGCTACATCAGCCCACACCTCTGACGCTCGGCCCTTTGTGCTCAGCCAGCCTTTCATATGTGGACTCCAATTTGGGATCCACTTACGTCTTCTTTTTGCCGTCCAAGGAATTTCCCTCTTTCTTTCTTCCTTTACCCTCATTTATATGGGTTCCATGGCAACGAGAGAGGCCGTCCATCATGTCAAACCAAGAGTCTCAGAAGCCAACATCAATAATTTCTGGACAAGTGGCTCTTAGGTCCGTGCTCAGTGGGGTGTTGCCGGAGGTCACCTGGAGGAGCAATCAGGCCTCGTTATCAGACACTTAAGGGGGGGGTACATGGGAACAAAGTGAAGACACAGAAGGAGCCTGTGCGTGCCCCACATCACCCCTAGAACACACTGACACTGACACTGACACAGACACTGGAACTCACCCCACTCCCATGCTCAGCCAGGATCCCATGGCTTCCCAGTTCCTCACACCCCCAGAGTTTTGGTGCTCGTAAAGGGCAGTGATGGGGAGAGGAGGAGAGGAAGGTGGACAGATGTGGTACAGCAAATAAAAGAACTGAGAGAATCCGGACCCTCTGGGGAGGAGAGGAGCAGTTCAACCAAACAGAGCGGGCCAGTTCCCACTTCCTAGCCCATGGCTGCACTATGGTGAGAATTTATCACTCCAAAATCAAGAGAAGCTTTCAGCACGTGCAGCTCGCAGCTCCCTCAGTGCTGGACTCCTGCCTGGTCCAGCTCCAACCACGTCAACTTGACAAAAGAGACAGACAGTTATCACAGGAAGGATTGAGCAGTTCCAGCACGACGCTATCTACCCAATGCTTTTTCCTGCTAAAAATCATCTTTATCTACTTTATGAAAGTGAGTCACAGTGTTGATACGTAGGCGGTGCACCTTTTCCAGAAATAAAGCAACTCAACCCATTGTGTGTGTGTGTGTGTGTGTGTGTGTGTGTGTGTGTGTGTGTGTGTTCGTTCTAGCTTAAAATCATTTAGTGAAATATATTGCTCCTTTTATCTTTTTAATCCTCCTACCTTGTTTTCCCCCCTTTCTCACTCTCCAACGGTTCTTCATTCATTTCTCCCTCTCTCGCTCCTCATTGGTTGTTCATTCATTTAACAGCACAGAGGCACAGGAGGAGTGCACCAGCTGCTGGGCCGCCTAGACCCGGCGGAGCTTGACTTCTGACTGAGCTGCCTACTGGAGGTACCAGGAGCAGATATTTAAACAAGATGACCCAGTCGGGGCTAAGAATCAGAAAGGAAAGAAATTCCAAGTTCAAGTCCATATAAGTTGCTTGAGGTGAGAGTCCATCCACTCAGAAGAAGAGAGAGGCCAACAGCAGGAAGTGCCGGGAACGCTGTGATAGGAGAGCCTGAGCTTTCAACTACAGAGAAATTCTGCTTCCCTTCAGGGATGGGGCTTGGGAGGCTGTGTCGGGGAGGAGAGAGCAGGTACATGCGGTGGCTTAGAGGAATCCTGAGTGGTTATTATTATCTAAGTAAACATCTCAGTGTAAGAACACACACATTTGGAACTTTCTTAAATAATAAGCTGAAGGCCAGTGAATCACTTTCTTTAATTAGCTTGGTTCTCTATCCTGGGTGAGAAATCTCTCTTATTCAAGTGAAACTGTGTTTATTTAAATAAGATTCCTTGTCTTTGGGGCCTTTTTTAGCATTTTAAGGGATGAGTGTGTCAGTCTTGTTTACCTAGCCGAGTTTCACTTAATCACGGCGGCACCTGATTAATCGTTATAGCTTTTTCATTAAGGACTTTCTCCTGGATCTTCGCCCCTAATCCTTCACACGTGACCCCAGCCCACCCCTTCCTTGACCACGGTCACTACTATGCCCGGGTCCTTGACCGCTGAAATACCTTAGGCTGTTACTATCTTTGTTTCCTCTTTTTCCCGCCTACTGCAATCCGTTCTACAGCCTGTTTTAATTTTCTAAAAGCTTCCTGTTGATTCTATTCTCCTAGCTAAACTTCCCACAAGCGAAACAAAGCATAAAGTAAATGCAACCTGATCGCCAACATAGTAACAGCGTGCGTACCCTTCCGTACATGCGCATACCCTTTCGTACATGCGCGCATGCTCACACTCCACCAACCTGGCCTTGAACCACCTTTGTGCCTTACTGTGGTCACTCTCGTTTATGCTTGGAAACATTCTCTCTTGAGATCTAGGCTCAGGCCAGAGCTTCTGAGTGCACGCATTTGGACTCTTTAATGGGGTTCACGGGGCCAATGTCTGTGTATTTATTTCTATTTCCTCTGCCGGGAGGCATTTCTGATGTAGACCTCGCGGGCCAGATGGCCTCGGGAAGATCCCTGGCTGAGAAGCGGATGCTGGTGAGATGCTGGTTCTGTGGGTAAAAGTATTGCTGTCCGAGCGTAAAGATCTGAGTTGGAATCCCAACCCCACATAGAAGTATGACCCCATCTATGTCTGTACCCCAACACTGAAGCGGGGCAGACACAGAAGGGTCACTGGGACTTGGTGGCTGTCAGCCTAGCCCCAGATTTTGGCAAGAGACCCCGTCTCAAGGGAATACGGTGAAGATTGATAGAGAAGGACACCCAATGTCTTCCTCTAGGCTCCAAGCGTGTGCACAGGTGCATCCCCCCTCCCCATCCCCTCATATATAATAATAATAATAATAATAATAATAATAATAATAATAATAATAATAATAATAATAATAATAGAAAGAAAGAACTTTAAAAAATATCTAGATTCTCCCTAGCCCTTAGTTTCTTCATTTATAAGCTGGACCAAGCATATTGGCCCAGCTGATTCCCTGAGGGGTTGCTAGTCTCTTAGGATAAAGACGAGACTCTTGAAACGGGGCGGGGAGGGGGGGCGGGCAGGGGCGGGGGGGGGGGAGAGGGGTGCAGGGGCGGGGGGTGTCCCCAGCCAGTGCAAGATTATAGGAGAAGCACGCTGGCAAAAGCAAGGTAGTTAATCAAAGCAACCTCCATTTATTACTCAACAAATATGTACCAAGTGCTTACTAAATGCCACAGCTCTGCGCTCAGTGGCTTCCGTGCGTTATCTTATTTAATCTTTATGCTAACCCCGCAAGGCAGGTATTATTATCGCCATTTTTCAAACGAGGAAATTAAGACTCGGAGTTCTAACTTTCCCAAGTTGCCTCTGCCGGCTGGTGATGGAGCAGCGAAGAGGTGTGACTCATCCAGCTGGTTAGAAGTAGGGGAGAGCTCTCAAGAGGGGACTGCTGAATGGGGTCTCAAATAATCTTCCAAATAGAAAGTAGATGACCCACACACAGCACACTGGGACAAGCGAACAAGGCTGCAGCTTGAGCGCGCTGTCCCCAAACCTGTGGCCATCGATGTCTGTACTCCTTACAGCTCACTGTGTGCCCTAGCAGGCTGTGACGTTCCGCAATAACCACCTAATGGGGCACCATTGGGAGCTCTCAAGCAGTGTGGGGATAGCATTAAAATGGCTGAGTGAGAAATGGGTGGAAAGGGGAGGAAACTAAGACAACTCACAAGGACGGGAAGAGCGAAGCCTGGGCTTAGGGAATGCTGTCTGGGAACACAACACACATGCATGGGCTAGAGAGGGATTGAGGGGGGGGTGGGGGGGGTAGCACTGAGAGCCCTTGGTGACAGTTGGAGTGTGGCGAGGGTGAGGGCTGAGGTGAGAGACGCTTCAAGACTTCTGAAGAAAAGCGTGACTTAGAACGCACTAACAAAATATCTCTACCTGTGTGTCAAGTTAGTTTCGTATTTAAAAGACTGTAGTGCCAATACTCATCTCTCAGTTCATCAGTGAATACATTTGAGAAAGAAAACAGATGGAAAATAGATTAATGATAGATAGGTAAGTAGATAGGTAGATAGATAGATAAATAGATAGATAGATAGATGAAACACAGCGTGCAAAGTTTGCACGCACGTGGCTAATAGACAGAGTCTACTTACTGTGATCTGCTATCTGACACCTTCCACACTTCAGAATTCTGCTGTCACCTACTACAGAAGATGCACCCCCTCCCACAGAGCGAAGCTTTAAAATGTTACTAAAGGAGACAGGAGAGGCAGGCGTGTTTTCTCTAATAGAATTCTATTTCTCCTTTATTGTTTCTTCCTGCAGGGGAAAAAGATGTGGTGAAATTGGCCTGTCATTGTTTTTTTGCTTAAAAAGCAAAAAAAAGAGATAGAAACATATTTAAATACCACGGAACTCCTTATTGTCAAATGACTGAACACCCACGGCGTAGCTCAGCTGGCAACCGTGTAACCAATTCAGATTATTAAGCTATGTGTTGGATGACCGTTTAGCTATCAGAAATAGGATGGTAGGGCCCGTGAGTGTGGCTGAAGCAACAACCAATGAGAGAGTGTCACCTTTGCTCCTCAGACCCCTTTGCACAGAGAGATGTCACTTTTCAAAGTAGTCCTTGTTTTTTTCTTCTTTCTTTCTTTTTTGTTTCTATTTCTTTTTTTCTTTTCTTTCTTTTTTTTGGGGGGGTTGGTTTTTCGAGACAGGGTTTCTCTGTGTAGCCTTGGCTGTACTGGGCTTGCTTTGTAGACCAGGCTGGCCTCGAACTCACAGAGATGCACCTGCCCCTCCCTCCCGAGTGCTGCGATTATAGGCATAGAGCGCCACACCCAGCTGCCCACGTTTCTAAGAATGAAGCGTTTGTTCTGTTAAGATCCACTCAAGATCTTTATTTTCTCTCAGCATGGCCACTGGCTAAACGTCATCCTAAAATATGATCCAGCACTTCTTCCATCCCGGTGTGGATTTCACAGAACAAACTAGAATCCTAAAGGCTCGGGGTTCTCACTATGAGTTCCTACTATGATTTTGGGCTAAAATACTCAGGATTAGATGAAACATATAGAGTTTTCCCCAACATGAAATGGCAATGGCACCTATTTCTCTCTCTCTCTCTCTCTCTCTCTCTCTCTCTCTCTCTCTCTCTCTCTCTCTCTCTCTCTCTCTCTCTCTCTCTCTCTCTCTCTCTCTCTCTCTCTGTGTGTGTGTGTGTTGTGTGTGTGTATGTTTTGTGTGTGTGTGTTTTGTGTGTTCTGTGTTTTCCTTCAGGTCCTCTTGAATCTTAAGTCTATCCTTTACTTTCTATAATATACATCATTTCTACAGAGGGTCCCAAAAACCCCCAAATAACAAAGTGTTTATAGGATTGTTAAAATAAAGAGTAAGCAGGAGCCAAGAAAAGCAGTCGCTTCGTCCTCCATAGGCATCACATGGCAGCTTTAGTACCTGAAAAGCTGTATTGTGTGAGGCCAGGGCTGGGGAAGATTTGACGTCAGCCAATGAGGGACTCGGCTGGACAAGGTTGAAGTCTGACGTTTCTGGAGAGCCGTTTCGTACTCAGTCTATGAAGGCGGACTCCCTTTCCTTAGCAGGGTTCTTGAAAGGAGAATCACAGTCACCTATCCCTCAGGGAAGATTACTGGCAAGCACAGGGAATTCCTGGAACACCCCACCCTATGCTGAGATCCTAGCAAATGACTTTAATTATAACTAGAAGTTATCCCCTCACGCCTAGGATAATTAAGAACAGTTTTCTCTTTCTTGTGATAGGGCCCCATGTTACTGACTGTAAATGAGCTCCTGTACCACTGTATGCAGATTAAGTATCCTGGCACCCTTAGCCCTAGTGAATCAGACACATTCACCCTCAAAACCCCTCCCCACTGCCCAAGGTTTATACATAAAAGCTGCCTGACTTGTATGTGGGGGGGGGGGGAGGCGGGAATCATGCTCTCTTCCTCACCATGATGATCTGAGAATCCATTTATTCTGAGGGAAACTGCCGGAAGGCCTGGTTGGTCAGGCATCAATGGTAGTACTGCCTTTGCCACTGCTGAGGCCTGCTCCACCATTGCTGATAGCTCAGTGCTGACCCCTGGTGAAGCACCTCAGGGCCTGTGTCTCACCAGACCTGGCTGCCCATGGGTTTCAGACACTTGCCTGCTTTGGCTCCTGTGCTTGGTACAGCACCTCAAACAAGGAGCTGTAACACTTGTTGAGCTCCCAAGCCTCTGTTGCCTTTTGAGACCTGAAGTCTCATTCTAAAAAGAGCTAAGCCATGACACCCTGTAGAAAACTCATTTTTCACCACTCCCCCCGCACCCCCAGAGAAGTCAGGAACCTGGTCTAGCGTCCTTGGCCTCGGGCCTCACCCTAAAGTGGCTTCTGAGCAAGAAATGTTATCACCAGGAGGCAAGCTGTGCCTGAACTAGCCCAAAGGATGTGAGACTGAGGCCACCCATCTCCAGGTGCAGAATGACAAAGCCAAGCCAAAGTTTGACTATAATAAATCACCTTATAGTTCTCAGTCTCAAAATCCTCCTTAATATAATAGAAATAATGACATCTATTTCATTATACTTACTGGGGCACTAAATGAGATAATATATGCAGTTTCTAACAACATGTCTGCCGCATGACTATCCTCTACAGGCTAAATTTATTATCATTGTAATTATTATTGCTGTTTATTATTATTTTAGAATTTATGATGTGCATGTCAGCCACTCAAGTGATGTCCTTGCCTTCTCATACTACCCATAAACTGGAAAAAACAAACAAACAGGTCAAGGAACATTCAAATGATAGCGAAGTGTGGAGTGGAGCTGTGGCTGGAAAATGCTGTCCCTTTATGATAATCAATACCCATCCTTTCCATCAATAGTCAGCAAAGCCACTGGGAAGAGCTGGGAGCAGGTGACAGAGACACAGAAAGCAGAAAGGACACTGGAAAAGCTCCCCCCCCCCAGAGGCCATTCTCACCCAAACTCCTCTGATGCCTTGGGGAGAGTTTGGTACGCAGTTCACTGTTATGATTCTGAAATGTTCCCTCAGAGATTCATCTCTAAAGACTTGGCCCCCAAGCCAATGGCGCTATTCTAGAAACTTTGGAAGGTGGGTCCCACTGGCAGGAGGAAGATACTCTAAACAGGCCTTGCAAGGCCATTCCTATCCCTGGTTTGTGCCTCGCTTTCTTGGTCACTGTGATGTGAAGAGAGCCTTAGCTGCACTCTCGCGTGGTCATGAGCCAAGCTGCCCTTCCATTCTGTCCCTGCCATGAAGGACTGAACCATCTAAAACTGTGAGCCACATGAGTCTTTCCTCCCCAAAGTTGCTCCTGTCAGGCCTTCTGTGAGAGCAGCACAAAAGTCACTAACAGTGTGGTCTTTAGTTAGTGTGTGTGTGTGTGTATGTGTGTGTGTGTTCATCAGTATGCATGTCCACATGTGCGCACAGGTACATGTGCTTTGACAGTACGATTTTATTATGGGTCATTCTATGGTCACAGGTCATCTGTTGTGCCACTCATCACTAGAGTTTGTGGTTTAAGAGGATTGAGAAGGGCAAAGGTCTTGGGAGACACTGATAATGAAGGAAGGCTCTGGGGTTATAAGCCAAGAAGGAACCATTCCAGAACACACATAGGTCAGAGTGACAATTATCACCCACATCAAGCCCAGTTCTATGGTTGCTTTTACTGGCTGTTGTACAGCACTAGTCAAGGAGGGTAGTCAGGTTGGCTGGCCACTTGGTCTTCACGGGTGTCATGAACTATAATACTAGGGTTGTTACTTTCTGGGAACATCTTTAACATGCCTCCCCACACACCGGTGGGCTTGGATTTTATTTGCTCCAGAGTCTAAAGTACTTTATGAAATAGCCTATTTATGACCATTCCTCATGTTCAAAGATACATTTCTGTATGTCTGTGGGCAGGGTGGGTGTGCTGTCTGATCTCTGGTCATGTTTACTCTATATTTTTCACGTCTGGTTAAAATACACTATGAGCACCTTCAGTGTGTTCTCTATAACTCAGCATGGTTTCCTGGTGACAGTGTGTCTCTCCATCTTTTGCCCGATGACTCCTCTATTGTTGAGCATGGGAACACTTTAGTTTTTTTCTATGAAAAGCCCTGCTGGGAATCCCTTCATAATTCTATCCTTATTTGGGAGTTTGTTTCCTTGGAGGAACTTTCTAGTGTGTGTGGAATCACCGGTTCAGAAGCTAGGTGCCTTCGTACAACACCTGCGACTCCCCAAAGCCATTGAGCCAAATGTTACCCACTAGTGCTAGTAGGTTGTGGATAGACATGGGATGAATAGGTGTAGTCTGCGTGGGTTGTGGAAGTGTTGAGGAGAAAGCAAGCCTGAGGGCAGGGAAGAGAAAGGCTCTTCTCTTCAGGGATGAGAGGGGGAAAGGAGGGAAAGCAGGGGAGGAGATGGGAGGGAAGAAACAAAAGAGACCAGGATGAGAGACCATGGCTTGCAGACATGAGTTCCCACTTCATGGCCACATGGTGGCTCCCAGCCTATAATGCCATCTAGATATTGAGAGGCAAAGAGTTTTGCATGGTTCTAACGTAATGAGCCCAGCTTGACACGCACACCCTTGGGCACATCCCTAGACCTCTTCCTAACTGATAGGCTTATGCCACGTTGAATCACTTCAAAGCTGGAAGAATAGCACCCATGCAACCATAACAGATCCTCAGAGCCCTGTTTCTGACTATAGCCAATCCAGCCTTCCCTCCCCTGCCCCCGCCCCGGACCCACAGGGCTGACTATAAAACTGAATTGCATTGACACCTATTTTGACTCTTTTTTTTCATTCTTGGCTCCCAGAATTCTGCCTTTCCAGTCATTTCCGACACATCTGAGTCTGAAGCGGGTTGGAATCTAACCTGTGCCACCTACATGGTATACGCTGTGCAGCCCTTGGCAACTAATTTCCCTGTCTGGGCTTCAACTGGAAAATGAGAGAGTAACTCTGTACTTGACACTAGCACAGGCTCCATGAATGGTTACATGATTACAGCCAGTGGTCTAACCTGGGCCTGTGCTAATAACAGAGAGAATGAAACTAGCAATGAAACATCTCATGTCTTCTTCTGTTGACATGGGTGTGTCATGGATACTATTAACCCATGGAGGGGGCACTTGTGAGGCCACCCTAGAGATACACACAGCAGCAGTTCTGGGTTGCTACCTGGTTGCTACTCTGTTACTTTTCTTCCTTTCTTCTGTTTGGATAATCACACTGGTCTATATGACACAGAAAGATACACTAAATCTCTCCCTGGAGGCCCCTCCTTCAGGTGGATAACGATAAACTAGATGTGGGAAACCCCAAGGCGATGGCTTGGCCAAGCCTTTTATAAATCCAGGAGGGCAAGCAAACTATTGGTGGCTGGCACACAGGAAAGCCCCAATCAACTAGGGAGAGCAGTCTGCGTACAGCCTCTGATGAGTCAACCCTGACTCAAAGCCCCAGCAGAGCTTCTGTCTGTCTGCAAGACAGATTCGGGCCCGTGAGCTGGTGCTCCCCAAAGCAGAGGTGAGAGCCAAGGCAAGATTTTCATGATTAAACAGAATATGGGGGCAGCCAAGGAGCTGTGAATAAAACACCTAATTGTACCTAGGGTTTTGTATTTCATTAAATTCTATTTTAACGGCATGCCTTTTCATCCTGAGTGGGTGGTTACTGCTGGAGAGGGCTATTATGCTTAACTATTTTAACAAGAGTTTTGTTATGTGTAGGGGAGAGCAAATTGGCTAAGGAAGTGTGCAAGGCTCCATTTCTCTGCTAAGTTTATGGCCATGATCAAGCTTGCAAGCAAGACTCAGGTATGAAGGTGTAAGCATAGAATAAAGGAGAGGTAGGCGAAGGAGAGCGAGAGAGAGTAATTAGAGCTCAGAAGACCAACAAGACACCACGAGGAGCTAAAGAACCCACCAGAAATAGTTTCTGGAATTTTCTCCTGGGTAAGGAGAGTCCAAGCAGATTAACCCTCGGCATGGGTCATGCCTTTGTCTGCCTCTCATCCTGGGTGAAAGCGTGTCCAGTTTGGGCAGAAGTCACCCAACTGGAGTTGGTAGGGTAAGATGAAAATGAATGGAAAATGTGAGTAGAAAGTAAATAGTTCTCACATCAGCCCTGAGAGACCCCCCCCCCCGGCAACATATTGTCCTCATGTTGCAGTGATTGATTAGTATTTGATGTCAGTACATACCTGTTCTTCTTACCCTAGACCCCCGACTAAGGCAGAGACATCATCTGAGCAGGTGTGTTTCCAGGGCCAAAGATGTTCAATAAACATCCATTTTGGTTATTACATTTTAGCAAACAACAACCAATGTGTTTAAGACCATGTATTCTAGACCAGGCTACTTGGGCTCTACGCCGGTCACTAATGACACATTACTTATGTAGCTTGTGCCTCAGTTTCCTCTAGTACAAAAGAACTATAGCGATAGTCCTGGGAAAGTTATGAGAGGAACACTTACATAGTGTTCAGTTGGTGTCCGCTTTCCAATTTCTTCGCCGCCACCAAAACCATCACTGTGATCACCGTCATCTGCATCAGAGCTAGTCACTAACCTCTGCCTCAGTTTCCTCTCCTAAACTCAATTGCTTGCTCATGTAGATAGCATTTGTCCTCTATGAGCCTCCCGTGTTCTGTCTTACTCATTCTGTATATTGGTTACAGAAATGTCTAGGTCTCAAGGTAGCATTCTCTGCCAACCAATGCTTGACACACTCAATGTGGGGTGTGTGTGTGTGTGTATGTGTGTGTGTGTGTGGTGTGATATATGTGTTATGTGTATGTGGTGTGATGTGTGTGATATCTGTGTATGTGGGGTGTGTGTGTGTGTGTGTGTGTGTGTGTGTGTGTGTGGTGTGATATATGTGTTATGTGTATGTAGTGTGATGTGTGTGATATCTGTGTATGTGGGGTATGATTGTGTGTGTGTGTGTGTGTGTGTGTGTGTGTGTGTGTGTGTGTGGTGCTGGGGATTGAACTGAGGTCCTTAAATACACTCAGGAAATATCTATCAGTAAGCTACACCCAAAGCTTTCAAAGGGGATTTAAAAAATAGTCATCTGAGAGGATAAACGGGATAAATTGTAAGTTCTGACCCGTATTTGGGGCTGCTTTTATCAGTACCAAGCTGTGCGGCTTATAGGAAGTCCCCTAACTTTCTAGGCCTCTTCCATTGGCGTGAAAGGAAGGAACTTAGTTTTCAGTGCAGCCCAGATTCTCAGCACTCCCCCTTTGAGGACTGCAGCGCTGGAGCCAAGCAGCTACTAGCCCCATTCAGAGTACAGCAAAGCCATTCCATAGACATGGACCCTATGATCTGTGATCTTCCTTCTGGGAGTCAGAAGCCTCCATGAGTGACTGACAGGATAAAAAAAATCATCTGGGATATGAGAGGAAGAGCCCAAAAAAGGAGAGGTTAGATATGCACAAACGAGCCGGTGAGGGTGGGAGTCAGTGAAGATTCAAAAAATATATATCATGGAAGCTTCAAAGGATGGAGCTGCAGTCACAGTGTCAGGCATGAGGGTGAGGGCTTGTAAAATGAGTGTCCATATGATGGGCTAAGGTCACAGAGAAGTCTCTCTCAGTCTCTTCATGCTAGTGAAAGAAACTCCAGTGCAATTGCAGGACATTTGCTTGGGTCCTGCAACACTTCAAGTACCTCCAGGGTCCCCAGGGTTCCCCGCAGCACAGGATGGGACAATGGCAGGGAGCAAAGCGAGGCTTTGAGCCCTGACTGGGGAGGGGAAAAAAAGGAGAAAGGGGAGAAAGAGGAGGAAAGAAAGGAAGGCAGAGTCACCGGATAGCCACAGCGGAGAAACTAAGAAAAAGAACAGGGATTTAGGTTTGCAGCAGAGCCACAAAAAATCCTTCTACCCCACTGTCCGTGAGTTCTAATGCTAAAGGCAAAGCAAGCTAATTCGGTGGTGCTATTCCAAAGGAAAGGCACACAGGGTTTCAGGCAAGGACACCAAGAAGCCATTATCCTTGGGTTGCCTTGCTGTCCATCTCATCCCCACAAAATCCCAGAAATAAGAAAGCCAATGGCGGTCAAGATGCCTGTGAAAAACAACAACAACAACACAACAACAACAGAAACAAAACAAAAACAAAAAACAAAAGAAAAAACAGGGTTTAGAACAGCAGGATTGGGGCTGGAGAGATAGCTCAGAGGTTAAGAGCACTGGATGTTCCTCCAAAGGTCCTGAGTCCAAGTCCCAGCAACCACATGGTGGCTCACAACCATCTATAATGTGATCTGATGCCCTCTTCTGGCAGGCAGGTGTACATGCAGGCAGAGCACTGTATACACAATAGACTAGCAAGATCCAAGGTAGCACTGTACACTCACATGGCATGAGGCTAGAGACCTCAGAATAAGGAGACCAGCACTCAGGACCCCCATCCCCACAGCAGAACTATGCAAGAAACAGCCAAAAGAACCCGGGACACCTCCTGGAGAAGATACGGCTGGCTGGAAGACTTCTTCAGGCAACTGGATGCAAGGGTCCCTCTAGCATTGAAGGACTGACTCTACCGAGTAGCTGGGGTTCCCTTCTGAGAGGAAAAGCAGACCATTCATTGTGCAAGGCTCTCCGTGGAGGAGGTCCTAGAAATGGAAGAATGTCACAGGAAGTTTTTCCCACAGTGCTCTAGGATAGAGTCAGCCTAAAGCACTGTTGTTACAAGGGGCTGGCTAAAGGGACTCTCCCACTGGAGGGAGGAAGCAGAGCTAAATCGCGTATGAGGCCTGACTGGTAGAGCCTGGGGATAAACAAGAGCACCGATGGCTTCAGTGAAGCTTGAGAAAGCCATCAGAAGTCACAGATCCCATGTATCCTTGTCACTGTTCCATGCTGTGATACGACACCATGGCCAAGGCAACTACTGTAGGAGGAAGCATTTAGTTGGGGCTGTCTCACACATTCAGAGGTTCAGGCCAATTATCAGCATGGCAGCATGAGGCAGGCGCTGGAGCAGTAGCTGAGAGCTACATCTTGACATAGGCAGGGTGGGAAAGACACTGGGCCTGTCTTGGGCTTGTGAAACCTCAGGTCACACACTCCCTCCCTCCAACAAGGCCACACCCGTAATCTTCCTAATCCTGCCAAATATCTACTCCCTGGGGGTGAGGGCATTCCTATCCAAACCACCACATTCCACTCCCTGGCCCCCATAGGCTGGCAGCTATATCATAATGCAAAAAATGCATTCAGTCCAACTTCAAAAGTCCCCATACTCTGTCACAGTCTCAACACTGTTTATAAAGTCCAAAGTCTCTTCTGAGAGTCATGGCAATCGCTTAAGTGTGACCATCTGTAAAATCAAAATGAAAAAGTAGCAAGTAGCTGGCGTTCCCATATGAGAGGAAGGCCTGACTATACTTCCAACACACAGTGACACAGAATATACATTAACATTCCTTAAGGGAGAAAAGGGAGCACAGTGAGGAAATACTGGACCAAGGCAAGACCAAAGAGCATCCTCACGTCTGACGTCAATGTGCTCCTCAGAGCTCCAATTCCTTTCAGCTTTGTTGACTACAACACACTTTCCTCTCTTGAGCCTGGTTTGCAGCTTTCCTTAGCAGATATCTGTGATTCTGGCATCTCCAACATCTTGGTGCCTCCAGAAAACTCCCAGGCTTCACTCTCACAGCTTCATGAAATGGCCTTTCTGGGCCTCCCTGAAGGGGCACCCCTGACACATGAAAGGCCTCAAGCAGCTTTTCCTTAGCCCCTGAGAGAGACTCCATAACCCCCTTTTTTGTAACCTCAACTCTGAAGATGGAACTGCATGGCTGAATATGCCAAGTTCTGCTGCTTAAAGTGGCTGAATTTTGGCCTCCTCCTTCAATTACATTTGCATCTGCTTTCTGTTGTTGGTGATCTCCTTCAGTGCGTAAGCTTTCCTTTTATTCATTTGTACAAGTTGGAAGCTTAGCTGGGCGTGGTCTCGCCCTGAGATTTCTACTCCCTTTATACCATTTAACACCAGGCTTTCCTTTAAACTCTTTATCTCCTTGAGCACAGGAGTTAGTCCATTCCACTCCCCAGGGCTCCTTTGGTCTAGTACTTGTACATTGTGTATTTTTCCTTGCTCAGTTTGCTCCTTTTCTTTATAGATCGGCATAAGAGTGACTACTAATAACCACAGGACACAGTCAGTATTAGGCTGTCTTGAAATCTTCTCTTCCAATTCTATTAATCCAAAAGTCTTCACTTTAGCCTCTGACAAGTTTTTAGGTCAAGTGCAGAAAGCGGCCACATTCTTTTCCAAAGTATTTCAAGAACCATCTCTAGGCCACTTACTAATATTCTTCACCTCTGAAACAAATTGGCCTGGGGACCTGCAGTTCAAATGGCCCCCAGCATGGCCTTCCATGCTCCTTTTAGGATGGCCCAGTAAGCCCTGATTAAAGTATCCAACTGACTTTCTAATCCAAAGTCCCAAGGTCTTGCATATTCTTTCAACAAACAGCATGGTCAGGCCCATCACAGCAGTGCCCTAGTCCCTGGTACCAATTTCTGTCTCAGTCACTTTTATTGCTACGAAGAGACACATGACCAAAGCAACTACCGCAAGAGAACGCATTTAATTGGGGCTTTGTTTACAGTTTCAGCAGTTTGGTCTCTAATTCTCATGGCGGTTAACTTGGTGCCATGCAGGCAGGCACAGGAGCAGTAGCTAAGAGCTACATCCTGATCTGTAGGCAGAGAGAGAGAGAGAGACCCTGGGTCTGGCTCAGCCTTTTGAAACCTCAAAACCCACCACAACCATAAAGAGATCACTGCTAGATATGGTGTCACATACGTGTAAAACCCTCACTGGGGGGGGCAGGCGGGGGGGGAGGGTTTAGGCAAGAGAGTTAAAAGTTCAAAGCCAGACTGAGCTACATGGCAAAACAGTGTCTCAAAAACAAATAGGAACCAAAAGCAAAATCACAACCTTAGTCTACGGGGAGGAAAGAACTTATAACTGTGATGGTGGTCACAGTCCAGGATATGGACCAACTCCTGGGAAGACCCTCCTCCTCTGTACATGGCATTACACAGGGTGTGGACCAACTCCCTGGGAAGACCCTTCTGCACCACACACAACATTACACTTGAAGATAAGTGCCGGGTATAGAGTCGTGGATGTTGGGGTGATAAGAAAACAAAGGAACTTTTCTTAAAAGGTTATTATGGGGTGGGGGGGGAAATCATAGCACTAAGTTTTTATTTCTTGATGGAGAGGGTTTGATGGTCAGCATATGCACCACCTTATACATTTGTTTGGCTGTCTGAGAAAACCCACCAGGAAAGGACAGCTAAGTCACGCGCCATTGTGTGGGAAGAACAAGAGGAGAGAGACGATCTCTCCAAATGTAAACCCTTTTCTACTGCTTGGTAGCTGTGTGGCTTCAAGAGAGTGGCTTAATCTCTCTGTGGTCTCTTTGAAGTAAATAAAAGAATACTTTCCTAGACGGATTAAACACTTAGAACATTTGTGAAACTATTTTAGTGTAAAACATTTGGAACTATCCATATGGCTTAGGAAGGAAGATGATGATGATGATGATGATGATGATGATGATGATGATGTCGTCATCTATCATGATGCTTTTTAAGGGGCAATATGTAAGGGAGAAAACCTGGACATTGGAAAGGCTTAGAACGCAATTCTTCTCCAACCTATTACTTCAGCAAAATTCTTTCCCTAAAGAGTTAGAGTGAGAAGTAAGGTAAAATACATCTTGTTCTATGCTTGGCATGTAATATATTTTTTTAGAAACATTATTATTCTCTTTCCCCTATTTTCCTGTATCAGTGTGTCTCATCAATGTGTCTGGACACTGAGACGAGAGGCAGGGACATAAATATGAATGAGATGTAGCTCTTGTTCTCAAAAGGCCTCAGAGTCCTCAAGAAAGACCTGGACACACACAATGACACTGTGCTATATGACAAGAACCATACCTGGGCATCAGCACAAGCGTGTTGGGATTGTAGAGACAGAAAGACCAATCATCCTGAGGAAATCATCCCTTAGGAGGCAATGGAATTTGGAAGGAGAATTTTTCTGGGCCGAAAAGTTCTGAAGAGAGAGGAACATTTTCATCAGCATAGGAGACATGCTGAGGCTGTGTGGTCACCCAGAGAGACACTAGTCTTTTCTTGGAGCCACATTCTCTGTTTCTTTGCCAAGACCCATGGATGCCTAAGCAGGATGCCCCCACTCGCCTGTAAATGTTCTTCGTGTGGAGAATGGTCAGGGAAAGCAGGGTAAAGGTGGTCACTTGGTCAGCCCACAGTGGCACATTATGAGTACACCACAAGGAGGAAACAGGCCGGAGAGAAAAGTTCATAACAGCAGGGCCGACAAAGTAGTGTTGTGCCAATCCAGAGTAAGGACGCTGGGAGATGTCACACGCTTGTTCTGGCTGCTTTAACAGTGGCTACACCCAGTCCTCTTGACTACCACCTTGGCTAAAAGAGGTCCCTGAATTCCTAGGCAGGAATCCTGGGTCTAAGCCAGAAGTTTTAGAGGACGGGGTTTTTGTCTGGAGTACAGTACACTGGCACCCTCAGAATTCCCCCACCAAAGCCAACAACTAACTGGCTGACGCTTGCAGGGAAACCAGATCCAAAGCTGAATCTCAGCACTGCCTGGCAGCAACAGTTTCTTCCCCCGGCCTTATGAAAAGGACACATGAGCCAGAAGGTGGGGACGCATGCCTTTAATCCCAGCACTCCACAGGCAGAGACAGGCAGCTCTCCGAGTTCAAGGCCAACCTGGTCCACAGAGTGAGTTCCAGGACAGTCAGGACTATACAGAGAAACTTTCTGGAAAAAAAAAAAACGGGAAAGAGGAAGAAGAGGAGAAAAAGCATGTGTGTAGCTACATGCTTTAGTGTGCATATAGACACGTATACACATAGGATGTGTCCATTGTGTGCATGTATACATGATTGTGAATACATGCATTGTCAGTAATATATGGCAGTATAATTTGTATACTTGTGTGTGTGTGTGTGTGTGTGTGTATGTGTGTGTAGTATACAATGTATATTGCATGTACGTGCAAGATTGTGGCATGTATGCTTGTGTGTATGCTCCTTATGTGTCACACATATTTGTGCAGTCGTGTGAATTGAGTGGGGGGTGTATATACATATAATGTGTGCCTGTGCACGAGGACATGTGTGCTGTGTGCGGCTGTGTGGTTGAGTGGGAGCTGAGGGGCTCAGAGACTCTCTTCTCCAGAGCTCTATAGAAGGGAAGCCCTCAGGCCAGTGAGGACAGAACACCCACTCTAGACCCGCTTGCCTCTTTCGGAGAAACCTACTGGCCATTTCACAGGTCTGCCCAAACCACCACAAGCATTGTGAATTTCTCTCTGTTCCCAAATCTTCCCTCCCCCAGTGTCCTGTCCCAGAATGCTGATCCCCCACCACCTGCCGTATCAGTCTTTTCATGCTCAGGGTCCTTGCTCTGTATCCGCTCTCAGAAATATCTGGAACCCCTTTTCCAGTAAGGGAGCTCAGAGGGCTACCTGCCATAGTGATGTCTGGAAAGTGTACGGAGCTGTCAAGTGTAGGCTACATGGCCAGGCAGGCATAGGAGCAGGATCCCAGCCCTGCTCCAGAAGCTAAAAATTGCAAGGCCCTCTGGGACAGTAGAAAATGCCAGGGCTTTGGGATCTGAGCCCTGATCCAGCTAGCCACTGCCCAGCTGTGCTGCCTTGGGCAAGCCCTGGGCATCCCTCACATCGCTTAGGAAATGGAAGCAGTTGTACCGACAAACCTCATTCAGTGCCCTGAGAGAGTTAAGGTAGAATATTTAAAAAACAGCATCAAAAGTTTGAAAGTGCCCAGGAGTTAGGGAAAGGCTTGGGTGCCTCCTGGAGGGAATAACAGGGTCTCCTGTGTGGGGAAGTCATCCTCTTATCTATCCCCCTTTCACTTCACCTCTAGGGAGAGCTACTTTTGCCCAATGGAACACCTCCATAGAAGGGGCTGGTGCACTTGAGAAGTTTCTAGAGGCGGAAGAGACGGGTTGTCCCCTTGTGCCCCCTTGCAATAGTTCTTCCTATAAATTCATGCACGTGCAAATCAGAAACTACACTCATTCGTGCCCATCACCCAGGATATGTACACGCAGAACATACAGCCCGTCATAGGCACTTTTCCACTTAGGACAGCAGCCGCAGTACATCACCCACAGGCAGTTTCACGAACTGAAGAGCTTGGCACAAATGCCTGCTCACATATAAACAGTTCACATCCTACACACCCCCTGCATGA
The DNA here is from genome assembly GCF_964271855.1 of Acomys minous. Lineage (NCBI taxonomy): Eukaryota > Metazoa > Chordata > Mammalia > Rodentia > Muridae > Acomys > Acomys minous. The sequence continues at coordinate 74,165,577 of NC_140493.1, read as the reverse complement.
CACAGAACTCACACTTGCTCAAGTGCCCACGCTGCACAGCCCCTTCTCTCTCCAGCCCATCTCACACGCCCAGGCATTCCCCCCCCCCCACCCCCCGCATTTCTTTGCACACGGCTGAACATAAACACAACATTTTTACTACTCTCCATCGCTTCCACAAGCCGGCACAACCGACCACATCTGTGCTGCACCCCTCTCCCCCGCAACTCCAAGAAGAGGCTTCCCGCTCGGTGTGCAGCGGCCACAGTGGCCAGGAATTAAAATGCAGCAAGGAGGAGCCGGGAGCGTCAGCACCGCGTCTCCAGGAGCGCACAGTGCTTGCCGCGACCGCCGCCGCCCCGCCCGCCCTGAGCCCCCGCGGGGCCAGCGAGCGCAGTAGCAGGTGCTCAGAGCCCAGCAGCGCCAGCCTCGCGCGGCTGCTGCCCAAGTTCGCCCAGGGCCCAAGGAGGGCCGGGCCACTGAGAGAGGAGCGCAGCCGTCGCCTCCGTCACTGCCACCGCCATCGTGGACTTGGAGTCTCAAGAGGAGACCGGCCCACGAAACAGCGAGCTTCGATCAGCAGCGAGTCCGGATCAGCCCCAGGAGGTGTTTTGGGCTCCGCAGTTCCCAGCTCCTGGCGCCTGCGGAGGAGAAGAGGCAAGGGACAGCGTGGTGAGGCTTTTCTAGAGAAGATACGTGCCGCCGAGGGGAGAAGCGGTAGTTGCTCGGGACCAGAAACCTTGGAGGGGCCCGGCAGCGAGCGGCTTTCCGCAGGACGCCCTGAGAAACCCTCGGTCCCAGACGACTGTAGACACCCTGCAGGACTCAGGAACTGGACTTGGGGATGCCTGGGAGCGTCTCCGCAGAAAGGCAGCGGTGAGGAAGAAGGGTCCTAGAGGAAAGGGAAGGAGGAAGACGCCACTTGGCGACCACTCACCCCCCGTACACACCCACCCCACCCGCCGAGACTGGAGCCGCGGAGCGCCTCTGGGGGCGCTCGTTCCTTGGCGCCTTCCCTCGCTTGTCCCAGTACCGCTGGGCTAAGAGCCAGACTGGTGGGGTCCCCGGGACTGTCCAAACCAGGCATGGTGGCCCAGTGGCCCCTCTCTCAGGATCAGGGTAAAAACTGGGGTTAGTTGGTGCAGGGGGACTCAGTTCAGGGTCCCCCGAGGTCCAGAACCAGAGGAGGTCGGCGGGCACAGAGCCCAAGGATTGGAGAGGCGGCTCCCACCGGGGCCCCTCTGGAGGTAGCGCCCGGTGACTCGCGTCCACCTGGAAGACTTGGGGCTAGCAGAACCTGGGAGGCGCTCGGGAGAGGCCAGAGCCAGGGGCGGCGGGCCGAGGCGGCACTCAGTCCCGGGCGAGCGCCCGCGGAGGCGGCGGCGGCGACGCCGGGAGGGCATGCCGCGGCACCGGAGCTCCTGTCGGGCGCAGGCTTCCCTGGCGCAGGCTGCGCGCGGCTGCTGCTGCTCCCATTGCTGCTGCGGACTCCCATGGCGGCTCCGCCCGGTCGGGGCCGCCGCCGCTGTCGCCAGCCTTGGGCTGAATGAATGAGCCGGAGCGGCGGAGCCCGGCTGCCAGCGACCGCGCTCACCGGCCCGGGACGCTTCCGTATGGCCCGAGAGCAGCCGGCGCCCGTGGCGGTGGCTGCAGCCAGGCAGCCCGGGGGCGACCGGAGTGGCGATCGGGCGCTGCAGGGGCCAGGGGTCGCCCGCAGGGGGCGGCCGTCGCTGAGTCGCACTAAATTGCACGGGCTGCGGCACATGTGCGCCGGGCGCTCGGCGGCCGGAGGCTCTTTCCAGCGGCGGGCGCTGTGGGTGCTGGCCTTCTGCACGTCCCTTGGCTTGCTGCTGTCCTGGTCTTCGAACCGACTGCTCTACTGGCTCAGCTTCCCGTCACACACGCGAGTGCACCGCGAGTGGAGCCGCCAGCTGCCGTTCCCGGCGGTCACCGTGTGCAACAACAACCCATTGCGCTTCCCGCGCCTCTCCAAGGGGGACCTCTACTACGCGGGCCACTGGCTGGGGCTCCTGCTGCCCAACCGCACGGCGCGCCCTCTGGTCAGCGAGCTGCTGCGGGGCGATGAGCCGCGCCGCCAGTGGTTCCGTAAGCTGGCTGACTTCCGCCTCTTCCTGCCGCCGCGCCACTTCGAGGGCATCAGCGCTGCCTTTATGGACCGCCTGGGCCACCAGCTGGAGGACATGCTACTCTCCTGCAAGTACCGGGGCGAGCTCTGTGGTCCGCACAACTTCTCCTCAGTGAGTTGCCCTCCGCGCGAACCCGCCCCTTCTGACCCCGCGCTTCCTGAGGCTCTTAGTTGGGCCCCTAGGGACTGCTGGACACCAGGTCCCTGTGAGTGTCACCACTTCCAGACTGGGTGCCACAGCTCCTTGGTGCCCAGGCAGAACCCGCTCTTGAGTCCCCTCGGTCTTCAGGTGGTAGGAAACTTGGGCTTAGCTCTGTGTAGGAAGTCACCTTAACCTTAATGCCGTTGGAGTCTCCTTGTACAGTTTCTTCCAGTGTGAACCCCCAGACTCCTTCCTCTGTCTACTCTCTATGGGTACCATCTCTGAACAGTGGTTCTCCTGCCCCTAACCTCACCCAAGGTTCATGGGACTCAAAGCTACTGCTCTCTGCCTGGCCTTTAGAGTCCTCTTAAATGGGGCTTGTTGTCTTTGGAGAGAACCAACGCAAAATCCCGCAAAAAAAAGGGGGGGGGGGCTAATAAGAGAATCCTGCAGAGTTTCTAACATAGCTTGAGATCCTAAGCAGCGAATGCTCTCGGAGTTCCACACGAAGTCTAGGAGGAAACTCCCAGGACGTTAAGAAACACCAAAGTTATGATCCTCCTTTGGGGCAGTGGCATCCATCTGTGAATTGACAAAAACGCTGAGCAAGCACACCCCCACACCCACCTCTCCTTGGCCCTGTAAAGTGTTACTGTGAATCTTCCTGGCTGGAGGAATTTCCTGCAGGTGGGGCAAAGTTGCAGCAGGGTAGTAAATGCAAACAGTCAGGGCCAGGAGAAGCTGTGCTGGAGGTTTTGTGAGCCATTTGTTGTGCAGGTTCCCCCACAGTGTGGGTCTGGAGAACGCAGATGTCAGGCAGAAGGTATCTGCCTTGTGCGGTCTGTCTCAGAAGCGCTCCTGTGCCAGGCCCCAGCGTGGTGCAAGCCTGTACAACCTTTCCTGTGTAAATGCCCCTCAGGTGGGCTCCGGCTTTTCTACCAGGGCAGGGAAGGCTGGTGTGCATTCTTGGGTAGTACTCTCAGAATGATCTCTTCAGAGGATTTTTCCTGGACTTTCACTGTCGCAACAGGTGTTGGCTTGATGCTGGTCAGTCCTAGATCTCTGATTGGCTGTTGTGGTTATTTCTTGCGTAAGATGTCCCTCCCCCTTCAGTCTTACTCTGTTGATTTTTGCTGAGTATAGAGTAATTCTGAATTATCCCTCTCTAACACAGTCCATGTTTGGGGGGCATTTCAGCGGGCCCCAGACTGTCTCATCCGAGGCCACCTGCCTTAGCAAGTGAGGAATGCTGTTAATATATGTTTCTACAAGGCTTCTTCTAGAACCTCAAGCACAGTCCATAAAGGCCAAAGAATTCAGGGGACAACACTGTAGTCAGTTGGATTTTGGCTGACCACTGGTGAACAACCTCCAGGGTTAGACTAAAGTTCAAGGTTATGCCTAAATATCAGGTCTAAGTTGCATGGCACACAGCCTCCTCCATGCAATTCTGCATGGGATGATTAGCTTACAAAGCATGTGGTATGGCCTCTGATGGCCAGGGTTCCCTTCCAACATCACAGCAGACCTGAGTTAGCGTTCATTCCTATATTTAAAACGAGGCGGGAACTGTAAAGAGCAATCTCATGGTCCGCATCAGCAAGTCTAAAGTCTAACGTAGCATACCAGCAAATGCAGTGCACAGATGCCACAGGGAACCCTCCTCTCTGATCCTGGGCCTAGCTCCTATCAGAAAAAACAAACAAAACAAACAAAAACTGAGTGAGATTCATGTCTCCCACCCTGATGCCTCCCGCAAAGCCTCCCTCCCATGCCGCCAAGAAGCCGGGAGAATGAAACAGAGGCCATCCCAAGTGGTCTAGGTAGATAGAGCTTAACTCTTGGCTTCCACCTCCACAGCAGGTATGGATGTGCGTTGTGGGGGACAGGAGGTAAGGAGCTGAGAACAGCAGGGTCCTCCCCACTGGAGCTTACTCTTTCTCCCTGTAAGGATTTGCCAGCCACGCCCACTGAAGGGAAAATACTACTTCCGTCCCCAAAGGCTTGTGCCCTGACACTCAAAGTGACCCCTACAAAGTGACCCCCAGTGGGTTGTGACTCTGCTCCTGTCCTCGGAGGTCCTGGCTCTGTAACAAGGCTGTGGGTTTGTTGCCTTCCTACCTGTGGACTCCAGAAGCTGCTTCAGGGGAGCTCCTGACGCCACCGAGCAGACCCCCATCAGAGAGGCTCTCCTCTGACTGCCTGCTGTGTGAAGGAGCCTTTGCCACTCTTGATGGAGTGGCTTTGCAGTGTAGAAGCTGAGGGCAGGGACTCTTGGATCACGTGTCTGCTCAGATCCTGAGTGTCTCCCTTTCTCTGTCTCTGTCTCTCTCTGTGTCTGTGTCCGTCTCTCTCTCTCTCTCTCTCTCTCTCTCTCTCTCTCTCTCTCTCTCTCTCTCTCTGTGTGTGTGTGTGTGTGTGTGAGAGAGAGAGAGAGAGAGAGAGAGAGAGAGACAGAGAGAGAGAGAGAGAGAGAGACAGAGAGAGAGACAGAGAGAGAGAGACAGAGAGAGAGAGACAGAGACAGAGACAGAGAGACAGAGAGAGAGACAGAGAAAGACAGAGAGACAGAGGCAGAGAGACACAGAGAGAGTGAGAGAGATTTCTTTGGCTTGGAGTCTTTCTTGACCACCCCACCCACCATCACAAAACCCGGACAAGCCCACAAACAGGTTTCTTCCACTTAGTCTCCACTCCCCTGTGCATGTGGCTGTACCTGCTGAGGCTGCTCGCCTCTTCCTTCAGACCAGGGAAGGAACTGTGTGTAATTTTACTGCTGTCTCCAGTTCCCAGCACAGAACCTGGCACATAGTAGATGCTCAGGAATGAGTGTCTTCACGATTATCTGCAGGATCGGCTGTCTTCTTGGGTCTTGGTTGACTTCCTCTGGCAAATACCTGTAAACCGCACTTCCAGTGGTTCCCACTGGCAGCCTGTGGCAAGAGGAGCAGCCTGGTCAGCACTTATGAGGCACCTGTAATTCCCAACTTGTCAAATGATAGAGCAACAAGTGAAGGGACACCTATCAGGAAACGTGCCAGCTGTCTCTAGTCAGTCAACACCGATGGGAGAGAAATCTATTGCCAAGGACAGTCGGTTGGGCTCATTCTCCAGGCCTGTTCTGGGTGTGTTCACTGGTGCCTCTGGGCTTGCTGAAGCTAGGGAAGGGCTCATCATTCAGCAGACAAACAGAGCGGTGCCGGCTTCTGAAAGCCTGTGTCGTTTCCCTGGCATCAGCCGCAGACCTCGGCTCTGCACACACTGGCTCCAATGTAGCTCCTGGCATTGGAGAGAGCGGGCAGGAAGTGGAGCTGTGAGGCCAAGCTCTGAGAGCCCAGGGGGAGCTTAACAGAAAAACCAAAAGACTAGAAACAGGAAGATAGGCAGATGCAGAGTAGGCTGTACTTCAAGAACAAGGGGTCATGGTCCTCTCTAGGAAACAGCATGCTCCGGGAGGAAGAGTCAGGCAGAGCTGGTCTTGGGCTTTCAGTCTGCCCCTTCTCAGCAGTGTTTCCTGGGCCTCCACTAATAAGTTCTCCATCTCAGAGCTAGGAAGGAGATATGTCGGTGTAGAGGCTGGGTTATGCCTGAACAGCAGTAGATGCTTAATATTCAGAAGTCACTGTTATGGTATAGAGAAATAGCTAGGCACGGTGTATAGGTGCCTGGTGGTTAGATGTACTAAGTATTATCACCATAATTATCACGTCTTACCATGGCAACTTATCTGAGGGAGGTAGGCACGCTCATTCTAATGTTAGTCATTGAATCAACCAGCACCTACTACATGTCAACTCTGTGCCGAGTTCTTTATTAGATACCAGAGGTATAAAAATTAAATAGGACTTGATGAAGTCCCTTTGGGAACTTGCAAGAAATGTGTGAACCAGAGCCAAGGCTCAAGAGCATCCAGACCAGACTGGGGACCTCCAACGGCTTCCTGGAGGAGGTGACATCCAAGATGAATCTTGAAGACTACACAGGAGTTCCAAGGGAGAGAAAGAGACAAAGCAACAGCACGCACAAACAAGAGAGTCCAAAAGGGAAGCATGAAGCAGAGAGATTGAGACAAATTTAAAATAGCTCAGGGGAAGGTGGTGAGGAAAGGCCGCAAGGCAATGGAGTGATCAGAACCTGGGCTCAACTAAAGTTTTGAAATTTGCATCAAGATTCTGATGTGTTTCACTCCTGGCTGTTACACCGTCATACCTGTGCCCAGACATCTAACTCCCACCTTTATTTCTAAGTCCATTGTGGCTGTTTTTGTCTGTATCCACATTATCCCCTTCTCTGTAGGAGTTAACCTCTAGTTCAGATCTGGGCCATCCACAATGCTTTTAAAAGCCAAGGAAACAACATTTAGTTGGCTTTTTTTTTTTAAATCACATTTTACCATATCAAGAAAACTGGCTGCTATGAGCCAGCAATCGAAAACAAGAAATGATTTCGGTAACATATTGTTTAAAATCAGCAAATTCTGTTGAAATGATGCTGGGCCAGGCGGTCTAGTGGCTGTAAAGATGGATAGCTTCAGGGAGTCAAGAAACAATACTTCTGCCTTTATAGAAAGTGGAATAAATGAGCTACTACATGTAAAGTGCTTAGACCAGTTTTCTGGCATCAAGCAAGCATTCAATAAATGGGAGCCGTTTCCATTTTTATGACTTGTGTGAGCATTTACAGTGAAGGGCAAAGGCAGATAGCATCGGGCATCTGTGACAGGCCAGATCCTGGCTGGCTTGTTTCATGTCATCTTCGTAGTAACCGTGGACAGTTTGTGATAATCCATGTTTTTATAAAGGGAGGGAATGTCACTCTCAGAGGGTATGCAATGTGTTCCAAGTCAAGAACCAGCCAGCAGCGAGGCCAAAGTCAAACCCAAGTTGCCATGACTGCAGGAACACATGCCCTTTCTGCAGTAGGATGAGAAGGGAGCAGCATTGGGAAGGGGGCAGAGTGCATCCTATAGCATCCTGTAGGGAAGACCAGTCCAGCCTCAACTTGGCCCTGGCCAGATGCGTGCCTTTGGCCTCACGGTTCAGTTCTGAAACGATAGGATATAAGCCAAATGGCCGGTGGGACTTAGCAGCAGAGTTCTCCATTCAAGTGGGCAGTCAGAGGGGGTGGGGGGAGTTGGGGGGAGGGGCGGCAAGAAGGCTCAGATACTGCAGATGGCTGGCGCTCTTCAGGCATCCATTTCTTTTCTTTGCAGAGCTGAAGCAGTGATTATGGGGGGAAACATACACGTTATTGAAGAGCTGGAGACAGGGCGGTGATTAAATAGACATTTATACAAAGCACATGAAAGGACCTCTACTAGTTATTTGACTTCAGGGAAATTAGTTTAGGGAATCAAATGTAAACTCGACCCAGGTCTGCAGATATCCAAATTGACCCGCATCAGGCTAATTCTGGTAGTGGCTATTTGGGGGCCCGCTGTGGCCGGTCACGGAGGCATCAATCAGATGTCTTCCCAATTGAGAAGGGCTGGAGCAATAACCAGGCCATTGACTCTGCATGTGTGTAGCTTTTGACCCTGCTGATTTGCTTGGGTAGATACTCAAATCCGTTCAGCCAGGGCTCAATAAATCCTTGCTCTGTGCCAGTCACTGACCTACCAAGATGACCATAAATCTAATCTGTTTCCAGCAAAGAGGTCCTCAGAGGTCAAGGTGCTTTGTCCACTCTGCTGTCTGTGGAAGGAAGAAAGGGACTGGGATCTGTGTCAGGCACCTTTTCAGAATCCAATGAGCACTTCACAACCCATTTCCCAGATCAGGAAACCGAGGCTCAAGGGAGGCACAGGTCACACAACCAAGAGGCAAGCCCAGTCAGATTTCAACCAGAGATTGTCCCAATTCTAAAGCTGTTGGCTCTTGAGTGTTGATAAGGCTAGACCTCCCTGGCAGGGGATGGCTTTAGTGCCCCAAGTCTTCAGTGGAAGTTTATACTGCTGGTCGGTGGGGACCAGAGGAGTTGGGCTGGATTCCATGACCCGCACCCCTAGAGGGAGAGCTGGCTCTAAAGAGTGAGGGTCCAGCATGCACTTGCCATCCTCCTGCTCCATCAGCCACACACAACAGCGGCTTCATGGGAGGGGACAGTGCTCAGGAGTGGGCAGTTTGCATGGCATCCCAGTCTAACCTCAATGACCCTCTTCATTCTTTCAAGGACATTGATATCCTGAAAACCTGGCTGTTCAGACTGAGATCCCATTCAGGCTGGTTCTAACAAATGGATAATCTACTTATAATCAGAACATGAATTGTTGGTTTAAAAAAAACAAACAAACAGACTAAGAGTGGACACGGACATGAAGTATGTCAAATGTCTCCCGGACACCATTAATTTGCTTATTACGTTGTTTCCTCAGAGTCCCACACACGTGTACTGAGTTCCTGCTCTCTATCTCGCACTTTTACACTCTTTGTTTTATTTTAGTCTGTCAGTGGACCAGGCAAGAAAGTGTCCCTTTCTCCCTACTACAGATAGGGAAACTGAGGTACAGGTAGGTCAGACCTCATCTGAGATCATAGAAAAGAAGTGCTGATCTTGGGGTCCTAACATCAGCATTCTTTGCATTGCATTGTAGCCATTTCCTTTTGCCCAAACAAGCCTGCATCTTTCATCATCCTAGTCTAGAGAGGAAACTAAAGCCCACATCCCATCTCGTCTTACTCCTGTAGTGTTGGAAGGTACCTATTGGTCTCTTATGGACACCAAAGAAGGAAATGACCTGCTCAGCATCATACACAGGGAAAAGAAGAATAGGTAAAATCTGAATTCAGTTTCCCCAGGGAACATTATAGGTCAACCTAACTATTGCACGGCAAGATACCTAGGGCTTCCACGCAGACACTCTGAGTCAATAGGTAGGGACAGGGCCCGGCATGTACTTCTCACACACTCCTGGTGATGCAGACAGTGTGCAGGCTCATGATCCACTCTTGGAGATGTAAGGTTGTGAACTTCTTGAATCTCCCGAAAGTCAAGGGGGCAGCCCTGGCGCAGCTGTCAGTCATGGCCATTCCCTGGCTCTGTAACAGTCTATGGGGGAGCCAGCATCCTAGTGTGAAGAAAAGGTGGAAGGTCTCGGGAGGAATGTCGGGCTCACTGGGAAACTCAACCACTGCCTCTGCTATAGGAAACCAGGGTCAATGGAAAGTTATGGGCCCATCCAGAACATCAACCAAACCGAAGCGTAAAGGTGCCAGCTTTGCTGTAGCAGAGGCTGCCCCAAGCAGTGGTGCTTCCCTGGGAAGCCCGACTCCCTTCCTCCCCATGCTCCCTTCTTCCCTCCACTCCAGAATTCAGGCCCAGAAGTCTTCATGCCCCTGAAGTTGCCAGTGCCCTCCTTTCTGGAGTCCCTGGCTGTGATGCCCTTCCAGGTGTGATAGGATTAATAAGTTGACACGAGATCATCCTAGATTATCTGGGCAAGTCGGCTGTGATCCTTGTAAGTGAGAAGAAGGCAGGTTTGGGGTGCAAACCTGACATCCCAGAATTTCGGGAGGCTGAGCCAGGAGGATCATAAAGAGTAAGTCCAGGTCCAGCCTGGGCAACTTAGTGAGAGTTTCTCTAAATAAAATGGGGTGGGGTGAAAGATGGCCAGAGACACAGGTTGTTGCCAGAGTCCTTGCCTGGTGTGTGTAAGGCTCTGGATATGAGCTTCAGTGCTGAGGAGGGAAAGAGGGGGGGGGGGGGGAGAAGGATAAAAGGGGGTGGGGGAAGGAGGGGAACCAGAGAAAAGAAGGACTGGATAGTCAAAATGTGAGATTTAACCCCTGAAGCAGAGCTTTGAGAGTCAAAGAGAGAGATCCAAAGTGAGAGTTTTGGAGACACACTTAAGTGGCCATAACAGCAGCCCCTAAAAGCTGGAAAAGGACAGGGAAAAAACCCACACTGAGATCTCAAGGTGAAGCACAGTCTTGTGGGGGGACGTTGAAGGGGGCCGGTGAGACTCAGGGCACGAGAATAAGCTTGTTTGAAGTGACTACAGTTTGCAGTAATTTGTTACAGAGAAATAGGGAACGTGTTCCCTGGCTTCAGGTATACGAAATGTATTCTGTACAGGTCATGGTCCACAGAAGTGAGCCAGGCCGTGCTGCGTAGTTTAGGAGCAGGGTCTTCCTTTAAAAAAAAAAATCTAAAAAACAAAAGAATTTGTAATGAACACACATCTGCTTTCAAAAGCATCATGAGAATGATTTAATCATACTTACATCCATGCAAGTTTGGCAATTTGTGATTCAGAACCTGGGAGAAAGGCATTGAGGAGAAGTGGATCGGAAGGGAAGAATCAGGCAGACTCAAGTTCAAATCCCAGCGCCGCCGGGTGTCAAGCAGGAAGCTGGTAGGCGCTGCTTACCTCATTTGTAAAGCCCGCACCATACCCTCCTTGAGTGGTTGTCATGAAATTTAAATATAGTATATTGATCTATTACAATATTTTTGTCGAAGCCTGGCAGTGGTGGCATACACCTTTAATCCCAGCACTCGGGAGACGGAGGCAGGTGGACATCAGTGAGTTCCAGACCAGCCTGGTCCACAAAGTGAATTCCAGGACAGCCAAGGCTACACAGAGAAACCCTCTCTCCAGTCCCAACCCAACCCAACAACTTGTTTATTGAGAATCAATCATGGACCAGACTCAATGGGTAAAAGTTGAGTGTCAGTACAGAGAGTGCTTGCTTGTGTGTGTAAAAGCATCACAGAGGTGTGCAGGTGTCAGTGTCCTCCTCCTCCTCCGCAGGTGATAATCTCACTCCTCCCAAGAAGGGCCTCTAAGGCTCTGGCTGAGCAGCCTCCTGCTGTGACACAAGATTAGCCAGGAAGCAAGGCACAGTTCTCACGTCACATTTCTCTGGGCCAGCTGGTGCCTTTAGTGTCCTGTTCAGAACTAAAGTGCAGAGCGGGAGGGGTGAAGAGATGGCTCAGTTGCTAATGTGCTTCTCAAGAAAGCAGGAGGAACTGGGTTTGCATGTCCAACATTCACATAAAACCCTCATGCGCTAAGGGTGTCGGTAATGCTAGCACTGGGGCAGATCCGTGGAGCTTGCTGGCCGCCCAGCCTAGCCAATCAGTGAGCTGTGAGCTCAACGAGACACCGCCCCAAAATATAAGGTGGGGAAATACTTAAGAAAGATACATGATGGGACTTCTGGTTCCCATGTATAACATGTGTGCGCGCGCGCGCACACACACACACACACACACACACACACACACACACACACACGCAGGGGGTGGGCTCAGAGGGGGAAAGGCTAATGGCTCAGCTATAAAGAGCTCATACAGCTCTTGTAGAAGACCCACATTTGGTTCCCAGCACCTACACCAGTCAGCCAACAACGTCTTGTAACTTGTAGCTCCAACTCCAGAGGATCCAATGCCCTCTTAAGGCCTCTGTCAGCACTTACTTGCACTCATAAGTACACACACACACACACACACACACACACACACACACACACACACGATTAAAAATAAAGGAAATCTAAAAAAATAAAATAAAATAAACAGGAATCCGAGAGGGCCACTGGGGATAGATTCTCAGCATGTTTGTGCTTCCGCCTGCCAATGTCTATTCCCAGAGCACCAGCTTCTCCTTCCTCTGTGAACTCTCTCCTAACCACATCTGTATTCTGGCCACTTCCTCCCGATTCCAATGGCATATCTGATCTGAAAGTTGTTGATACTCTGATCTCTGAAAGTGAAGGGTTTAATCTTCTCTTGGAACCCCTCCCAACAAAAATTATTTTCCCACTTTGAAATGGCACGGGCATCCACTGTGAACTGCCATCCATAAATCTGAGCCTACTGCCCAGGAAAGTAGATGAGGTTTGATTCTTCTGCATCTCGGCACAGTCTCACAGAGCAAATTATAGAAAGAATTTGATTTATAGAAACACCTCAAAGGCCCTGGAGTGAGACGCGTGTTTATTCACTTTATTACCATTTATTTTACACTATCTCTTTATGCTCCCTGCACATGGATTTGAAAGACTATCAGGATAGATGCTTAAGGCCTGCCAGATTGCATGGCCCCGTCAAGGCACATGGTTCTCTTTGGTGAGACTGCCAACAGCTCAGACTTGGGGGATCCACATTACAGTGCTGGGGCAAAGCCTGGCCTTATAGCTAGCAAGATGGAGGTGTGAGCCTCAAGTTTCCGCCCAAAGTTTCCCAGCTCGGGGCTTGTGTGATACACACCCAGCTGCAAGCGCAGGATGCAGGCAGGCAAGCTTGATTTAAGATTCAAATATCTCAGAACAGCTGGGGATATTTAGCATCGCAATAATTACATTACATTTTTGACGGTACACGGAGTGAGAGCCTTTTTTGGGGTTGTTGCTGCTGCATATTCTATGAGCATCCAATATCTTAACCAGGCATGGAAGCCGAACTACATTTTTCACATCCAAAGAGTTTCACTTTAAAGAAAGATCCGGACTGAGGATGGTGTCTCAGTCTTTAATCTTTACCATGACTTTAGAACAGCAGAGCTATGTTCTATCCACCACAACCAAGGAACTCAGTCAGGAGGGCTGTGGCACCGAGGAAAGCAAGAAGCAGGTGGAAATGATCAGGCGCCCCTGTGTGCCAGGAGTGAGGGGATCCAGTTGGCAAATGTGAGATTGCTAAGAGACACTGATGGTGGGCTCTACAAAGTCAGCTGGACAACTTGGGTGAAATGAGTCAATGCTAGGAGGTGGGATGGCGAGAGAAAGTAAGAGAGAGAGAAAGACCCATGATGCGCCAGGCCGAGTGCCCCAGGCTTACCGTCTACTCTGCGCCACTGTCCCCACAGTCCGTGAAAGAAGCAAATCCAGAAAGGAAAGACTTATTTTGGTTCATGGTTTCAGAAAGTCCCTATCCAACATGGCGGAGAATGCACGGCTGACTTCGTGGCAGCCAAGGCAGGAGGCCAAAGCTGTTCACACTGTAGCAAAACAGGAAGCAGGAAGGGCTCTTGGTAGCAGGGGCTAGACCCATCCTTCGAAGCCTCACCCCGAGTGACCTACTTCCCCAGCTAACAAGCACCGCCATGTCGGGGAAGAAGTGGTCAAAGCATCAGCCTGCAGGAGATGTGCCAGGCTAAGATATTGGAGCCCATAGATTATGCAGCAATTTACTTTGCAGCCCAGGTAGACCAGGACCTTGTGATTCTCCTGTCTCAGCCTCCTGAGGAGCTGGGACTATGGGTCTATGCCACTAGTCCCCCCAGGACCCAGTGATGTATTTTTAACATGCACAGGATGGAAGATTTTAAAGAAACATTATAGGTTGAGGGGTGAGAGGGCCACTGACATCACAAGCAAACCAATAGATAACCCTAAATACTGTGAAGAGAAGAGTCAAGGGCCAGGGATATATCAGACGGGTAGGGAGGGGTGTTTGAAGACAGGGAGGGGGTGGGACTGGGATCTGGGGAAGGGACCTGAAAGGGGAGAAGAGGAGGTTGCAGAGGGATGGGGGAAAGAGTTCCATTCTGCATGGAGCTGGCAAACCGAAGCCAGCACGGGAGAAGCATCTGCCTCCTTCCTTCCAACATAGAAAATTCAGCTTCCACAGCTCCGTCCCTTGTTCTTTGTGCTGTGGGTACATCTGGCTCCTTCCAAACTGTAGCTGCCTCCCTCACCCACACAGTGTGCCAGTGTGCGGGGAACAACATGACTCTAGCAGTCTGGAAACACTGACCCCCCGGAATGTTAATGGGCTGGAGACTTAAGTCTTTAGGCAGCTCTCCTTTCAAATGGGAAAATGCAGCCCTAAAGAATTCAATCACACATTCCCACGTGGGGGCAGCTCAGCAGGCGGGGCGGACTTAGCCAAGCGCTTTCTGTGGAATATGGCATCTTAGCCAGTTGGCACCTCCTCCTAGGCTGGCTAGTCTTCCTGAGGCCAAAGGTCTCCAGCCTTTGACACGCTGGTGTGTTTTTCTCATCCAGCCTCTGGAAAGGTTAGGTCTGGATGGCACGTTGCCCAGCCCTCTTTCCCAGGCTTTATGTGTTTCACAGAGAGCGTGCAGATCTTTCATTTCAATTTCGCTTTCATGACCACATGATGTAGAAAAGCAGATGGTAGCACTCCCAATTCACAGACGAGGAAATCAAGGCTTGACTTGGTCAAGGTTATCTAGCTAGAGCCAGAGTTAGGATGGTGTTGGCTATAGTAGGTGGTGATTTGCTGGCTGGGGTCTAATTGTGTACCTTTCTGCAAGTGTCAGTGTCAGTGTCGCCTCTTAGATGGGGGATATTATCTCTTGTCTCAGTGGAGGGCATGTAGAAGCTAGTCAGGGTTGGAATCCTTGAATCCTTGCATGAGAGATTCCACCAAGTCACCCAGGATACCCAAGTTCCTTGAACTTCAGGAATTTCTATGTCCCTGAGAGCAAGCCAGGAATGTCACAACAATACAGACTCTGGTTCAGTCAATGGGGCCTTATGTCCTACATGTGTGACAGGCTCTCAAGCGATGCCTGCACTACTTGCCACCAGACTAGTGCATAGGCTACGTTTTTTTTGTAGCAAGGCTCTCCAAGGCCAGGAGAAAGATCAGCTTAGACTAAGAGGGAACCCGAGGCCTCTGGCCGGGACAGCCCTGGCTACATTTCAGCCTGCCACTGTACTCTTTGCGGTGGTGAATCAACCCTGTTGGACAGGGTTCAAGGCAGGGCTCCCTTATGGTGAGTCGCATCCCCGAGAAGCTCAACTGCTTTGCCAGGCTGAAGCTCCACCTCTGGGCTCCCACTGCTTAGAGATGTGCACCTCACAGCAACTGTGAAGTCTCTGTGAAGAATAACTCTTCCTTTGTCCTTGTCTGCTATTGAACTGACTGGCTCTTCAGAGAGCGTGTGAATGAAGAAATGGCGATAGAGTCACCTACCTGAGTCCCTTGCAGAGATGAGCTGCCAGGCACGTCTGCTTCCTCCTCTGATTGTGTGGATACGAGTGGACAGGCGGTGGAAATAGAGGGAGAACCTCCTTCATGATCACAGTAATTGTCCATTGTCTTTGAGCAGCGTGGTGCTGAGAGAGCTGCTCCATGACAGGCCATTCGGAGGCAATGCAGCCAGAAGCCTGAGCCTTTTGTTGCTTAAGGCCCTTAGAATCACTAAGGCGCCCTACAAACCTGCTTTGGGACTCATTCAGACCTTCCTTGGGTGTTCTGGTCACTCACTGCTCTTTCTTTGGTTCATTCAACTATTCACCGATTCGCTTACTCATTCATACATTTATCTAGTGCATTCTGCAGGCCAAGCACTGTGCTGGGCTCAAAGGATAACAAAGTGAGTCTACTCCAAGGCATCCATTCAATCTCCTCATCCTTGGGGGATCCTGTAGCCAAGCAACAGACAAGCCCCCGCAATAGCTTTTCTAACTCATTGCTGCAAAGGGAAGTGGGTAGGGACGGACCAGATAACCATTTTGTTATCTTTAGTCTGAGAGTCCTCCTTGACTGAAGGTATCACGTGGCATCCCACTGCCTTCAAGATAAAGCCAAGCACCCAGGAAATCACCAAGATCTGATTTCTGCCCACCGTGCCTTCAGTTGCACGGAACTGCTTTGGGTCCTGGAATCTGCATGGTCCACAGAACAAGCCTTAGCAAGATGCTATTCCTTCAGCCTAGAAGCCTACCATTTCCATCTTCCATGTGCTACAGAGAAGAATAGGCTTTATCCATAAACCTTCCCGTGGAAAGACTATTCTGCGTACTTGCAAGCAGCGGGGTGGCGAGTCAGGAAGCCAGGAGAAGCGGAGGAGTTACAGATCCTAGACAACAGCGGTGACTTGCTCAAGGTCACAAAGCCAGTTGGAGGCCAAATTGTCATCATCACAACTTAGTTCATCTCATGCCCTTTCTGGGGCTGATGCAAGTCTACAACTGTGCACAAAGATGAGAGCCCCCTGGGAGCCATTAATTAACACTTATGGGGCATCTTTATTACCATCTACCGAAGGCTAGCAGAATCAGCTCCGGCCAGACAGTAGGCTGCAGAGGCGAGCTGAGGTTAGGCGTGATGATTCAGATCTCAAGACGCAAGTTTTGCCTGAGATGTTTAAATAACTCAGAGCTACTGCCGCCCCAGCCGGGACAGGACAACCAGGCAGTGGTGGGTGATTTTTTGAGTGGGAGGGGATGGTATGGGAGGCAGGAGGCAGGCTTCCAGAGAGAAATTACCATTTCATATTTATGGCTTTGGCTCATAGGAGTGCCGCAGGGACAGGTTTGCTAACACATTAGGTAATTGCCTCAGTTCTCCACTGTACTCTCAAGTATGTAGCCAGCTTAGGTAGTCTTGCAGGGTATGATTCAGCCTAGACCTCCCAGATGCCTAGGGCTCTCCCAAGGCCCTGAGAAACTGATGGTAAGAAATGGGGGGGGGGAGAATGTTCATATCTCAGGCAACAGGACAACTGCATAGCTAAAGGAATGGAGGAATCCCAACATGGAAACCTAGAGACCGGGAGTCACATTCTATTGTTGTGCATCCTGTGTGGCCCCTTTCTGAGCCACTGATGCCCACCTGGAAAATAAAAAAAGATGGAGTACTAGCATTTCTCAATTTTTGTATATATTAGAATCACACGGATATATATGTGTGTGTGTGTGTGTGTGTGTATATATATGTGTGTGTGTATATATATATGTGTGTGTGTATATTTATATGTGTATATATACATATATATGTATATATATATATGTGTGTGTAAATATATGTATATGTGTATATATATATATATATATATATATATATATATATATATATATATATATATATATATAATTCATCCCCAAAGGTCATAATCTTGGCTGGGAGTGGAACCCACAGGTAACTGCAGTTTTCCTTGGGTGGACTTTCTGGGCTTGGGTGGACTTTCTGGGGCCCCAATGCTGCTGTCAGGAAAGGTCAAGGAGTCAGTGACCTTGGGATCCACCAGCCATTGTCTCCCAGTTTAGACTTCTGTTGTACGTAATTTGTGTCTGACTGAGGCTGACCCCTCCCCGTGGTCGCTTCAGAGTGCATGCTGGAGGGCTCTGGCAGAAAGCAAAAGACTTTGCTTGATGTGCTGGATGGGCTGTGTGTAGCACCTCCTGTGCCTTGACAGAGTCACCTTGGGATCCTGGGCTTCCGAGTCTTCATCCATGGACACCAAGGAAAACACTGCAGCCTGCCTGCTTGCAAGCAGGTGGGATCCAGTGTGCTGTACGTTGTAGTCTAAGGGCACATAGCCCCTCCCAGCCAGAGCCTAGAAGCAGAGAACGCAGCTCCTATCCCTGGTTCCTACCCGATTCCAAGTAGGCAGACTGCAGAGTTGTCTTTGGTATTAAAGAATGAGAGAATCCCCTTTTCCCTCCGGGATACATAAGGTGATGGAGACTCAGCACAGGCAGGCTACCTGCCACCAAGTTAGTGATATCCAGACAGATGTCCATTCAAATCCCAGCAACGCCCCCTTCCGAACTATCCTAGACTAGTTTAAGCATCTTTCTGGGTCTCCATTTGTTTATCTGTCATGGACAGAAACATCAGCCATTTTCAGAGTGGTCTTCAGAGTAATGAAAGAACCAGGAAGAGTCCCCTGTGGAACCTAGCTCTAAGCGCCGGTGTCCTTTCTTTTCCTTCTGTCAGTCCTACCTTTCTCTCTTCCCTGACTCCTCTCCCACTCGTTTTTAAACTCCTCAAGGACTGAAGTCGTGAAAAGCAGCTCTGTGTCAGTGACCTTGGGCGGGCCGCCTCATCTCCCTTTGCCTCCATTTCCCCATCTGAGATGGAGGTGTTGCTAATGACACTGAGAACAGCTTCCGGGGTGGTGGAGCTTTGGCCACAACAGCTCAGCCTTTTCAGGGTGTTTGTTCTCCCTGCTGAACCCTAGTGTGACCCTCCCCGCTGCCACTCACCTCGTGCTAGTGGCCATTGCATGAAGAAGGGACTTGTTCTCCAAGCACAGTGGTAGGTAAATAAGCCTCGTCTCTCTGGCCCCTACATCTTCCCTGCAATGACAGTTCTGCTGAGTTCACAGGGCCCGTGGGGCTCCAGGACAGAGAGCAGCAACCTATATCAGGGGTTGCTTACTGTCTCGAGGTGGCAGCGAGGGAAAAATGCTATAAATATGGAGGATTCGTTTGCAATAAGTCATGGACAGGAACCTGAGCTGTATAACTTTCTAATTCTCCACTCCAGCTTGTGCACCAAGGCAGTAAAAAAAAAAAAAACCACACTGGTAATTTATTTTTTCCACTCTTTTAATTTTGTAATTTCTTTTTCCTTAACCAACTAAAAAAGTTCTCTTAAACCCACCTGAAGCAGTCATGAAATTAAATCTGGTGCTTCTTCTACATTGCCAGGATAAAATACAGGCTCAGCGGCAATTTCTTAACCAAGCGTTAAAATGGGAGCAAATCCTGGGCTCTGTTTGCCTCATCTGACTTGGCAGTGCGGGAGGCTGGCTTGGAGGAAGGTGGCTTCGTCACAGAGAAGACCTTGTACGTCTCCCAGGTGTTGAATTTAGTCTTCTTTGAACTGGAAGCTTCCTTACGGATTCTCAGTTCCCTCGTTTGTAAAATGTGGATACAAATAATTAGCATGAAACTCCAAAATGTGGATACAAATTAGCAGGAAACCTCCATCATTGTGATAGTCTTAAAATCCAAAGAGGTGATGGGGGGAGAAGGGGCCTGTTTAGCACAAAGTGCTATAGACACAGTTGGAGATCGTTGCCATGACCCATGACGATGAGGATGATGGTGATGATGATGGTGGTGGAGCTGGTACCCATGGAGATGGTGATGATGATAGTGGTGATAGTAGCATATCGTGCACAGGCTAGGGACCGTGGATTTATGTGCTAAGAAGGGTTTTTCTTACTGTTTATGCTTCTCTGTGAACAAATAAATAGACACCTAGAGGTGGGGATATATATATATATATATCTTTGGCAGCGTATTTGCCTAGTATGAGCAAGGCCATGGTTTAATTCCCCAGTACTGAAAAAGAATGTATCCAAGTAAGGAGTTGTCGAAAATCTGTTTTCACTCCTTGTCCTCCCCTCAGAGGTTTCAGTTACTCATCGATAAATATTAATTGAGTGCTGACTGCATACCAGACCTCGTTAGCCCTGGACCACAGTGAATGAGCACAGGGAGATACAGGCCTGTCCTCACAGGTCTTATGATCCAGAGGGCTAGTTAAGTGGGGTAAGTGAAGGCAGGTGGTGATACGTAGTTTCAAATGGCCATAGGGACCGTGAAGACAGTGACATATGACAGTGGCTTAGAGAGCAATGAAAGCAATGCGTACACTGCTGACACTCACTGACACTGAAGTGGGACCTAAGTGATCACAGAGGACAGCCAGGGGAAGCCTCAAAAGCCATGTGCCAGACAGAGGACCCCCCAGCACAAAGGCTGTAAGTTGAGAACGAACTTGTCTTACTTACTTAAAAAATGGACGCAAGGACCATGGACCTTGGGCAGAATGGAAGGAGAGACAGGTGTTAAACAGACATTTTATAGGTAAACGTAAGAAGAACTGTACCAAGTCTTGTAATCTGGGCTGCTGGATTTTTGAGGCTCCTCTCGGGGAGTGTGACGCCACTGGGGGGCTTGGGTGCAGGAGCACCTCAGAGTGACTCCTCGGTAACCCTGGCAATGGGTATGAATGGAGGCAAGAAGACACCTCAAGAGCATAGACTCGGGAGTAAGAACGAGGCAAAGCAGTCTCGCAGAGCAGAGTGGCAGTAGAAATGATGAGTCTGGGCAGTTTGGCATGTGGATCCAGAAAGGCTTAAGGGACAGAGGTGGAATGACGCTGGTGGCGGCGATGTTGTTAGCGGTGGTGGTAGCACAACTATAGGTTGGGGATGAAGTATGAACAAAAGAGGACAAAAAAAACAAAACAAACAAACAAAAAAAACAAAAAAAACACAAACCTCCCAGGCGTGGGCAGTGGGCTGAAACTGATAATACAACCCAGAGGAAAAGCTGGAGGAGAATGGACCTGGACGGAAGTGAGGATGGAACTCTCCATTTGGGGGCACATTGAGGCTGAAAGAACAACTGAGCCTCCTAGGAGTGTTTGGGGATGTGGGGTTGAGCTCCAGGGGAGGTCAGGACAAGCGACGGAGGCGGGAATCATTAACTGGAGTGCTGGGATTTAGTGATGGGGACTGAGTAGAACCACAGAAGTGAAGCCTGCGCACAGAAGGCAACAGGCTGAGTGCTGAGCCTTGGACTCACCAACATCGGGGCAGGAAGTAGAAGAGGGTGAGAGGGAGGGTGAGAGGGAGAGGGAGCCTTCAGGAGATGGGACGGAAGCCCAGAGAGCAGCACGCGCTGACGGGTGGAGCTCTTAGGAGAAGCGGGGTGCTGCGTGGGTCAAGCTCTGTGTGATGAGCTGAACAAAAGGCAGACCACTCCCATGAGAACCAGAGCAGAACTAGGCAGCAGAGGTTAGGTAACCTGACGCATTTGAACCCAGGCCCTGCCTGGTGCTGCTGTGGCTTTGCTTTTGGCCCAGGGCCACGCCCTAGCATCCCACGTCTCAGCTTCCTCCTCTGCTTGGCATTCCTGTGCACTTTGTATGAGATAATGTCTACGAGATGATTAGCACTGGGCCTGGCACACAGCAGGGACTTAACGAACAGAAGCTATTTGTGTTTCTCCTGAAAGGGCTCGAGTGGTTAGCTCGTCTGCAGGCATACTGCAGGTTTCACTGAGGCGGCCCCGCCTTCTCCCAAGGTTGGAAGTGAAGCTGTCTGTAAGACTCTAATAAGTGGCCTAAGGACAAGGCGGGTGGGACAGTAAGACCCCGTTGACAAACGAAAGCATAGGTCCTGTTCCTTCCTAGAATCATTCCAATTAAAATCTTGCAAGTCTCCGATGTGAGCCACACGGAACCCATTCGAAGACCCAACGATGCTCACCTGAGTTGGAGACCCTTGTTAGGTGATGGAGGCCCAGAAAAGGAATGTTTAAGTAGGATAAATTAGCTTCAAGGCCAGATGTGCATTGCAGGAAGTCCACTGTGCAGCATAGACAGAGGATGAGAGGGTCTCATCCACAGCAGAGAGAAGCCAGGAAAGCTCACTCGGGCGAGAGGTAACAACGATGAAGCAATGGGCTCATCGTAGCATAATTAGCTCTCAATAATCAGTGTGGAAGCTTATCATTTCAAAATGTAAAGATGATTGTGCGGCTAAAGAATTTTTTGCCCCTGTTAATGGAAATAACTTACTAACCCTAAGGTTTGGGGTTGACTAGCTACATTAAAAGATATGGTGTTAATCTTTAACCAATTGATTTTGATAACAAATTAGGTTATTGATTAAGAAATCATTCAGTGTGGACAGTAAAAGCTGTAAATTAGAATCGTGTCTGGTTAGAGTGAAGGCTGAGAACGGAGCCCAGAAGGCCTCCCCTCTTAGGCTTTAGAAAAAGCTGTGAGTCACACAGGTGGAGAATGGGGCCTCTGGCCCGGACCACGGAGTCTGTTTGGGATGCTGCAGCTGGCTGGAGATTTAGCAAGTGGTTGAACTTGGCACAATGGGGACATCGTAACACACAAAATACAAAACAGTTCTACCTATATGCATAGTATGTTTAAATGTGTAAATTAGCAGGGAAGGAGGATGGTAGAGATCGGTGGCCCTCCGAAAAGGGAAAGGACTTTAAAACTGCGGGCAGTGGGGCTCAAGACAAAGAGACTGGGCTGTGTTGGATCTGGGGGAGAGTGGCCAGCACCAGAGATGTGAGATTGGTCCTGCCATGGAGGATACGCTTAGAGCTGTCCTTCCTACCAAAGAAGTGGCTCTCAACCTCCCTAAGGCTGTATGATCTTTGTTACAGTTCCTCTTGCGATGATCCCCAGCTGTAAAGTTACTTTGTTGCTGCTTCATAACTGCAAGTTTGCTACTGTTATGAGCCAATAATGTAACTGTTTGATATACAAGATGTCTGATCTGAGAGCCCCTAAAAGGATTGAGAACCTCTGCAACTGAAAAAAGACAAGAAAACTCCATCCAGAAATTCAAGGAAGCTGGTCTGCTGCAGGCTCCCAGTGTGTGGGGTCCACAGATACCCTACGAAAACTAGGGCCTGTAAGCTTGCAATATGTGTGCAGTATGGCCTGAATTTATACTATTTACATAATACAGAGCTTTCAAGTTGAAAACAGCACTAAAATTGGACTACACACATGTGAGGGTCCCAAGACAACCAAGCAGCAGAGCACTGAACACAACGTAGAGGTATGTGGGAGCCAAAGTAAAAGACAAAAACAAAAAGAAAAACAGAACAAAAAAACCATCACAAACAGTGTTGCGCTTATGCTCATCAAAGATAACAGTAGGATGCGCCTGTCCCTTTCACCCCTACAGAGTGGGAACTAAGGCCCAGGGAGGCAAGTCGGTGTGGTAGTGCACTACTGTTATACAGAAGAAAGATCCAGGGCTGTAGAGGTGGTGGAACTGACCTTGAATCTGGGTTCTACCATTTAATAGACGTGAACAAGATCAAGCTGCTTAAACTGTCTGGGCCTTGCTTTCCTTATCTAAAGATGTAGGGTTGTTAACAGCTACTCTGAAGGATGACTGGGTAGTGAGGGGGATCACTTGGGTAAAAGTCCCGGATGTGGTGCTAGCTGCTCCACATCTTTTTTTTCCCCTTAAACTTTGCTCTTTAAAAGTCCCCTCCAAAATAACTTCTCAGTGAGCTCTGGTTGGACTAGTGACATCTTTACCTCTGGGGCTACTTGTATTCCAATGCTTTGCACTAAATTGCTTGCTAGTTTAGAAGTAATATTTTTATTCCAGGTCCTGGCTTAAGCAATTCCCTTTAACCTTGCCTTCTCTGGTCTCATTTATTTCCCATCTGGTTTGCAACAATCAACTGGGGAATGGATGGTGGATATGGGAATGAGTAGATGGATAATTAGGTGATGGATAATGGGTGGTTGTGGATTGGCAGATGAATGGATGGATGGCTGAGTTGATGCATGGATGGGTGAGTTTATGGCTAGATGGATGAGTTTATAGATGAGTGGATGGAAGATTGGATGGATGGATGGGTGGGTGGATGGATGGATGGATGGATGGATAGATGGATAACAAATTAATGGGTAGGTAGGCAGGTGAGTTGTTGAGTGGAGGTAAGGATGGATGAATTGACAGATGAAGGGATAGGTGAATGATGGATAAATGTAAGGGTAAATTTATGAACAGAAGGTTGGATAGAGAGATAAGTGGATGAGCGAGTTGATGGATGTATAGATAGATGAATAGATGGCTAGTTGCCTATATGGATTGGATGGATGGTTGGATGGATGAGCTCATGGACAGATAAATGGATGAGTGAGTGAGGATAAGTGGATAGGTGGGTTGGTGTATAGATGGTGGGTGAGTGAATAGATGAATTACTGGATGGATGAATGGATGGTTAGATAGGTAGATGATGGGTAGATGTGTGGTTGAATATCTATTAAGGTTTGTTATTTGTAAACACTTGACGTTGATCTTGATAAATTAAGAAAAGGAGTGTACTGAAAGAATATCAGTTTGCTCACAGAATCAACTGGAAAATTGGAAAAGCAGACCAAATAAAAGGCAAGAACCAATGGGCTACAGGGATATAAAGTACAGTGATCACTTTTCTGTCAGGTCAGGGTGGTATCTGTGGAATGAGTGAACACTGGGCGTTTTTCACACCCAGGCCTAACTGCAATGAAACAGCAACGTCCTGGGAGAGAGACTATAGCAAATGTGAGTTGGGTCACATGTTCACTGATTCATAAGTCCTCTGGGCCTCTGGTGAGCTCAGATAATTTCTCTCAAAAGAAATTAAAGTCCTGGGCAACAGAAGAGAGACTATCTAATAACTGCTCAGATCCTGGTCACTGCCCCCTGCAGAGAGAATGGATGAATCCTTCATTCCCAGAGGTGGCATCTGCAACGCTGTTTGGCTTGTCCCTTGTCATCTCCCGCATAATTTGTTTATCCTTCCTACTCTCCTTACCAGATCTCCCCCCCCCCTTTCCACTGCAGAGAGCTGACTGCTCCCCGAAGCATGTCACTCTCAACCTTCTCCCAGGAGCCTTTGCAGCCATCTGAGCCCACGCCGACTATGTCTATCCCCAAACTCCAGTGGCCCTGAACATCGGCACAGCTGCAGATGAAGCTGTCCTGAACAGCTCCTATAAGGGGCTGGGTTCTGCCCTACGTTCTCGAGAGCGGTAGCCTCTCCCAGCTTGGCTTCTATTCCCCACTGTCCTCGCACATTGTTGAGTCAGTCAGTGATGGCCGCATGAATGCTGATGAAGGCTCAGTGTGCGTGTGTGGCACAGTGTCACCAGCTGCCTCATCACGTGTTAGAAATGATTCAGGCCTACCGATCTTGAGGGTTGAGTCAACTGGGACCAAAGGGCTGAATTGTTCAATGCTGCATCACTAGGCACAGGCAATTCTAACCCTACAATTGAATGCTTACCACTTGCAATCCAAACAAATGCTCCTTGGAGTGTGTGTGTGTGTGTGTGTGTGTGTGTGTGAGAAAGAGAGACAGAGAGAGAGAGAGAGAGAGAGAGAGAGAGAGACAGAGAGACAGAGACAGAGAGAGAGAGAGAGACAGAGAGAGAGAGAGACAGAGACAGAGACAGAGAGGGAGAGACAGGAAGAGAGAGGTTCTCTCTCTCTCTCTCTCTCTCTCTCTCTCTCTCTCTCTCTCTCTCTCTCTCTCTGTGTGTGTGTGTGTGTGTGTGTGTGTGTGTGTGTGTGTGTGTGTATACATGCATGCATGCATACATGTGGTGTATGCATGGTATGTGGCAGAGGGCTATTCTACTTCAGTAAGTAGATTCTAGCCCATTACCATGGTTGGCAAAGTAAGCCATCAATCAGTGGTTGTCCTGTTAATGAAATAAACCCCTCCCCGGATAGCACCATTGTGTTTCCTCCTTGTTGCTGCATCCTTGCCCAAGTATCTTAAGCCCCATTGCCAGCAATTTTGGTCAATTCCTCCCTAACACTCTGTTTCTGTTGAGAGCCAGTGGACTCTTTCCGAAGTCTTTAGGGAGTCACCCAAATCTTTGTTACCCCAAATTACTCCAAGTGGGCTTGTTATCCTCCTCCCCATCACCCTCCCACCACAGGTTCTGCTCAGGGCTGCTTGCAGAATCAGGTGGTGTACTGGCAATAAAGTCACAGGAACGAACATTTTGACAAGGTAATGGGTCCCTGCCTCTCTCGACATTTGCGAGGGAGTCAGAGTCCATTATAATGTCACAACTAAGCGTGCCATTGACATCACAGTGAATAATTAAAAGGCAGCTTAATCGTAGTGCTCATCCACTTAGCATGTGCTTCCAGATGCTAGGGAAGCTTCTTTCAGGGGAGCCATGCTGTGCAGATGGGGGACACGTTCAAACAGGCTACCACCAAGACCACAGGGCTCAGATAGCCAGTGCCTGACCCGCCAAACCCCGCTCCAGGAAAGGAAGATAACACAGACAGACCCTCTAGTCCTCTTTGCTTTTTAAAAATGCAATTCAAAAGTCAACTTTCTCTCTCTCTCTCTCTCTCTCTCTCTCTCTCTCTCTCTCTCTCTCTCTCTCTTCTCTCTCTCTCTTGTTTTTGTTTTTGTTTTGTTTTTTGTTTTTTGAGATAGGTTTTCCTGTGTAGCCTTGGCTGTCCTGGACCTAGGCTCACTTTGTGGACCAGATTAGCCTCAGACTCACAGAGATCCTCCTGCCTCTGCCTCCTGAGTGCTGAGATTACAAGCATTCACCACCATGCCCTCTAAACCTTTTCTTTAATAAAAACAAAAATATTTTTTAAATGAGAGCTTGGCTTTTCTCGCTCATTGGAATACACACATTATGGGAAGGAACTGAGGCAGTTGTCTAGTGGCAGCCTGCTCTGAATAGGGCTTCCCTGTGCTATGGGGAACAACATGCACACACACACACACACACACACACACACACACACACACACACACACACTTGTGTTGACCTGAAATGAGATGGAGCACAGGCGTGCCTGTCTGAGTGATATGTTGGAGGCCTCAGGAGCTTCCCTCGGAGAACATTCTAAAGGGCTCTAGATGAGAAGAACTGGATGAAGTAGAAAGCTGTAGTGGCCATAGTGCAGGATGTGAGGGGCCAGCAGACCAGGTGAGGGTGCGACAGCTGGCCCAGGAAGTTCAGCATGTGGCTGAGCAGAGGAATGGTAGGCTCCGAACACAATTCCCATCTGTATCACATGCCTGTAGTACCGGGACTGGAACAGAGGATCATAAGTTCCAGCCTAGCCTGGGCTACATATTCAGACACTACCTCAGAAAACAGGGATACGTAAAAGAATGGTCTATCCTTCCTTCTCTCTGGTCCCTTCCTCGCCCATGCCTGGAAGGGCACAGTGGACGGCAGCTTCCCTTTAAAGCTCCCGCTACACAGAAGAGATGAAAGAATAGACAGTGGCCACCTCATGGGACACATCTGGGAGTAGAGATAAACTCACAACTGTGGGGACTGTGGCAAAGCTGCCTCCGGAAGAGGCATCCACACATAGGGGTTTGAAGCAAGGCCAGAAAAGCGCAAGGCAAGTAGTGTGCACAGCCTGAGCAGAGGGGCTCTGAGAGGGAACAGCACTCTGCCCTCTAACAAAATATCCAGGGCACGTTCCCCACCATGCCTCCTCGGGGGAGCATGGAGTCGCAGCAGCCTGTGTCTGGACAGGGAGCCAGCTCCTGCAGTCAGCTCTGCCACAGCTAGGGCAACTCTGTTTGGCTGGTAAATTTTACATGAAAGATGATCTTGAGAGAAAAAGTCTTCACTCATTCCTATTCAGAAAGCCTACAAGCTGCAGCTGGGCTTCTGAGACCGGACCTGCCACGCGAGCCAGGCAGCAGTCCTCGTTGAAGCGCCTTGTCCATGGTAGCCCAGGGGGACAGCGGCAGGGTGAAAAGAGCAAACAGTTTTATTCGTGCTCACTGCTGTAGTGTCACCTGAGCACCCCTGCATAGCCAGGTGGTGAGAATATGAATAAATAAGCACCATGCCCTCAGCCTGCGCCTAGAAATGGCCGGTGAATACCAAACAGCTGCCCTTCCTTCCCTCACGGAGCATAGAGTCCAGCTAATGAAGAAAGTGCCTCCGCCCTGTCCCTCCGAATGGCTCATTTACATAGTGGCATCCTCATTTACATAGTGGCATCCTCTGCAAATGTCTTCATGGTCTTCTTGCATCAGCTGCCTGTCCTGGACGCAGTCTATCTTCTCTCCCACCCTCCCCAGTTTGCAGCTCTCCCCACGGTCTTCTCTTCTCCTCCACCCACAGGGCCTCCTCCACTGCCGTTGCCCATGCACGCTCTCCCCACAATGATGCTGCCTTCCCCTTTAGAGCCCCATTCCTTTCTGTCACTCCCTGCACTGTGGAATTAAACTTATTTAGGCCTTTATTTGCCCAGTGCCTGCCAGTCCCATGCACTGAGCTCAGTGCTGTTTAACCTGGGTCCAGCAGAGTGGCCATCTCACACTGGAAACACATAAATATTTTATACAAAGGAAGAACCCACTAGACGATTAGCATAGGTGAATTTGGAAGGAAATTAAGGCTCAGACTAGGGGAGCCTTGAACCACAGGTTGAGAGGTCTGGAACATGTCCATTTGAGCAACCCCCCCCCCACACACACACACATCTTTCTGAATTTCTTCTTTTTCTTTACTCCTCCTCCCCCACTTTCTTCCAACCCTTCTTTATTCCTTCCTATACTTTGTTTTTCTTTCCCTCTCCCTCCTCCTTTTCCTCCTTTCTTTCTCTCTCCCCCCTCCCTTCCCTCTGCCTCCCTTTCTCCCTCCCTCTCCTTTCCCCTCTCATCCCACTGGTTGCCTCCTCCTCCTCTCGGTCCATGTGTTAGAAAGGTAAGAGAAGAGACAGCCACAGGACTGAGGCCTGGGGTTGAGGGCGGCAGTGAGTCCATTGTACTTTGGAACAGGTGGGTTTCATTAACCCAGTGCCCAGGGCTCGGCAGGTGTCCCTGGGTCAGGCCTTTCAAAGCAGGCACTAGGATTCCAGAGCTTTCTGTGGCCCCTCAGATTCTGCAAGGTCCATGGCCAGCACTGCCCGTTCCGAGGGATCACCTTCAGTCCCCAGCCTGACAGCCTCGTCACGCGCCATCTCCTTTTCATTATTCCTGTCTCCAGACATTGCTTAAGAGAGGGCTCCAGCCTGGCAGATGCATCTCCCAGTCCAAAAGTCACACTCCGGTTGGCCGTGAGAGGCCACCAGCACTCTCCGGAGGGTCTGGGCAGGCAGGTCAGCTGCCTTCCTCTGGGCCTGTCTGGAATGAATGAGTTCCCAGCCCCCACCTTCACATGGTGACTTGGTGCGGCTGTGTGGACGACAGAGACACAGAGGTACCCATTCCCGGTTCAAACCCTGAAGCTGCTGCATGCAAGTCACTTGTCTGTGCCATCTCGGTTTCTTCATCTGCAAATGCCAGCGGGTCATATGATCTTAGTGCAGTGAGACTTCCCCCATCCAAGGGTCCGTATCTACAAATTCAACTAGTGGGAAATCAAAGGTATTTGGAGAAATTGTATGTACCGGTGTTTCTTCTTTGTTGTCGCTGCCTAACCAATAGACTAAAGCAGCTGCTTCCAAGCATTTGCTTTATGATATGCACTGTAAGGAACAGAGATTTTTGTGTGCAGGAGGATGTGGGGAGGTAACATGCAAATACTACATCATTTTAAAGGATGGCCCTAACCAATCACAGACTTTTGTGTGCATGGGTGTTCTGCCACCAGTCCCATGGGGATGCTGAGGAAATGGCTATACTTGCTTCCCAGAACTGGACTGCTCTATGAGCTGCCATGTGTGCAGCGATTGGACATTGTCCTGCTGCCTGCCTTCTAGCTGACAGGATCATTGCAGTGAACTGGACCCATGAGTCTCCTCTACTCCAGTTTTCACATGGGAATTTTTTTGGAGAGTGGGAGGCTGTAACACAGGCTTCCTCTCTCAGTAAGCTAAGTGACTTTCTACTGGTCGCCAGAGGTTTGTGGAAAAGCTTCCTGCCTACTTCCTCAAACTTTCCACCATGACTCTGGAAGCTCCCTTGGGGATGGAAACCAAGAAACCAAGCACCCAGCACCAATATGTGGTGGCAACCAGGGGTTTGTTAGGTTAGTTAATCAGAAGGATTGGGAGCTGTGGGAAGACAGAAGACATGTTTATTTCTTAAGGCTCCATCCTGCTCCAGAGGTCATATGGTAGTCTCAGTCACCATTGTGGGGCAGGGTAGTCCATGAGTTAGTGTTGAGACTGTAATGTCAGGGACCGTATCACTGAAATTAGTGTCAGGGACCAGGATTCTAAGTGGTCCTTTGGTCAGGGTAGCCACACTGGGACATTTATTTCTAAGTGTACAGTTAAATCCATTGCACGGGGACCTGAAGTCAGCTCAGCTCAGGGAAGTAAAGAGGGAAATCAAAATGTGTGTCCAGAGAGGCTTAAAAGGGTTCTGAAGAGGCTGCGCCCATGGAAGAGCAATCTAGTGGCAATAACGCCTCTTTGTAATCATGTTGGTGGCAGCGGGAGGCCAGCCTCTGGTACACCCAGGCTCATTTGCTTGCAGAAGAAGCACAGGCACTGCCAGGGGGAGGTGAGGGTGAGGAAGTTCCCCTGGAGCTGGGGGCAGGGCAGCGGGATGTCCCAGAGGAATTTGGGAAAGAGGTACCAATGTGATGGAAGAGAGGCAGGCGTGGCTAGAGTGCAGTTTACTGGCTCTGTGTCCTGGCAACTCCAGGCATTAACCCTGTAAGACATCTAAGCTGGCTAATAGGCAACACAGGCCTGTATTCCTTGGCCCCATAGTGGTCATCTCAAAGATGGCTTCCTTCCTGAAGCATCACATCATTTCCCCCTGGCTAGATGATTCCTTCTGACTTTCAGAGATAGTGGGATGCTCAGAGCAGCCTCTGCCAGCCGCTCCAACCAGCTCTGCTGAGTTGATGCGCCATAGACCATAGGGTCTAGGTATCATGCCTGTAGCCTCTCCTCACATGCCTGTAGCTGCTCGAGGACTTAGAAGATGAAACTAGGAGACAGACAATACAGCCCAACGGAGGGACACTGGGCCTGGTGTCCAGGAGACTGAGCTGTGCGGTCAGAGATGTACAACTGTCTTTTTGTGTTCAGTGGCAGATCATTTTGTCCCTGCAACTTTTACATGGGATCTCTTAAAGTTACGTGGCAAAGAATGGCTCGAAGTTGGATCTACTGCGATAACATTGACCTCACCACAAAGCTTTTTAGAAACCCAAACCGGTCTCTCCTGCTCTCTCTTGGTTTCTCTCCCTCTGTCTGTCTGTCTATCTCTGTCATGGGTGCCCTCCAATTTTCTCCCTTCCCCTATTTTCCGACAATAAATCTTCTTTCATATGGAGGAGAAGGAAGAACAGGAGGAGAAGGAAGGAGGAGGAGGAGGAGGAAAGAAGAAAAAACTCAAACCAGAAACTCTGGGGTGCAGCCCAGGATCAGTGGCCCAGCAGGACCCCCCCCCAGAAGGTTCATTTGTGCATAAATCAAAAGAAACAGACCTAAAAGGAGGATTGTGCATATTCTAGCTGAATGCATGATATCCACTAGGGGCCAGAGGGTCATCTGGCCGGGTAAAATAGCCAATTCTTCAGGTCACCACTCTTTCCACTAAATTGTTTCTATTTGGTGTCTTTGTCTCCTTCTGCCACAGACAGCTGGTTGCTTAATTTACTGCTCGTCCAGGGAATCTGCCGCCCATCCACACTGCATCTTGTCTGCGATTTCTACATTTGGGAATTGGGTGGTTGGAGCGGCTTTGGGCTTGAGACTTCTGAACCAAGTGGTTACTGCCTGTGGAATGCCAGGCAGTGATATCTACACATGTATAATACATAGGTTTGCAAGATTCTCTTATAAATTACAGGTTTTATGGCCCTGGTTTTGCAGACGGATGGCATGAATTGTAACAGCTCCATATATTGCTAAGAAGATAATGCCTCCAGCAATGGGGGCCACATAGATCACCGCCAAAGAGGACACGGCATCTAAAGATGTGAAATTTTTATTTCTAAGTGTTTCTGGTGTTTTAAAACTGTCATCTCTGAGGTCCCCCAAGAAGTGACAGGTTTGGAACAAATAGCATTTGTCATATAAACCCCAATCCCTCACTATCATCAAAGATAGCTGACTGAACCTGCCAAACTGTATATGAGTGTGTCTGGAGATAAAAGAATCCTTCCATTCTGCTCTGCCTACACACACACACACACACACACACACACACACGAGAGAGAGAGAGAGAGAGAGAGAGAGAGAGAGAGAGAGAGAGAGAGAGAGAGAGAGAGACTCACTACTGTATCAGTCCTTAGAGTCTAAGGAGAGTTTGAGCAGAAGCAGCTGGCTAGACCAACACTGTTGAGACTAGTTATTTATGTGCAAGACACTCGACCCTGTTAGTTAACAAGAAGTGCCTCGAGACCAGATGATCTTGCCTTCAGGTCACTGGTTCTACCACTTAGCAGCTGAGCCACCTCAGGAAAGTTACTAAATATCCCTGGGCAAGCAGAAAGCATAGTATGGCTTGGTCTTTGGCCTTCTCCTTGCCTAGGGACTAACTAGTCTTTCCCTCCTCTTCTTCATATCCCCAACTCTTAAGACCTCCATCTGGTTTCTCCGCCTCAGCTGACCAAACAGCCAGTCAGCCTCTTGTTTCCACCTCAGAATCTCCACACTTAACCATTTCTTCTGTCAGGAATGCATTCCGTGTTTCCACTTGCCTGCTCCCTCCTTCCCTCCCTGCAGATCTCTACTCTGGATGCGCTTCCCGTGATACCATCCTGTCTGGAGAGTGCTCTTCCTCAGCCGGGAAAGTATTACTCTTCACTAACTGCCCTTGTTCCTCACTCAGTTAAGACACCAGTCTTCACTTGGCTGTTTAACTCTGTCTGTCCTCAGAACCATGGACAGCGCCAGGTACTGCTGTGAAGCGCTGCCAAAGGAATGGATGCTCTGGCTGAGTGAAAGGGAAGGCACTTAGGGCATTCTGGTTGAGATGGACCGACTGAAATAAAGTGTACAAGACACTTAGCGTAGGTCCTGCCAAGTGGACTCACAGGCACTTACATTTAATGAACATGTAGTAAGTGCCTGACATGGATTAAGTACTTCGCCCATATTAATTCACTTGATCTTCCAAGCAACCCTCCGACGACGGAGATGCCGTTGTTATAGTATCCCCTCAAGCAAAGAAACAAAGACACAGGTGCTCAACTAGTGAGGATTGAGGCCACCACTGAAAGCTGTACACCTAGCCTTAGCCCTCCATCACATCCTGAGATGTGTGAGCTGTACAGGCAGCTGTGGCTGGCATTGGTGTTTCCGTTTCCTCTGATAAGTGTCACTCCCTATGCCACCTCAGTCAGGAGATGGTGGCTGTCCCATCACCTAGCCGATGGGACACAAGCTTAGAGCAGCAGATGATGCTGGGCAGGAATGTGGTGTTCTGTGTTCTTACCCTACTCCTGAGATCCTCTTGCTGTGTGATCATAGTAAAAGGACCTCTCCTCTCAGAACCACAGCCCTATGAGTGTAGGAATGTTTCAGCCCTCATCTTATGGTTGCAGAGGTCCTTAGAGTACGCTTAGATGGGCTTCTGTGGGAAGCACTATTGGAGTAGGCGACAGAAGGGAGAGGTGTTCAGTTCCAATCACTACCCCCAGATGTGGCACTCGGGTGACTTCCAAGCAGAGGCTGCAAAATGTTCAACTACAAGAGGCAGGTGGCTGGGCCTGTGCGGGATACGCACCTGCTGAACGCAGCCCACACCTGGCTTCTGCGCATCACGGTGCTCACAAAGGCAGCCCTACCTCGCCAGATGTCTCTCGGTACGCCAGGAGCCTTGGTTTCTTTTCCAGCTTAGAATCCTGAGCTTTGTGAATGAATCTTTCATGTGAAGTTCCTTGGTGGTTTTCCTAGAGCGCTCGGTGTAGATACAGTCATAGCCAGCACACCGGTCGGCTGGATTGGGCCAAGCCCACCATCGCTGCATCGGAACTGCTGTGTGGAGGGCTGCCCTTCAGGAGAGCCCTAGGAAAGGAGCTGGAGTTGTCCCATCTTCACCATCTGCAAAGACTGAGGGCTGGGTACCACTCTTTTCCTGTCCCAAAGCAAAAAAGGGTGCTCAGGGACTGGGGCTGGGATATACATCTTTCCCCTTACATTTTTTTCTTTTTCTTTTTCTTTTTTTTCCCCTGTGCTAGGATTCGAACTTTTAGGCCCTACACTTGCCAGGCAAGCACTTTACCATTGAGCTATGTCACAGTGCTACAGTACATTTTTCTCACATCAGCTTAACGTGAGTGGTGTAAAGGCGTACATAGTAGAAAGTCTACAGAAAGAAAAGCCCTCAGCCTCCTTGCTGGAAGTGAATCAGCAGTTTCCCATGTCCCTGAAGCATGCACTGGCTTCCTTTGCACACTCAGCTTTTATCCTGCACGTTTTATTCTGTAGTTTTATTTAATGTGTCTCGGACATATTTCCATATCAACTCACACAAATCCATCTCTTCATCTTTTACTGCCCTATAACAAGCCATTTTGTGGATTTACTGCCATTTATTTTATCAATCCCCATGACCAGACTCTTTGGGGATATCTAGGTTTTTTATTCTACGGGTAATGCTGTAGAGAATAACCCTGTCTGTGTGGCTTTTTTTTTTGTAAACCTGCATTCTGTAGCTTATGAAGTATTATGCAGTTTTGGGGTGAGGCTGTACACATGTATCACCCCAAAATTTATGAGGAAGAGGCAAGCATCTCAGGAGTTCAAGGTTATTCATGGATATGCAGTGAATTTCAGGCCAGCCTGGGATATATGAGATTTTCATCTGAAAAAAAAAATAAATGTATGCATTGATGGGGAGGGTTAGTGCCAAGACCTGAGTTCAATCATGAGGACCCACACGTTGGAAGGAGAGAAGACAAAATCCCCCATGTTGTCGTCTGACCTCCACTCACACTCTGTGGCACAAGCATGCACTCACACATTCACACAGATAAGTAAATAACTGTAATAAAATAATTTTAAAGTCAGGCATTGGTGGCCTGAAGCACACATTTAATCCCAGCACTTGCGGAGGCAGAGGCAGGCAGATCGCTGTGAGTTCGAGGCCAGCCTGGTCTACAAAGCAAGTCCAGGATGGCCAAGGCCACAAAGTGAAATCCTGTCTCTAAAAACCAAAATAATAATAATAATAATAATAATAATAATAATAATAATAATAATAATAATAGTAATAATAATAATAACAACAACAACAGTAGTAGTAGTAGTTTATACTATATTATAAACAAAGAAAAAATCGTGCTTGCACATTTTTAAAAAAATAAATGGTCACTGAAATCCATGGAGATATGAAAAGCGATGCATAAACCTAAAATACTTTTTTCCTAGTATGAATTAAATATCACTGGGCAGGAATTGAATGGAGATGAATGCTAATAAGAGGTGTAACTGTAAGTTACGAGTATGTTAGTGTGCTGTTCTTCATAGCATCCATGTCGTTTTTCTCTACATTTAAAATAGTTCCCAAATTAAAAGTGTTAACCAATTATTCTAATAAAGCGACCAGAAAATCAAATTTTGGGTTATCATTATGGCTTACTTGAAATCTTATATTATTAATTATAGTATAGTCAATCCTACTATTTAAGGTCTTTTATGCTATAGGGGTTTTTTTTCTTTTTAAATTATAGGGCTGGAGGATGGCTCAGTAGTAGAGCAGTAGAGAGCTTGCTGTTCCTGCAGAGAACCTAAGTTCCGTCCTCAGCACCCACACTGTCGCACATGACTGCCCTAACTCCAGCTATGGGGGATTAGGTGCCCTTGCCCAGCCTCTGTAGGTACTTACTGTACTTACATGCACGCTTGGGCACGCATACACACACACACACACACACACACACACACACACACACACACACACTCACACACACACACACACAGAGGCACACAAATAAAAATAAACCTTTTGAAATTGTATCAGTGATACAGATTCATGGGATAAAGTAGTATTTAAGCAAATGAATTTCTTGCTACCTGTACCCACCAGCTCCTCTTGTGCACCAGGGCAGCTAACATCAGCCCAACGCAAAATTGCTCTAGAGTGTTCCTGACATACATGTGTGGTGTTCTTCTTCTTTTTTTTTTTTAACATAGAGTCTTGCAGTGTAGCTCGAGCTGACCTCTAGCTCTCAGCAATCCTCCTGCCTCAGCCTTCCAAGTGCTGGAAATCCAGGAGTGTATTACCATAGCAGGTCTTGTTTTATGCATTTTGAACCAGTCTGAGGTGCCACGACCCAACCCCCTCCATAGCTGACTGACAAAGCCTTATCATTCTGGCTTTTTTTTTACCTATGCTCTCTATATTCAGCACAAATATTTCTTTTACAAACAATATGTCTATTAATTAATGTAGTCCAGTTTATTCTGCAAAATGTAGATAATCTATAAACAACAGAACAGGGCATAAAGTCCCCTGCAGCCCCTCCACCTATGGTCAAGCCAGCCGCACTCTGGCATTTCCTTTGCCTGTTTGCTATGCACGCGGGCACATGTGCAGGGATGTTCTGAGTGAGGGCTGAGCCAATGCCTCTGCTGCTTTTGTGCACTTTCTTGACGCCTGTTCTTCTGTCTCATTGTCCCGGTGAGACTCATCCCTCCATCTTGAACATTTTTATAAAACTTAGATGGAATGTTATTTGTCATGCCATGAAGAAATGAGGTAAGGGTGGTCAGGGAAGGCTTCCTGGAGGAGGTGGTGTTGGAGCAAAGACCCAATGGCTGGCTGGAAGTCGTTAAGATAGAAAAGGAGACATTGGTGTGCAAAGATAGGGAACAGCATAAGCAAAGCCCTGAGGTTAACGTAGCCAGGTATGACAAGGCCTGTGTGAGGTTTGATGGTACAACGATTTGGGATTGGGAAGCAGAGAGCTCTTGGAGGACTCTAAGGGACTTAGGGTTTGGTCTGAAGACAGAGGAAGTAGACAGGAGAATTCAATCCTTGAGGGAAGGGGGCACCACTGAGAATTGCATTTGGGGAGGTGACAGTTGTGGG
This sequence comes from Acomys minous, assembly GCF_964271855.1. Taxonomy (NCBI): domain Eukaryota; kingdom Metazoa; phylum Chordata; class Mammalia; order Rodentia; family Muridae; genus Acomys; species Acomys minous. The sequence goes on along the minus strand of NC_140493.1, from coordinate 74,129,153 downwards.
CAGGGAGATGAGAGGCAGCAGAAGACCAGAGTCCCCTGACCTGATCTTTTCAGGCAGATCTCCCCCCACCCTAAAAATCCCTGCCCACCTCTCCCTGTCAACCCAGAGCCACTTCTGGAACGGTCATCTGAGTCTTGTTGGCAGTTGTGAGGATCTCAACTGGTGGAGGTGGCCTCCGAGCCCCAGAGCGCCTGTTAACGGAACCATTAACAGTTGGATGGAAATGATTTTGGAAAACAGGCATTAGAAAAACCTGCAGCTGCTTTCCACGGCCTGTTTAAAGGAAAAATAAATGTCACTGTACAAGATCCTGGGAGCTCACAAAGCGTCAGAAGCTGGCACATGGTGTCACCGTGCAGACCACAGGTGCGGTGGAGTGGGCTTCCTCACTAACTGTCCCAGCTTCTGGGGCTCAGCGTCTTCTTGGACATCAGCTACTGTCCACCTGTACAGTTGGAGAAGCTGGGTGCTCAGAAGGAACAAGATCCTCTGTGTGTTTTAAAAAATGAGATCAACACATATTCTCACAAAAACCAGTGTCCAGAGGTCAAAGAGCCACAGATCGCCAGAGGCTCTTCCAACTCAAGTCTCATTCCTGAGAGCTATGGTCCCCTGGGCCATCCAAGCTTGTCACATCTGCAACCCATGCTGATCAGCGCTCCTCAGACCCGAACCCCTGTTTTCTTCTATCACACACACACACACACACACACACACACACACACACACACACACACACACACACACACACACACACACACACATATAACCACCTATACATGGAAGAGATACAAGAAAATCATCAACTAAAAAGCTCAGATGGCATTGTCTTCCATGCAGCGTTAATAATGTTGACTTAATGTTGACTTTTCATTTTCTACTCAGGCCTGGTTTGTGCAGAAAACTCCCCCAGACAAGGAAGAGTGATGTGGGCATGCATGCGTGCATGCGTGTATGTGTGACTGAGAGCTGGTTAGAAACACAGCCAACAGTGTACCTGTCCTCTCTAGTTCTCAGACTGGTCATAGTGGCTGGGAGGTTGGACCTCAGGTGCCTAGGTGTCTGAGAACACCCACATCTGCCCATGAGCTCCAGCCCTCCCTCCTGTGAGATGTATAATCTAGAAAGTTTATATGATTTCACAAAAACTTGGGTTTTTTTAGCTGCAAAGCAGGCATGGGGACCTCTCTGTCTCTGCAGGTATGAGTACTTGCCGAGATGGTTCTCAGCAGACAGATACTTAGCCTGTCTGTTAATGGCAGTTGTCACTTTGGTTGTGGCTTAGCATGAGAGAAGCATGCTCACATTTCACCTGGAGGGATCTGGATATGTCTGGATCCAGCCACAGAGACAAGTCGGAGCTGATTCAAGAGGCCAAAAGAGAACCTTCTAGCAATCCCGGGGCTGAGAGTAAGAGCACTGTGAGAACGGAGAGCGATGTAGGCGTAGCCCAGGCCATGGTCAAGTCCGCAGACAAAGGAACAAACATAACAAATGAAAGCTGCTGGGCGGGGCCGAAGTGCTGAGACTGTAGCTGGAAGGCTGAGAAAGATGTGCAGAAGAAGGGGACAGATGGGACAGGCAAGCCCCGCAGACAGCCAAGGCCTGGGACACGCCGGGGCTGCTTCACGCAGTGCTGTGTGAACCCTGTGAGGGCATCTGCAACATCACAGGGTTCAGCAGACATCTCTCCTGTGGCTTTGAGGACACTGAAGACCTCGATCCACTTTCTAACCCTGACCCTAGCCACCAAACAAACGCAGACTTTTCATTGGTTTTTTTTTTTCTTTTTTGGTTTTTTTCAAGACAGGGTTTCTCTGTGTAGCCTTGGCTGTCCTGGACTCACTTTGTAGACCAGGCTGGCCTCAAACTCACAAAGATCCACCTGCCTCAGCCTCCCTGAGTGCTGAGGTTAAAGGTGTATGCCACCGTACCTGACTTCATTGATATATATATATACACACATAAAATTTTTATCACGCTTAAGTGTGCATGCACACACATGTAAGTGCCACGGTGGGTATGGGGAGGTCAGACAAGTCTCTCCTTCCACCATGTGGCTTTCAGGAGTCACATGCAGATTGTCAAGTTTGTGGCACACACTTTTTCCCTCTAAGCCTTCTCACTGCTCCCTTGACTTTTTTTCTTCAGGGAATTCATGGACAGAAATGCTAGTCTCCAGGCTGGGACAGCATCAGTTCAACAGGAGATACAGGAGGTGTGGCAAGTCCTTGTAGACCAATTTGTCCTAGAACAGAGCCGGCTACCACAGAGGCTGACTGTAGCAGGATGGCTGTCATATGCATAGCAACATTCACTCACTGATTCGCAGTTCCTTCCCCTCTTGAAAAAATGAAAAGCATAAGCAAATAAATGATGAAGGGAAGGGAAACTGGCACACCTAATAAATGAACAGGCGGGGCCGGGAGGAAAAGACTGGGTACCGTTGGGGAATAAAATGAGCTCTGTTGAAGAGGGGACATCAAAGTGCAGGGTGTGGGAGCCCCATGGGGAGAAGATTCAGAAGGGACAAGGCAAGCCCAAGTTCACCTAGCCAGGTCACTCTATCTCTCCAAGCCTCAGTTTCCCTGTCTGAACAGTGGGTATCCTAGCTTGCCTCTTGTTGCAATGGGAAGCCGCAGGCTGGAGTCTATCGCTGACGGAAGCCAAGGCAGGAGTGGAAGCAGAGACCACAGAGGAATACTGCTTACTGGCTTCTCCCCAGACTCATGTTCATCTACCATTCTTATACAGCCCAGGCCCACCTGCCTAGGGATGACACCACCCACAGTGGGCTGGATCCTCCTACATCAACTAGCAGTCAAGACTTATGCTCCTATGGACATGTCCAAAGGCCAATCTGATGGAGGCCACTCTTCAGCTGAGGTTCCCTCCTGCCAGCGGTGTCAGGTTGATAACCAAGATTAGCCGTTGCTGTGGGGCATCGTGGCACCTGGCTTGCTTGCCTTAAAGTATTCATGGGAGATTGGCCTTAGTCATATAGATTAGAAAGCTGAAACCCAACCAAGAACAATAATACTTCAGGGATCGGTAAAGGGGGTTTCTTTTAGCACGGTTCAAAATTGTTGCTGAAATTAGAGGAGAGACCACTGCAGGGTGAAATGTGCAGTAGGTACACTCAGAGGTCTGAGATGGACTCCTAAACCCATAAGTTCTGTGGGGTCTTAAGTGTGCCCCTTCTCTCCTGTGAGCCTCGGTTTTTATAGGTTAGATGGGGGACAGTGGTCCTTGGACTGTACATCACCAGTCAAGGGATTAACCAAAATGAACAATCAGCTGGCACCTTGTGCATAGTAATTAGCAGTGGTCTCAATCTCTTCTCTGCCCCGACTTCTAAACATAAGCATTTACCCCCAATTTCTTGATAAGCTAGAACCTGCTTCCTTAAATTATAGAGACTAATGACAATACAATAATATCATTTGGAAGCAATTTTTATGAGCTGCAAGAAAATTTAGAAACATTTACCCTGAGAGCTGTCTCCTTCTCTTTCACGGCCAGAGCATTTCAAATGTACTACAAATATGTTAATACCCAGCTGCGGCTCTGAAGAGGTCCAGGGTGGGGTCTCTGGGGGCTGGATGCAGATGCCCTTCCAGTTCGCTTTATCTCTTGGGTCGCCAGAGCTGATGGCTCAGGCAACTGATCAGGATTGAAAGAAGGAAGAGGGTTTCTTCTCTGGAGACTTGGCTATACTTTGGCTGAGGAAGAAAACTTAAACTGACCACAATTTTCTTATAGCTGAGGCTGTAAAAGTGGCATCTGGCTAGAAACTGTAGGGGGTCGTAAAAGGAGGCTCTTTGATCTGTAGACAGGCCTCTTTGTGAAGCTCTCCAGTAAGCTACTGTACACTTACACCTGCTAGCCCTAGAAGGCTGATGATAAAGCCCTGAGTCTGCTAACTTATTTGTGAATCTACAGGGAAATAAGAAATAAGAGAGAGATAGAAAATAAACCACTCACACACACACACATACACTCAAGAGAAAAGGTGGATGAAGTTAGGCATCTTAACTCCAACTGAAGTTAAGCTTCCCAATTTCAATGCCTCTTGGTCACCGTACTTATACTTCTGAGAAAAGGGGAATTACCTCATAGTCAAAAAAGGGCAATTAATCACGAAAACAGATGAATTCTAAAATACAGCAGGTTATGTATGTTTTAAAGCTAAACATTTCTTATCTAGGTATCCATTGCATAAGTTCACAGTGAGGTCAGAGTGACAAAGGTAATGTATGACTTTTCAATTAGGACTGATCTAACTACATATTATCCAGCTATCTCTTAGTTCATAATGAGTTCAGGACAATAATTTTATCTGTCTTTCATTCTAAGAAACAGAGTAGATTTAAAATGACAACATATGATGCCACAAAGTGACAAGGTATAAGGAATTATAACAGAACAATTTGTATATATAGACGTTAAGGTTTGTGTTTAATATAGGCATCTCTAGGTGAGCCTCCATCTTGGGCTCATGGGAAGTTTAAACCAACTTGCCTGTATTTATGGTGAATACCAGGATTCCTGGTGCCATCTGGAGTGGAGGCTTATCTGAAGCCACAAATCTGCTACAAGGCTATTCCTAGTGAGGCATCTGGAGGTCCACAAAGGTATTTATTGCAGCTATAAACTCTCTAAAACAATTTAACTTTTTAAACTACTTGAATCAAATCAGGAATTCCATAACCAGGGATTAATTCATCTGAGCAACAAACAGTACATCCTCAACAAGATCCTATAGGAGGTTTGCTCAATCAGAGCTGGCCAATACCCACAAAGTGACAGTTCATACCAATGCCAAGTTTTTTTCTTTTTGCTTTTTCGAGACAGGGTTTCTCTGTGTAACCTTGACTGTCCTGGCCTCGCTTTGTAGATCAGGCTGGCCTTGAATGTAGTCTTGGCTGTCCTAGACTTGCTTTATAAACAAAGCTGGCCTTAGACTCACAGTGATCCACTTGCCTCTTCCTGGATGCTGGGATTAAAGGTGTGTGCTACCATGCCCGGCCCCAATGCCAGATTTTAGAGAGATGCAGCCATGCACAATTGACAGGGTATTCAGAGGTTGGAAGCAATTCTGGGGTGCATCACGGTACAGACCTTGCAAAATACCTGATCCCTTCCAGAGATCTCTCATGCCTACTGAACTTCCCCAAATCAATGGCTCCTGACAGCGTGTCAGAGGCTGGAAGCAGTTCTGGGGGTGCACCATGGTACAGACCTTGCAATTACTGGTTCATCTCCTAGACAGCACATGCAGGAATTAAAAGCCAGGATACTCCCATCAGGTAAAGCCTAGCACCCTAAACAGAGCTGTGCAGGACCACTGGACATATATATCCATCAGCACCAATTCATCTAGCCACACAGCTCAAAACTCAGGTACTTGCAAGATTTTCAAAACTTTTTTCTTGGAGCTACTCTATGTCCAAGGTTCCGTAGAAGGAGCCTGAGGCTGCAGGGTGGGGATATAAGGAAGGGTCTTGAGATCTGTAGGACTAAGGTTCTCTCCTAACTTGAACAAGAGCATCAGCGATGTGTGTGTGTGTGTGTGTGTGTGTGTGTGTGTGCGTGCGTGTGTGTGTGTGTGTGTGTGTGTACATATGTACACAGGTGCACTTGCCCATGAATGCACAAATGGAGGTCAGAGTCAATGATGGGCTTTTCCCTCTGCTGCCCTCACCTTACTATATAAGACAGGGTCTCTCACTGAGCCTGGAGCTCACTGTGTCATCTGAACTGTCTGGCCAGTGAGCACTCTGCCTATTTTCTAGCTCCCTTCCTTTCCCAATGATCTTACTGGCTAACAGCCCAAGAAATCCCAACCTATGGCTCATCAATCATGTTCTGAGAGGCTGGGGAGGGGTGTCAGCTCCTTCTACAACCTGTTGGGCACAGAATTAGTTATTTCATGTCCTGTGTGTAACATTACACTTGTCCACCAGAGAAAAGGCATACTCACAATAGCGTCGCATATGCTTGTCCTCGTCGCTCAGACCTGTTCATGTGACCATTTGCTGTTCAGGTAACACCCATCTCCAAGATTTCCAGACAGCCGACTCTATTGCTGCACTGCAGTCCAAATGTAGAAGTACAAGTTGGGTTTCCGGTTCTCAGGGATGTCACCCTCGACCATTGCTGTAAACCAAACCCCTTCCTCTCCAACATTTCAGTTCTGTCCACTCATCTCTACTTCTATTACCTCACAAGCATATCATTTTCTTACTAATTGAATTCACTGTGTTCTGCTCATCCCCCCAATGCCAGCTGCATATGCATAAATCCCATTATTTCAATTCCCTGAAGCTTGGAGACCATGTCTCTTTCATCCACAAACACATTCCAAATGGCAGGGCTAAGAATGTGGCTCAGTTGGTAGAGTACTTACCTAGCATGCACAAAGCCATGGGTTCTATCCTCAGTACTGCACAAACTGGTGTGGTGGCTCATGCCTGTAACCATACACAGCAATTGGGAGGTAGAAGCAGGAGGATCAAAAGTTCAAGATCATCAATGGGTACAGAGGAAGGTCAAGATCTTCTAAGACTAGCAATCCCATCATAAATAGATATTACAAATGACTAAAGTATTCCTGGTACCAGATAGACCAATTTGTAGGATGGATGGATGGATGGATGGATGGATGGATGGATGGATGGGCAGATGATGGATGGATGGATGGATGGATAGATGGATGGACAGATGATGGGTGGATAGATGGGCAGATGATGGATGAATGGATGGATGGATGATGGATGGATGGGCAGATGATGGATGAATGGATGGTGGATAGACAGATGGATGATGGTTGAGTGGATGGGCAGTGGACAGATGGATGGATGGATGGATGGAAGGATGGATGGATGGGTGGGTGGGTGGACAATGGATACATGGACAAGTATATGAACCATGAAATTCAAATATACTTGCCTTTTCTCTTAGGGAATATTTGCCCTCCATCTACTTAAATACCCCAGGCACCTGCTCATAACGGGCAAGGCTCGCTTCTGCTGCCCCAGGGCCCACATGGGTCACTGTGGCCTCCAGGGAGCCATAAGACACAGGTGAGATACACCAGTTCTTGGTTTTCTGGAAGGCACCCTGTTCTCCGCTTATTTGGTTTCTGCTTCCTAGAACCATTCTTTATAAATAAACATATAAAAGAGAGAGGAGGAAGGGAGCTAGTTACTGGACACAAAATCCTCTCAGGCCTGACTGTTATATCTGGCATCAGGCCTGCTCATCACACACACACACACACACACACACACACACACACACACACACACACACACACACACACACACACACCCCTGCGAAATCAAACTTCACCCATGTGAAATATAACTCACCCCACGTGAGATCGAGCATCTTGTGAAGTGCTGCAAAAGGATTTTCTAAAGTTTGCCTTTGAAGTTGTTTGGCTCCATAGTTCTCAGCCCCCTCCCATTGGCTGTGATGCCCCAGCTACTATTTGCTAGCATTCCTGCAGATCAAGGGGGCTCTAGCCTGTACCTGATTTTTTATTGTGATGGAATTTTAATAAAATACTCTCCAGAACAGTTAATGAAGTTGCTGTGACGTGAAGTTGACATTTTTATAGACATGCAAATAAACACTCATTCTATTTCCGCCTTTTCCTCTTTGTATTTTGGGACCAATACATTTTCAGTTCCTATTTCTTTTCATGTATGATTGTATGTAGATGTTTATTTTTATTGTAGGTTCTTTAAAACCTTCTTGGTCCCATGGCCTGCATTGTCAGCGGCTGGTAGATAAACTAGCTGTGCTGGGGACACTTACGGGAAACAGAAAGGCTGGGCCCTGCCAGTAGCTCGCTGTGGAGGTCTTTAGCAAATCTCTGATTATCTAAGCCTGAATCGCCCTATCCATAAAACGTGGGGTTATGGCTTTGCATCCAGGTGATGGGAAGGAATCAAACAGACTAACGTATGTCAAAAATCTTCCTCATTTCCTTCTGCACCAGCTGGAGCCCATCACGCTCTGCCTGGCTCTCGGACATGCAGGGCCCTGTTTTTCCCAGCTGCTCCCTAACCTATTCTGCTTACTGGTTGCCTGGGTTTTAGTAGGCCTGGCCAGTACTACTTTGACCTTCACCTTAAATACATGAAGGGAAGGCAAGGTCAAAATTTACGAGAGCCTACTGTGTGCGCTAGACATTCTTAGCACATTGTGCTATGCGCTTCACAGAAGCTTGTGTGCCCAGGTCTCTCTGTCTTCGCCCTCTCTTGCTGGACCACCTCCCTCTGAGATCTCTCCAGCCAGGAATCACGAGTTGCTCTTCACCCATCCTACTCACTCCTGTCTCCTCATCTTGCCCATCAGCCAGTTGGCCAAGTACACCTTCAACAATGATTTTTTTTCCTTCCACCTTCATGACTGCTGGGCCCTCTTGCCTGCATGGTGCACCTCCAAACCAGCCTTCCTGTATTCAGGGGTTTCCTTGCCATTCTATCCTTTACTGGGGACCCAGAATGCTTTTCCTTACTGCCTTTGCATGGCTTGCCTTTGCTGTGTTTGAGACAGAGCCTCCTGGAACCCAGGCTGGCCTCAAATAGCTATGTAGCTGAGGCTGACCTTGAACTTGTGGTCCTTCTACCCCCATCTTCCAAGTGCCTGGGTTACAAGTGTGCAACACCGTGCCCAGCCAGAGCACTTTTAAAGTGTTGAATCGGATCCCACCTTCCCCACCCCGCCTTATGTATCTTGCCAGCTTCCTAAGAGACTTGCGTTACCCAGTGTCCATCTTGGCTCCACCGCCCCTACCCCCTCAGCTCCTCCTGCGTTCTTTGCACCTTGCCCATAGCCCTCTCCAGTACTCTTCTACTTCTCACACAGAATGTTCTTCAGCTTTGGCTCCCAGTTCCACAGCCGCTGCCTCACAGAAGCTTCTAGATCTTTCGTTAACACACCCCTGTCCTGTCATTCTTAGGCCTCAGTTCTGTGCTTCCTGCAAAGCACTGTACCTGTTTTGTTATATGCGTGTTTTGTTCCATCATTGAGGCATTGTCCCCACAGCCAGTCACCGCCAGTCACTGCAAGAGGGCAGAGTCTGCTCTTGTGTACCTTAGTCTGATAAACAGCACAGAGCCTGGAGCTTGTGGCAAGTCCGGCAGCAGTTGTTGAACAAAGGAGAGCTTCGTATTGGCTGAGTATGGAAGCAGATGTTCTACTGACGATGAGCTGAAGTCCTGGCCCCTTTAGGACCTTATCAGCCTCCTCTGGACTCCCTAAGCACCTGTTCCCACTTCTGAGATAGCTCTTACTTTGCTCTAATTGATCTTTCCCATTAGATTATGAGCCTTTCAAATACAGATGCCATGTGTGCCGGCGTCTAGTCTCGAGAAACGTTTGAGCGATCAGTAGAACTGCTGAGGACAGAGCAGGATTCCAAGCAGGGTCTGACTGAGGATCCTCACGATGCCTGCGCCTGTGCCAGATGCACAGGGTCATATTGGTATAATTATTATGTTATTGTCATCATAAAAATAAACTGCATTAATGCCACACCCCCATGATGCACATGATGTACTTGCCATGTGGCTGTTCCAAAGGAGCACCTTAACTGAAGATCACGTAGTGGCAGAACCAACATCGGGACGCAGAGCCACCTAGCCCCGCCCCCACGTGACCACTTTCTGCTCATCACTCATCACCTCGCTTCTCCCAGACCCCACATGCTCACAGGAGCAAAGATGATGAGGAAGACAGAGTGAATGGCAGGGCTCTGAAAGCGGTCATTGACCCTGAAAGTCGTGGGCCGGAAGCACAGAGTCTCATAGTACAAGAGCCACCGTGGGGCTGAGAAGGTCACAAGGCAGGGATGGACAACCAGAACAAGCCACTTTCGAAATGAGTGTCGCTGACTCCTTCTTATATGCACTGCGTTAGAGGCTTAAAATGACCCAGGGGGGGGCAGTGTAGGGGGTTGGGGAGATGACTCTGTGGGTACAGTGTTTACCATACAAGTGTGAGGATGAGATGCCCAGAATCTATGTAAAAGCCCGGCGAGGAGGAGCATGTGTCTTTAACCCCCGCAGCAGCGAGACGAGAAATACAGACAGGCAGATCCTTGGAGCTCATTGGCTGGACAGCCTAGCCAACTGACCAGCTCCAGGGTCAATGCTCTAGAGACTTTGTCTTTAAATATATATATATCCCAGAGAACAATAGAGGAAGACAGCCTCTGGCCACAACGCGTGCACATATAGTTGAGCGCATGCGTACACACATGCACGCGCACACAATTTGAGAGAGAAAACTGTCTTTGGGGACCTGGGATAGGCAGGTAGAATTTTTAATGCTATTCTCTCTTCTACATGTTGAAAATTTTCCATACTAAAAAGTTTCTTTTTAAGTGGGGGGAATAAAAACGGCCCCTGGAAGAGTGTTTGATTATAGCAGCAGTGGGTCTTGTTTTTATATTCACCTCTTCAAAGAAGATGTGTTTAATTCTTCCCGGAGGAATCTTCCTGTACATTGAATCCCTCTATGTGGCACACAGCCTGTCCCGCACATAATTACTAATGATGGAATGGAACTGGGGGTTTTTCCCTTCCCTTTTGTCTACCAGCCAGCGCATAAGACATCCCTTCTTTGAAGCTCTAAGCCTCCTTGGAAGCCAGCCTCAAGCTTTTCCATTTTAGTCTCCCCAGTTTCTGCCCATATTGTACTGTCAAGGTCAAGGTGTCCCCAGCTCGTCCATTACCGAGTGCTGTAGTACGGTTATTTACTAAATATTTTTCCTTTGAACTGACTCATTTCATTTACTTCAGTATGTTTTCAGAGGAAACTGTATGCCATTACTGTGGATGGAAAATTAGGCACAGAATCTAGGGAACTGGGATTTAGTGTCTTCGTTGTGCTTACTCTAACAGTCATTATGGAACGCGTAGAAGAAAAGTGTTTGTCAATGTGCAACTGAAAAGAAATCTCAATTTAAACTATGCTCTGGGAAACACTGTCGTCGTTAACTGTTGTTCTCCTGGGAATAGCCTTGTTTTATATCTCTCCCCAGAATGCAGGTGTGTGTGTGTGTGTGTGTGTGTGTGTGTGTGTGTGTGTGATGTATGTGAACCCATGTGTTCTTGGTGACAGAACATGTCCACTTGGGCCACATACCTGACGTGTCACGCCATGCTCTTCCCTGCACTCTAGGAAACCTGACTTGTACGAGGCAGGAGCGGATACGTGGCGCGCAGACGAGCCAAGCAGCCAGTGCTGCATCGCATCGGTTAGCACAGCTCTCTTATTCCCTGTCACCTTCCTTGAACCACAATGCTCAGGAAATGAGCAAATCACCCTGGCTGGAAAGATACCAGCCATGATGGCGGTAGGAAGAGGACTGAAAAGGGATGAATCTCGGCTACAAAGCAGGTGTATGGGGGAGACTGTATGCTAATGTGGAGTTTGTAAATCGGGAGCTCCTATACAGCTCCTCAGGGCTGTACTCATGAATGTCGAAGGATTTAATACTCTTGAGTTTACCGAGAGACAATGAGGCATGTGAGGATGGAACCGACTTCACAACTACATAGACTAGGTTGAAATCCCACCGACGTCCTATTGAGAAAGGACTTACATCCCGTGAGCTTCATGTTTTAAAATCTGTGAAAGGGGGACACCCTCTGTCCAGGGTTGCATTCGAGATTAGCTAAGGAAAAATCAAGCACTGCGGTGGGCTATAAAGCATCGGCAGTGGTGGCTTCCTCGGGCTCATGAAAAGACTTCCTGTTTCATTGAGGAAAGAATAAACTCTAGCATGTACAAGTTCAGGGTTAATGTGGATAGTATTTGTTACTGAAATCCAATATTTTTGAGACTGGGCTTTCCATTTATGTGTGGCAACTCTCCAGCGTTATATTGATTCTAAAGGATCACTCCGTGATTGTCCAATTCATCATCGCGGTGTTCCGGGACACTGCCTTACAATTGCCAGAGGTGTCATGTGGCTTCACAGTCCTTCCCCAGCTCAGTTGTAAAGTCCGGGAGGACAGGGAGCAGAGCTTCCTCGGATGGTGTCCTGGGTCATGGGGGGGGGGGGGGGAGTGGGTTTAAATCCAAGGATCGTTGGAGTCTTCAGGAACACCCAACAATGCAGCCCGGGTTCCTGCCAAGGCTGGGGGGCCACTAGGGGGAGAAAAGAGTGGCGAGTCATAATGTCTTGATGACTGATGAAAGGAGGGATGGGATATGTCTGTGGGAAATGCCCCTCTCCCCTCCCTGCCCCCCCCCACATAATTCTGAGCACTGTAGACTCAACTTCACAATGGTAGGGCAGCAGGCTGCAACAGTGTCCCCTCATGATGAGAGAGAGAGAGAAGGGAGTTGGGGAAGAAACACTTAATGCTGCATGAATGAAACTCTCACCACGGGAAGGGAACCACAGAGGATTCCCTTAATTAGATTTCTCTCCTATATTTTCTTCTGAGAGCCAATATGCTGCAAATCATATTAATTAGGCACCCAGTAACCGATTAACCCATTCGACAAGCAAGCATAACCCTTGAGAGACAAGCAGGCTTGAAGCAGGAAGAAGGTAGGTGAAGACCCACATTTAAATAAAGCTCTGCTACAAACTCCTCCTCGCCCTGCAAACGTTAACCCTTGACTACACGCACTTCCATGTGCCCAGGGAGGTCTCCTTCTTGCAGGCTTGTCTGGGAGTGGATGAGATCGCACATGTGTCGCTGCCTTGTGACTAATGCGGGGGCGGGGGGGGGGGGAGGAGCCCTTCAGAGTGTTAAAGTTACCCAGAGAGCTAAGAACACAGCTGCCGCTGTGCCCGTGTCCTGCTTTTGATGTTTTTCTCGGGAGAGCTAGCTCTGAAATGGACAAGAGAGCGTGGTTATGAGAACATCGTGAGGTGGAGGATGCGTGAACTAGCTCGGTAGCGCCTCGATGAATGGGTGGCGAGAGATGCCCCAGTCTTGGTCCTAGCTGCTTCTGTTCTGGTTCCTGTCAGCTTCTGGCCACCTCTTCCAGCTGCACAAGCAGTCCAGGCAGGGAGCCTAAATCAATGACAGCCCCTCAGGCCGACTTGAGGTCTAAGCTGCACACAGTCTGGCAGAGCCTCCCAGATGAGCCAGTACTCGCTTTCTGCCTAGCTGCCCAGCACCCAAACCTTTCCCATCTCTTTGGCAGGTGGCTAGCTGTGTTTGAGAAGCCTTTCTCTATTCAGCCTCAACAAAGAGCAACCGCTGGGGAGGAGGGTTTGGAAGGAGCATCCACAATGATTGCAGGGCCTAAAAGAATCCTCTTTGGCAAGCCGGGGGTGGGGGTGGGGGGGGTCCAAAGAAAGGGCTGTAGGGCTCTGGGCCTGATATGGGAAGCCAATCTTCCCTGAGCCCCTAATTTGGAAAGGAAGTAGGTGAGGCAGGAGTTGTCTTGTGGCCGTTATCTATTCCTATCTAGGGCATCCTCAGGTGTCCTCACTCTGCGGGCCCTGCTACTCCCTTGCAGTCTAGCGGGCTCTGCATCAAGTAAGGCAAGAGATGAGAAACAACATTGGGAAGTGCTGTGTCAGGGGTGTGCCAGTAAATGAGAAACCAACCCAGCCTCTGGAAGCCAGGAAGGACATTTCAGAACAGCTAGAGAGACTTAAGAGAGCTTGTAGAAGAAGCTGGCACTAAGTAAGTACCAAGCATCACTCACCACTTGGGTTTAAGGTTGTTGGACACAGCTCTCTGGCCTTGTCCTCTAACATCAGGAAACATGTTTAAAAATTTTTTCTTGTTGTTGTTGCTGCTGCTGCTGCTGTTGTTGTTTTTGTTGTTGTTTTTAGACAGGGTTTCTCTGTGTAGCCCTGGCTATCCTGGACTTGCTTTGTAGACCAGGCTGGCCTTGAATTTGCAGAGATCTGCCAGCCTCTGCCTCCCTGAGTGCTGGGATTACAGGTATGTGCCACTGTGCCCAGCTACATGTTTAAAATCCAAAACCACCTTTCATGTGTCCGGGGAAACATTTACTAAGACTCCACGTGTCATACTAGACACAATGACATGGAGACACTTTCAGGATCCCTTTTGTTGTTCATCCATTTGGCAAATGTTTATTGACCACATACTGTATGCCAGGCCAGTGTTCTAGGCACAGATTCCACAGCAGTGGGTAAAGCGGACAACACATCCACAGCCCGCAAAGCTCTCATTCCCACTAGGGCTGAGGGTTGCAGCTTTAACTTGAGTGCTCAAGGAAGTCCTCGGATTTACAGAGAAATTTGAATAAAAGGGACCGGTGAGCTTGGTGCATATTAAGATCGGGATCGAGCTATGGCCATTGCAGGTAGAAGAACAAAAGAGGCAAATAGCTAAAAGCAGCAAGGGGCTGGCCTGTCCAGCTACAAAAGGACAAAGAGGCCAGAGCTGTGTGGGCACAAGAAACAAAGGAGGAGAAGCCAGGTCCCACAGGGGCCCATCTCTGCAGTCAGATCCTCAGCATTGGCCAGAGCCATGCCATCAGCCTTTCCAGAGTCCCCAGGGCATCGGCATCTCTCAGGGTGAATGCCGGATCCCAGGGCAGCCTCAGAGTCCACAAGACTGCCAGTACTGGGGTGCGGCTCCTTCAAGCCTCCTTCTCCCGCACCAGCTCTGCCATGTAGCCTGTGGGATTCTCTGTGACCGAACCCGCCGGCACATGACTTCAGGCCCTAGCTCAGGTCCCTAGGGCAGGTGGACTCACGAAAGAACAAAAACAGAAAGAAACCCCTGAGACCGTGAAAACTCCCCGGCAGCCTTTATGATTGTGCTTAGTAGCTCCAACTTTGGAATCTCATCGGCTAGCTGGCTCTGCATTCTAATGACTTCGATGTTCTGTGCCCCAGTTTCCTCATTTGTGAAAATGAGATAATAATAGCTTCCAGGCCAGTGGTGGAGGATTCGGTGAGGTGACAGATGAGAAGCCTCTGACACAGCCCGTGGCACGGGGAAGGTGCCCAGTGGTGCCTGTTGGGAGGCGCAACGGTGATGAGAGGAAGGCACAGGACCTCAGAGAGAGTACTCCTCACTCCCCAGGAGCAGCCCAGAAGGACAGACACCAGACAAACAATGGGATCCCCACCGTGTGCCCAGCGTTCATCTCCTTTACTTCTCCTTAGCCCTGCTAGTAATAGCCACCGTGTCTATTGTATTTACTGGCAGTGGAAGCCAGCTGAAGCCTGGGGCTGTCAAAGAACCATGACCAAGGTCAAACATTTAAGTGGCTACATCCGCTCTGCTTCATTCCAGAAATCAGTGGCTTCTGTCATTCAAACGTGCGGTTTCAACTCTAGCAACTTTGAGCACAGTCTCCTCACAGGGCGTCCATCCAGCCCAGCTAACTCCCCCTGGCAGAAGGGAGTGCTGGAAACCAAAAAGAACTTTCCTTGTCTCTGATGGGGACATTTGCTTGTGCAAGGTAGCAGGCTGTTTGGGAGCACCGTGTTTGACATAGCTGTACTCTCTTTGTCTCTACACTAAAATATGCCTGGGTAGGGCCGGGCAGTGGTGGCGCACGCCTTTAATCCCAGCACTCGGGAGGCAGAGGCAGGTGGATTGCTGTGAGTTCGGGGCCAGCCTGGTCTACAAAGCAAGTCAAGGACAGCCAAGGCTACACAGAGAGACTCTGTCTCGAAAAACAAAAAAGAAAAACAAACAAACAAACAAACAAACAAAAAAAGAGCCAGGGTCCCAGGGCTGCTACACCAGATCTGTACAGATGTGTAGCCTGGGTTAACACAGATGTGCCCTCTCGTAGTTTGACAATGACAACCTAAAATACAGGTTTGGGTGGGACCCGTTTCCTTAAGGTTCCAAGGAGAACTCCTCCTGCTTCTCCCAGCTTGCCTGCATGGTTGTATCTTCTCTCTGTGTCTCTTGGGGTTCAGACCCCCCTGACTTTATACAAAGAGAAGTCATGGCAGGCAGGTGAATTTAAGCTTATCTCGGGACTCTTACCTAACCACACATACAAGGACCCTATTTCCAATTAAAGTATACTCTGAGGTTCCAGGTAGGTGTGGTTTTTGAGTGGACACTGTTGAATCCATGGCAGTCCACCCTTTGACCTCTCAAAATCCCCCTTCCACTCTATGTGTAGACTACCATCACCTTATCCCAATATGTCCCCTGAACTTGTAGCAAACCCCAGTGTCCCCCTCCAAAGTCCTATACATTGCCAACTTGGAAAGCTCCAAATTTCATCATCCATACATCAAATGAATGAGATAGAGGCACGACTGAGGCTGACACAGTCTGAGGCAAATTTCCTGTGTGGCTGGCTCCAAGGAAGAGTCCAGGGCTCCTCAGCAGCAAGGAAGGCCATTCACCAAGATCAGCCTAGCTGAGCAGCGTGGGCCCTTGGCCTCTGCAGATCCACCCTGGGCCTCAGTGCAGGAAGCAGCAGAGTGAACGCTTAGGAAGAAGGCCGGGCGAGGAGAGCTGAGCTCAGGTCACCCACGGGCTTCCCTGGTCCCCGAAGCCCCTCCTCCCATGCCTCCTCCACTTATAGAATTTGCTTATGTCTTGACTCATTCTAAAAATGATTTGTGGTAGAAATAGAGCAGGATTTCTCAGGGCTGGAAAGAACCGCTTCCCACACCTCGAGTGAGTCATGCCCGCCCTCCTCTGCTCTGGCCAGCCTTTGAACACTGCCAAGAAGGGAACTCCGTCTCCAGCCAGCCAGGATGGATGCGGGCAGTAGCGTCTCCATGCAGCTCACCTCTGCCTAGATGAGCACAGGACCCTGGCAGAGAGGTAGGGGAGCGTGCCCTGGTCCAGGGAGGGTTTGCCTAGGTGCGGTTACCACCATGACTGAAGTCACATGCGGTGACGGTGTCTCCCCGTCTCTGTGGATGCGTATGTTTTAGATCTTACATCCCAGTGTTTCACATTGACCCTCACTTTCAGAGGATAGGGGACTGCAAGGCAGGCGAGTATGGAGGTGAAGAAAATAAGTAATACCAGGGCCTTGTGTTCTCAGGAGAGGGAGCAGGAAGGACCCAGGAGAAGGTGAAAAGGAAGTGATGGCTGCTTTGTCTCTGGCTCCAGCCAGAGCCCACAGGAGCCCTTGAGGGGCTAGAACAGTGCTATAGTCTGATGCTTATGGCCCTATTTCCATCCCTATCAAGAATTCATGTGTTGGCATCCTAACCCCCTTTTAGGCATGACCTTTTAACAGGACAGTATGACACTGCCGTCTATGAACTTTGTGCTTAAGAGCCACACAATAGAGTTAGAAAAAAAAACAATGATAAAAAGATCATAATGTTTTGAATAAGTTTACAAATTTGTATTGGGTCACAATCAGAGCTCCCCTGGGGTGCACACAGCATAGGTGTTGCTTGTTGGACACGCATGCCATATTAAGAGGTAAGGGCCTCAGTGAAGCAGTCAATTTATAAAAGTGGAACTCTCCTGACTAGCATCAGTACTTTGACAAAAGAGGCCCCAGGCTTCTGTTCTCACCACTTCCTTGTAAGGGCAGCAAGAATCAAGATGTGATCTTGGACCTCCCAGCTTTCCACGCCATGAACACCAAGTGCTGCCTAAGATTAAGACTGGGGAACTGGTGTCGAAGAGAAACTAAGCAAAATCACATTAAAGCTATGATGCTCCCAGCACGGAGGTGGGTAACCCCTGTGATGTCACTCACTTACTCCATAGCACAGGGTCAACAACTCACCCACAAATCGCCATGCCAACCAGCAGTCACTGAGGATGCCATGCCACAATGGCAATGTTGTTGGCAACCTCTGGGGCCCCCATTTTTAGAAAATTACAAGGAAGGACTCTTTCTGCCCAAACCTCGTAAAAAATGGATGGTGTAGTTGTATAACAACCTTGGCTTTTTACGAACTTCACCTTCCTTTAAAAAAAAAAAAAAGCTGCTAACTTCAAAGGAAAAAGATCGCTCCAGGCATTGAGATGGTTGTAATAAAACGCATTGCCCAGAAACGGGAGGGCTCTGTTTGGGCCTCAGACAAGGAGTGGTCACGTGGGTGTCCGTGTGCCTTATTGGTGACAGGTTTTATCTCCCTTCAACTGATGTATTCTGAAGACTGCCTGCCCGTGGCCCTGACCTACTTTCCTTTTACAGGATGGTATCCAGGACTTGGCAGGGGTGCCCTGCTTAAAGAAAACTGAGTCCAGAAGGCGGGCTGGGATGCACAGAAACCAAGGTGTCTCTTGGTAGTCTGATTTATCAAAAAGAAGTGGGGGGGGCAGGGGGTTGGGGGATGTTGGGGCTAAGTTGACAGCTCAGTGAATTAAGAGGTTGCTCACCTAGCATGAGCAGTAGAGTGTGACTCTCTGGAACCCATGTAGAAACCTAGGCAGTGTGGCAGCCATTTCTAATCCCAATACTTAGGAAGTCAGAAGGGCAACTGCAGGGCAAGCAAGCTAGCCAGGCTAACTAGAAGTGGCAGGCCCTTGGTTCAATGAAAGAATTGCTTCAATTAATAAAATGGAGCGTAATCAAGGTAGACATCCAGTGTCAACTCTGGCCCTCCACACATACCCTCACACACTCAACACACACACACATGCTCACATGCATGGGAGCACACATATATACCACACGCATGTACATGCAAAACATGAACACACAGACAAAAACCCCAAACTAGCTCCCCAAGTCATTTATCACTGAGTTAAATTAGAGGCGCCAGGCTCTCTAATACTCTGTGTGCAGCAAACCTCAGCCTTTACCCACCTCGGCTGAGGCTGCCCTGGGAAACAGCAAAGCCAACAGACAGGAAGAGCGCTGGCTTTTGCAGAGCGTGCACACAAGGAGTGCTAGGGTCCCATGTTCTCTGTGTGTCTGTGTGGGATTTATCTCCTGATTTAAGTACCATTTCCAGTGTGAGATTCTGGAAAGAGTATGTGAATATGTGAATTGGGTCCATAGTGGAAGTCAACTCAGGTGATAACAGCTTGCCCAGCAAGGTCGTGTATGGTATGTCTCTAAAGCAAAGCACCCTAGGAATTGTCCACCGTGACCTTCCCCCCCAATTCCCTGACCAGGAAGACTATGGAGACATTGAGGGGGAAAAGTGGGATTTTTGGATGAAAACTTAAACGCCACTTGAGAGTCATCTAGTATAGCTGTCTTCAAACCAGGCCCCAAACCACTAGGGATATGCAGCTACCATCCCCAGGATGCACAGGCCCAGAAGGTGGTTAAAAGAAGAAGAAGAAGAAGAAGAAGAAGAAGAAGAAGAAGAAGAAGAAGAAGAAGAAGAAGAAGAAGAAGAAGAAGAAGAAGAATCAATTTCCAGATCTTCAACTCCCATTTGACTTAGCCAAACTCCTGAAAACTCCTTTTTTTTTTTCTATCTTAGACCCATGACTACCTTCTTCCTCTTCACTAATGAAAAACAGACCTCATTAAATCTGGGGTTACCGCTGGTTGGAAGGGGGGTGGTAATGAGTGTTTCCTGGTAGCAGTCAGTGGGACCACTCAAGAATGAACTGCCCCAGAGGAAGAAGGCCCCCACCAAGGACAGTCACCTGTAAGAAATAAAGAAGCAGATGAGCCTTCACCCAGTTCCCCCTGTCCATCACAGCTCTCAGGAAGTCTGGAATTTCCATGGAGGTACATACTTAGTGGGCTCATTTGAATTGGAATGTAACATCTGACTTTTTTTTTTTTTTTGATGAGATCATTCGCTGATTGACCAGCAATGGCTACAAGGGAGAAAAAAATTATAGATTGAGGTTCTAGAAGAAAAATATTTAAAATACTAATGCAAACTAAATTCTATTAGAATGCTGCTTATGGATACTTGAGGAATGTCTTGAGTCTGCTAGAGCTACTATGACAAAATGCCACAGGCTGGTAGAGTTAAGCTACAGAAATTTATTTCTTGCAGTTCTGAAAGCTGAAATTTCCAAGACACTAGCTGGTTTGATTGTTGAGGACGGAGGAGGGCATTCTTCTTCCTCCCCGCCCCCTTCCTTGATCTTCTTTTTGGTGCTGGGTTCTGAACCCAATTCTTATTCTTCTGAATATGAATCTGTACTTGTTATTCTTGTAAGCCTGAAAAACGTTAATCACATCCTTTGCATGGCTGGGCATGCCATAGACAACAGATACTTGTACAAGTACTTGGAATTCGAAAAGATCAGGTTGCAGGTGTGGTGGCACCCATCTGCTGTTCCAACAACAGGGAGGCAGAGGTAGGAGGGGTCAAGAATTCAAGGCCATCTTCAGCTATGAAGTGCTTTGATTTCTACCTGGGCTACATGGGACTCTGCCTCAAAACACCCAAAAGTCCCTACATCGTCCCTTCATTTAGCAGACAGAGGTCTTCAGCCTCCCAGGGGACAGGGTGTCTAGTTTTGAGCTCATGGCAGGCATTTGATAAATCTTTCATCATCATAATTTTGAGACAGTACACTGCCTGAACCTACATAGGCAGCGAATAGGAGTCTCGAACATGTGGAGGGCTGGGTTGGTGGTTCTGGGTGTTCACCGTAATAGCCCATTAAAGTACTTAGTACTTAGTACATCAGTAATTCTTCCAGCACTATCAAGCTGCCAAGATGACTTCCTGTGGACTGATGAGGAAATTGTGTCTCCGACAGCAGGGTTGCTTAAAGTAAATGGCAGAGTTGGAATGGGTCCCTGAGCCTACCTGACGCCAGATTCTTTGCCAATGTAACCAAGGCTTCCAGGGTTGGCTGTGGGGGAGCACTGCTAAAGTCCAGGGAGACAGTTTGCACTGCTTGCTGGGTTTACACAGCTTCTTTGCTTCTGTAACTCCTTAGAGCAGAGAGCAGAGAGTGTGGTCACCTGCAAACAGCTATGCAAGAAATGAGTGACTCAGACAGAACTTGCCTTAGTCTCATCTGTGCTTGAGATGATATTTTCCTGAGAGTCTCACACACACACACACACACACACACACACACACACACACACACACACACACACACACGCAATCTCCTTATCTATCTTTTGGATCTATTTTTAATCTTACTTGATTTAGAAATAAGGCCTTCAACCTTAACCCCATCATCTACTCTGTGTGTGATGATTCACTCACTACTGCCCATGGCCAGTATTTGTCCAATCCAAGTGGACATTACTGTCCCCATTTCACAGCAAGGGAAAAAAAGAGGCTCAAGGAGACAATACGATCTTTCCCCAGTCCAGCTGGCTGAGGAAGTGACAAAGCCAAGCTGGAGGCATGGTCCTTTTTTCTTTTTTCTTTTCTTTTTTTTTTTTTTGGTTTTCGAGACAGAGTTTCTTTGTGTAGCCTTGGCCATCCTGGACTCACTTTGTAGACCAGGCTGGCCTCGAACTCACAGCGATCCGCCTGCCTCTGCCTCCCGAGTGCTGGGATTAAAGGTGTGTGCCACCACGCCCGGCAAGGCATGGTCCTTGAGTCCACATTCCTGATCTTTGCCTTTATACTTCCAGCCTCCAGTTCTGACATCAGAGTAAGTGATGATGACAAGATGAGAGGGCCACAGATGCTTCTGGTAATCATGGCTTCTGGATTGGTGGTGAGGGCTCCTTCACTTGCCTGTGTATACACTTGTGTTGATGCCCAACACAGTAAGACAGCTCCTAAGGCCAGCAAAGGAAGGCCTGGCTCTGTACAGAGTCAGTATAGCATAAGCCACAGTCAGCCACTGTCACCTGAGAGTGACCAGTTGCCAGCCATCAGCCCTACAGGGACTCTGCTTAAAGGAGGTGGAGGAATGGGTTGTTTCATAGTCTGGGCCTCTGCATGTTGCAGGATTATTAAGCCAGCAAAGGCCATGTCTGGGATGTGGAAAAGAACAGATGCCCTACATGACGAGCCTAACATGGTCCCTTGGGGTTGGTATAGCTCCCAGAACAACAGCTGCTCAGGGCTGGCTGGCAAGGACCTGCAAGGTCATCTGGCCCAGAAGTCCATCTCAGGCTGGCATCCCACCCAGTGGCTGCCCACTTCCTGCCTGCATAGCTTGAGCACCAGGATGCTCCCTCACTCCTACAAGAGCCAGGGTTGGAACGTCCCCCTGAGAATGACCTCAATGCCTTCACTATACAGATGGAGACAGTCTCAAACCTGGAAAGACAGCTTGTCCCAAGGTCAGCCAGTGAGGCTGGTCCAAGGGAGATGTGAATTTGTCATCTGTTGAATGTCCTCCATTCTGGACATATTTCAGTTCATGAATTGACCGCTGCCATGGCACATCTCCAGACGTGTACCAGCCCCATTCCCTTCTAGTATGCCCTTTACACTGCCTCTCCGTCTGCCCAAGAAACACCCCTGCATTTCAAGGTTTCTTATGGGCACCATCCCTCCTTGCAATCTTGCTTGAGGACTTTCTCCCCCATTTAGAGACACTTGCCCTCTCTTATGCTCCAGGGGTGGCCTGTGCACATGGTAGCCAGAGACTCTGTCACCCCTAAGCTATTGCCTGTTTCCGTCCACATTCAACCCCCAACTTTTCTGAAAGCCCCTTGAGGGCAGGGACCTCTTTCCTCAGGCTTCTGCCCTTAGCCCTTCCCCCGCTCTTGGCAGAGTGAGGTTTGTCAAACACACAGATGAGAAATTGACTGAATGAACGTTGCCAAGCTCTAAGTTCTATCTATAATCTCTGTAAGATTTTATATCTCTTCCTTTCAATCCTTTGGAGTCACCTTATCAATCACAGCCTTCCTCTGACTTGATATATCTTATTCTTTATCAGTGGCTCAGGTATAGCTCCGTGGGAGAGCATATGCTTAGCGTGTGCAAGGCCCTTGGATCTATGTCCATCATAGGTAGATAGGTAGACAGATGGACAGATATATATGTAGATAGACAGACACAGAGATAGTAGATGAGTGAATAGTAGATAGATAGATAGATAGATAGATAGATAGATAGATAGATAGACAGACAGACAGACAGACAGACAGACAGTCAGCGGTGCTAGGGGATTTGCCGAAACGAACCAGCTGTATGGAGTTTCTTAGAGTCCTTAGACTTCCAATATCTGGGGAATTATCATGGTCCAGTTGCTCCCCTCTTGAGTAGCCTCCCTTCTTGAGGAGTTTTACTCACCCTCTGCCCAACCAATGAGCACGTCTTGGGTACCTTTCTGTTCTCCAACCTCAAACAAAAATCTCCAGACAAGTCCCTCAGGTTTTGCCTCAATAAATCTGAGCTCTAGCTCCCAGAAGACACATGGAAACCGAGTAGGGGCCACACAGATGCCACTTTGTGTCTTCATTTTCCCCCAGATGGATGAGAATGGAGAGAGAGGGAGATGACCCCTGTGTCCAGTGGCAAGACTGGTCTGGACTCTAACTACTCACTCCAGTAGCTATAGACTGTTAACTGCATCTACTCTGGCAATATAGATTGGAGCTGTATCCAGTGCAGTGGCTAGATTGTAAATGCACCCACTCAGGCAAATATAGATCGGAACTGTAGCCACTTCGAGGATATAGATTGTAACTGCATCTGCTAGAGCGGCTATAGATTGTAACTGGCAGGGGGCTGATATAATTGACTCTGGCTCATTTTTTAAGTGGCATTAGCCTTGCTGACTCCTCACCCATGACCTCTCTCCTGCCATACACAATTGCCATCACCTCTTAGAGGTTTCTGGAAGGGTCTGAGCCCTTGTTGATATAGTGCATATGCACACATCCCTGAATGTGGCAAATATAACAGAAGTAGGACAACCTCGTGCATACCTCACACTCCTGGGGACGATATGAACACTAGTTCCCACTGTCACATGGATGTGGCACACCCTTGTGTGGGTGAGCCCACCTCCCTGGAAAGCAATGGTGATCTGAGAAACTCTGCAACCTGGTCCTGTCCTGAGATTTTTCTTCCGTCCTCCTGTCTCAACAAAGATGAATTCATCTTGCCCTGCTTTGCCACTGTGACAATATTCCCACAGTGTGAAACTCAACTTTAATCTTTCATGAGTGTTTAGTTCCGTGACCCTTAGGATAGTCCCATGCCTCACAGCCATCTCCTCTTGTAGTTCCAGAGACTTTCCATCCCTCAGAGAGAAGTTGGCACACAAGGTGTGCTTAGCTCATGTGCATCCCCTGTCTCAGGATGACTGGGCACTCTCGGGCCTCTGAAGCTTTAAAGATGGCTGAGTGGGCTCTCCAGCATCCCACCTCCCCTGCTCTTTATTTTCATTGTCCAACCAACTTACATGACTACCTCCATATTCCTGCGTCAAAAAATTGGCTGCAGTAGACATAGGGAGCATGTGAAACTTGCATGAATCCAACCAAGGTGATATTCGATGCTGGGCCCAGGCCTGCCTGCTGACAGTCCCCAGGACATGGCAGAGAGGAGGCCTTGGGGTACATCTTTCCCAAGGCCACCATGTGTGGCAGCCAAGAACTTTAAATATGGCTAAGGAGCCCAAGAAGTGCCTCACATGGACAACACACACCTCCTGAAGGCTTATCAGAAGTACAAAATATTCTGTTGTATATTGGTGAATGTTAAGGGAATGCTCCTTAGGATGTAGTGAAGTAAAATTTAAAACATATTAATTTCATGTTACCTTAAGGATGGCTACTGGGGAATTTGAAAACACCAATGAGCCTCTCTATGTCTGTTGAACCTCCCAGGTCCCTGTCAGTCAGTGCCTTAAATGCTTCCACAAGTTGCCCTTCTTCGTTTCCTGTCATTTATTAATTTATGCAATGAATATTCATGGAGTAATAAACACGAGCTAGGTAGACGGGGATCCAGACAGCACATAAACAAGCAATGGGGCTATTTATAACTGGGAGGAAGTAGTCCATGAGGAGAGTGATCAGTATGATTGGCAGCCAAGGACAAGAGAGCTGTCCACTTGCCTTATGCTCTGCTTGCTTCTGCCCTCTGTTGTCTTGAGAACAGTATTCCACTGATCCCCCGTGGCCTCAAAAACGGAAAATTGCAACTATTTTATGGGCTTCCTAAAGTGCGTACCAGCAAACTCCTATTCATCCTCCAAAGCCCTGTTTATTATCACTTCCTAAAGGCTTCTTGCCTTGATAAGATTCAGTGTGTTACATCTATGCCCTAACAGTGTGCGTTATGGTGCATACACACTCCGTAACTGTCAGGACGGCCTTAGCACCCACACTAGCACCTACAGTAGGCACTTTCAAGTCTTCCTTATCTTGTTGAGCCTGGATCTTTCTGATGCTGCCTGGCACACATGGCAAGATGTCTATAAACTCTTGACCAATAAAAGAAGAAAATGAGGAAGGAAAGCAAATGCCTGGTGTGAAAATACCTGAAAGCTAATAAGACAGTCCATCATGCCAGGGAAAACAGAAGCTAACCCCGCCTGGATGCTGGGAGCTAGGCCTAGTGACTGGCCTCTGCTGCCTTACCACAGTGTGACTCCTGCCCAGGAGGAGCTGCACTTAACTGCTGATGCTCCACTTTCTGAGCTGTAGGACTGGTGCATAGGCTCAGCTTCTCGGGCCCATGAGGCCACCTTTCCCAGGACGGACTGGCAAGGCCAGGCCCTGTTTTAAATACTTAGATGTAATAATCCTCAAAGGAGCCCCAGGAATAAGGAAGCAACCATTCCTATCCCTGTTGTACAGAGGGGAAAGCTGGACTCAGAGAGGTGTTAGATGCTCAAATCACACAGCCCATTAACGGCAGGGCCCAAACTAATGCCCTGTCTTCAACCATGCTCAGAGTATGGGACTTAGCCACACCAGTGGAAGCACTCTGGGATTCATTTGTTGTTGTTGTTTTGCTTTGTTTTTATTGTTGTTGTTGTTGTTGGTGGTGGTGGTGGTGGTGATGGTGGTGGTGGTCTAGCAAACATTCCCACACCACTTGCTTAGCTCTGCATCTATGCAAGTGTTTCTTCAGGATTGCTGAACCCAAAGTGACAAGCATTTTTCACTTGAATAGTGTCCAGTTGACTCCCGGAGGGCTGACCTGCTCACATCCGACCTTCTGCATTCTGGCAACAACAGAGATGGGGAAGGTGGAGAGGCTAGAGGTACCCACTGCTCCGCTAGAGAGCTCCATCAGTCCCCCTCAAGCTCTAGTTGCTGAGCCTACCTGAGTCCCGCACAGAGCTCCCTCCTCCCACTGGGCAAGCAAAATTCTAGATACTTCCTTCGCCAAGCTGACAACAGTGCACACTGTCTTGCTACCTGTATTTGCCATGGTTCTCTGGAGGCCTAGAACTGAGAGAATGCCCTCATAAAAGGGGGTTGACTCCAGGCACGGTGGCACCAGCACACCTGCAATCCCAGCCACCGGGGAGGCAGAGGAAGGCAGACCTCTGTGAGTTCGAAGCCAGCCTGGTCTACACCGCGAGTCCAGAATAGCTGGGCTCCACAGAGAAGCCCTGTCTCAAAACAAACAAAACACACACAAACAAAACACTCAAACCAAACAAAACCACCAAAAAAATAACAAAAGAGAAGGCGGAGGGTAGTTGACCGTGGTGATGTACACCATGATGACTAAGTAGTCCTGCGATGGCCACTTGCACATTGGAGACTTGATAGCTGCTCAGTCCACAGAGCTCAACAGTCCCAACCTGCCACTGAAGTCCAGGAAGATTCCTGAAGAGTCACTGGTCTGTAGTGCGTGTTGAAAGGCCGAAGAAGCTGGAGTCTGACATCATCAC
The DNA here is from genome assembly GCF_964271855.1 of Acomys minous. NCBI lineage: Eukaryota > Metazoa > Chordata > Mammalia > Rodentia > Muridae > Acomys > Acomys minous. Next base: position 74,102,523 of record NC_140493.1, on the reverse strand, counting down.
AGATGGTTGCACCAAAAATGTGATGGATGCGCTCACCAGAAACAGCAGGAGGCAAGCCACACTCATTTTCCTTGGGCTCCTTTGTATTGGGCCCACCCTTTAGAAAGTGTTTTCTACTTTGTTAGTCCTTCAGGGAAAGACTTCCCAGACCCTCCCAGACCCTCCCAGACCCTCCGAGACCCTCCTAGAATCTTCCAGACCCTCCCAGACTCTCCCAGACACAGGCCTCTTAGTTGATCCCAGATGCCATCAAGTTGATAAGATTAACTCCACCTATCCCCCAACTCATGCCTGGCCAGTGGCTGTGGGTTGGGGGGGGGAGCTCACTATCTGAAATTCCCACTACTGGAGAGAGTGTAGGCCTCTGATGCAGCCCAGCGGGAAGCATTGGGAAGCAATGACATCAACACCCACATCCCAGGATCATGAGTTAGTAAACTAAACAAGGCGACTCTGTCTGTCTTGCCTCTTTGGACCACAGGGAGATTGAAGGCAGCCAGTGAAAGCCAGTGTTCTTCCTTCCTCCTGTTGGCGCATGAAAACTTCAGCATTCACTCATTCATTCATTCATTCATCCGTTCATTCACTGGATGTTTATCCAGCTCTCGCTTTGAACAGCTCCATCTCTTTTATTCCCAATATCTTAGCCCACTGGCAGTCACCCCACTTCCACATCCTCTAAGTATATTGCCCTGTTTCTCCAGTGACCTCACTACCCCAACCTCTCTCTGCCCTCTTCTCTGCCACCTCCTATTCCCCAAAGCCCTGCATCCCACAAGCATCTTAGCCCAGGCCTGTGTTTCCCGGAAAGAGATGAGGCATCCCTGCACACTCAGGTACCACAGCTGGAGGTTACCAATCAGCATCCTATTTCATAATTGGCCTCATGAATAATTCAAGGCGCGGAAAGCAAGTGCATAATAATTAAGGCAAGCTAGAGGGGGGAACGCCAGTTCTAACACAGCCCTTTTATCATAGGTTTTGCCAAACTTAAATGCACAACACCTGACCCTATGTTCCTGGCTCATGCTTGACATTGCTTTCCGCACTGAGACAATGTGTCCTTGGCCACACAGGGGTCCACCGGAGCAGAAGAAAATCTGTCCGTGAACCCGGTGAAAAGAAACTGACCAGAGGGGCACTTGGGTTTCTATCTCATACGATCGGGCCCTGATCCTTTCTCCCCCTTGACTTGTCTTCTCCCCTGCATTCTCTGTGCCTGTGCTGCAGTTAAGGCCTCTGCGTTCAGTCATGGCTGCCTCATCTGGGATCTAGTGCAGCATCTGCTCTGGAACCCACAATGGGACTTAGGCCTCTGCACATAGGGTCTTCTCCCTGTTTCTAAGAGAGCTGCTGCGGTAGGGGATGCCTGAAACAGTTCTGCTCTGGGCTTTGGCATGTGAAGCTGTCCTGTCTGATTCCCAGCAAGGGAACATTCAGGTGCACCTGGAAAACCACACTTTGAAGCTATGTTAGAAATCTTTATAAAATACACTAATGACTTTATTTGGAAAACCTCCCATGTTTGGAGGTTTGTTTACCTTTCTCCTTCAAAGAAGTCTGCAGTTAGAAGACACACATTTGAAACGTCGAAAGGAGATGAGTCTATGTGTTTGGTTCAGGAAGATGCCGGATCTAAAATGGGGCTAATTGAGGCTTGCAGCACATCAAAGTGGTTTTTCTGAGCTGGGTTTTCTCAGGAGAATCTGTGTGATTGTGGCTCCCTGGTGAGAACCTGGCTTCCTGGTGAGCACCTGGCTTCCTGGTGAGAACCTGGCTTCCTTGTGTGAACCTAGCACCCTGCTGTGAACCCAGCATCCTGGTGAGGACCTAGCATCCTGGTGTGAACCCAGCATCCTGATGAGGATCTAGCATCCTAGTGTGAACCCAGTATCCTGGTGTGAGCTCAGCATCCTGGTGAGAACCTAGCTCCCTGGTTGAACGTGGCTTCCTGGTGTCATCTAGTATAGAATAGGTATTTAGGAAAAGTGTGTTGCCGGAGCAAATGAGCAAACATAGGTACTCTGCGGTTTTATTGGGTGATAATTTGCGGAAGGGAGTGTTATGTCAGTCACAGAGGCCCACTTGCAAATGGTCCACATGTTGCTGCGAGCAGTGAGCAGCAGGCAGGCCCGAACCAGGGGAAAGTAGAAAACTCACCAGGGCAACTGCTTTGCTAAATTTTGGTTTTGGAAAACAGGATTGTTGAGATAGAAATTTGCATGTCACATGCTCTACCCATCTGACCGGGCAACGAGATGTGTGTAGTGCATATGCAGACTATAATTGCAGACTCTCTCCCCAAATAGGCCACACCATCACTCCCCAGCTCCAGCCAACCATGAGGCCTCCTTCTGTCTGTAGATTACCGCTTCTAGACTTTTCACATCATTATACGGTATGTTGCCTCTTGTGATTGGTTTCATTCTCCTGGCATAATATCCTCAGGGGTTATCCACACTGTAGCGTGTGCATGGCTTTATTGCTGTTCATGGCTAAATAATATTCAACTATATGGTTCTATTGCATTTCCTTTTTATCTGCTCATTGTCGTTTTGTTTTTGCTTAATTGTTGTCAACAGACTCTGAAGTTATGCCTAACTGCAGGAGAATCTCCCCAGTTACCTTGGTTTCGTTTGTTTGTTTTAGCCACAGCAAGCTGTGCAGGAATCTCTCAGGTCACCACGTCCTTCTATAAAATACCACAGACAATTTACATACCCCAGAGAAGAGCCACATTGCCAGATAGACCGCCCCCCTAAACACAATTCAAAACACAGCCTTCCCAAAATGACAGTAAAGGTAAATTTTTTTAATTCAAAAGGGGAAATATAGACTAATTGTGACAGTGAATATTAAGTAAGTATCTATGGAGACAGCCTAGAAACCTGACCACCACGTGTAACTTTACTTTTCATCCCTTCGTTTCCTTCCTCCAAGACCTCTTGTGCCCCACCCCCTCAAGTTGATATCATCTTTTTCTTTGATTATTATTGTTACGTGCATGTGTGCTCACAAATATGTAAGTGCAACCTGCTGAGTCGGTTTTTGTTGTCTGCATGCATATGGCTTCATAATTTTCCACTCTGTACTAGACAACCAATAAGAAAGCTCATTCCTGGGAGAAACGAATTCTCCCTCTCCCAGCAGTCCTTAGTTTTCTCTAGTTCTTTCTTAGGGATGGGGACTCTGTAAAAATTGTCCCCATTCCACAGTAATATGTTCATTGATATCACCTTGCTCCGTTCTTACTTATGCAGCCATTTCTAGAAAAGATTGTTTCACCATGAATTGGTTTTTTGTTTGTTTGTTTGTTTGTTTTGGTTTTGGTTTTTTGTGCTCTTGCTCTTACAGTCTTTCTGCCCCCTCTCCTGAGATGTTCCCTGAGACACAAATGCAAGGCCTGGGATTTAGTTGTAAGCAACGTGGCCGGGCATCCCACCAACCATTGATGTCTGCATTCTGTCCCATGGTGGTTTTCTGAGTTGGTGTCCGTTTGCTGGAAAGAGGGGATTCTTTTATGAGCTCCACTTACCGTGGGTGTTAGGATAAGATTTAGAATGTAGCAAGGAATTAGGCCAATCTCTAGTAGAATGGCAGTGTAGACTTTTCCCCTAAGCTCCGTGACCTCACTGGCCCAGGGAAGATAGCCAGGCTTGGAACCAGGCACTGTTTCCCTCATGTTGAGAAGGCATCTGTTGGTTACCACCGATCTGTGAGTGCCACTTAATTGTATCTTTACGATATCTTGCCATGCCGGCGCCACTCTTGTAGTTCAGACATGTTGCAGCTGGGTAAGACTCTCTAATTGCTTCCTTCCCTGGAAGCTGGCTTAGTATTCCTGCGGCCATGGAAGCTAGAGCACAGGCTTTAAGGTCAGATCCAAGTCCTGTGTCCTGTGTGTGATGTCTTCAGCAGTAGCAGGCCACCCTCAATGCCTGAGAGGCAACCAAGGGCTATGTGGATAGTCTGTATGCTTTTGGGAGTCACTCAGGTTACCATTGGCAACCGTTCAAAAAGAGATGTCTAATGCCTGGGGTGGGGTGGGGGGTTGTTAATCTCTGGCTCTTGTGGGGAGCATTGTCAGCCAAGTGACTCAACTTCCTTTAAGATACACACACACACACACACACACACACACAGAGAGAGAGAGAGAGAGAGAGAGAGAGAGAGAGAGACAGACAGACAGACAGACAGACAGACAGACAGATACATACACACAGACAGACAGACAGACAGAGAGACAGACAGACAGACAGACACATACACACAGACACACACACACACAGAGAGAGAGAGAGAGAGAGAGAGAGAGAGAGAGAGAGAGAGAGAGAGAGGGAGGGAGGGAGGGAGAGTAGTGTGTACAATATTAGGTAACTATAAACAATGGTTCCTTTAGGCTTTATCAAATAACCTTGGTGTTTTCTGTCCCCTGTCCCTCCATGTCCTTCTGTGTTTCCCTCCTCTCCATTTGCAGCCTTTGAGTTTTTTCCGTTTTTAACTTCACATAATCTATTTCTTTTTGTCCACTTCTCTCCGTCATCACCCCATCGCTACCTCCTATGGACTCTGACTTTATTTCCACAAAGAAATAAAACTTAAATTCTAACTAACTTTAAAACAAAGCTTTATAAAGGTTAAGACTATCTGGACACTGTCAACATTTCAAAGCTCCAGCAATGCAAATTCTTTAAGTCAAAACTTTTTTTAAGAAAGGAAAATAGTTAATAAGCAATCCCTAATGCCTGTCACGCCACTTTTATAGAATCATGTGTAAAGGGGCCAAATGTAGTGCCTTTGATCCTTTTGAAATCAGAATCTTAGACATGTTTTCCCCAGTGCTGAGAAGGAGCAGGAGCTGGGTACCTACAGTCTTTACAGAAAGTCTCTTCTTGAACACTTCTTGTTATTTCCAGATCAACCAGAGGTAGAATCAAGGGTAAGAAAAACATCACACAAGTCTCTAATCCTTGAAGTCAATATGTATGTGTGTGTGTGTGTGTGTGTGTGTGTGTGTGTGTGTGTATGTCTCTCTCTTTCACTCTCTCCTTCTCTCTGTCTTTATCTGCCTCTCTGTCTCTATGTATCTCTGTGTCTCTCTGTCTTTGCCTCTCTGCCCCCTTCATTCACACATACACACACAGAGACACACACATACACACACATATACACATACACACATAGATACACACACACAGACACACACATAAGCACATACACACACACACACACATACACACACACACACACACACACACTGGGGTCCAGTGCTCCTGACATCCAGATCACTTGCTGCCTTCCTGTGTAATACAGGCAAATGTCACAACATTCAGCAATGTCCCTGATAAAAAGAGTCAGCTGCAGGGAATGGAGCCCCAGACAGTGAAAACAAATAGTCCATTTCTTGTCTCTCACATTCTTCCAGCTTCCGTGTCCTCCTCTCTGACATAGAGAGCGATGAGCCTGTCACAGCACTGCTGTGAAGATTCAAGGTGTGGCTGTAAGGCATGGGGAGCGAATGGCCCCACACCTAAGTAAGTAAGAAATATATATATATGCGACCATTACTACCTCGGTGGTATTACGTGTATTACTGCACAAGGTCATAGTAAAGATTAAATGGAGCAAGGCAGGAAGTGATGTATGTGGAGTCCTTGGCGGGAGCAGGGGCTACCTCTGCACTTCTTCCCTCTGGGTGCCACTAGCTCGCTAGTAGCATATTTCCTGTGCGAGAAGCCACAGACTACTCAGAACATGGCATGTTTCTCACCTCCTTACGCCTGTTCTGGAAAAGGTGACATTCTGGTCTTCATTGGGCCCTTGAGTTTTTAAGTAATTGAAGCGCTAAGAGTCTAAAGTGACTCACCCTGCACTGTTTATTCTGGTCTCGTTTGCACAAAAGAGAGGAAAATCACCAGCTCTAACCACCCACTGCAAAGTGCCAGAGACAAGAATAGATGGATAAAATACCGAAAATAATTCCCTGGGCCGGGTTCAGCTCTTCCTTGCACGGGCAGGTGGGGAAATATGCATAGCAGAACCTGAATCATCAAATACAGTAGCTCCCCACTTATCACTGTGTACCCTGAAGACAGAGGAGGGAGGGAGGGAGGGGGGAAGGAGGGAGGAGAGGAGAGGAGGGAGGGAGGCAGGGAGGAGGAACGATGCCCTGAGCAGACAGCTCTGGCTTACAGTCTATGCTGGAGACCGACAGGAAAATAGGCCTTCAAACCTTATCACTGACTGAACTCCTACGGCGTGCAAGGCATAACTGCCATACACAACAAGAGGATGAAGCCATGCCCCCCCCCCCCGACAGCCACCAGAAGGATTGTTCCACTAATAATACAGAGTAGCAGAGTCAGCTCTTGGGGAGTAAGCATCCCTAGAGCAAGGGGCAGAGTGTGGGGTGCTCTCTTTGGGATCTTTATCTTTATGTGTACTCTGTAGTATGCGGGTAGACGTACATGTGTGCATATGTGTCAAGGCCAGAAATCAACACGGGGTGCATCCCTCAGTCACTCTGAGCCTTACTTTGTGAGACAGGGTCTCTCACCAACTGTCCAGACTAGCTGTGTGGCAAGAGCCAGGGATCTCCCTGCATCTACCTCCTCAGTACTGGGGATGCAAAGGGGTGATGCCGCACCCAGCTTTCTTTTCTTTCTTTCTTTTTTTTTTTTTTTTAACATGTGTGCTAGGGTTCCAAACTCAGGTCTTCACACGTGTGCAGCAAGGACTGAGCCATCTCCCCAGCCCTTGTCCTGGATCTTTGATACCACCCTTCAAGATAAGAGTTATCCACCTTTTAGGGAAAGGGAAGCGAAGTTCATTTATCCAAGTGTTTGAGCCCTGCTATGCTAGGCACTGGGCAGTACTTCTGAATGCGTGGAGGTTAAGGGTGGGTAGCTGACTGGAGCAGTCCGGGACATTCCCAAGGTCACAGAGTTAACGAGTAGTAGGGGAGCAGCCATGTGAGCCTGGTTCTCTGCACCCTGGACCTGCCCCTCCCCCCCCCCCCAGCATTAAGAAGCCACCCTCAGCTCAGCTACAATCAGGAGATCACTGCAAGAGCAGACTGAGAACACAGCCTGTGGGTCTCTGCCAGAGTCAACAGCATGGCTAATTCATTTTAAATAAAAACATTTGAGAGCACAAGTTGCACTATGTAACCAAGAAGGACTGTCCTTAAAAGGAGATCTTGCTGCAGAAATTTCCATATTCTACAAGGCTGTCACCAAGGCTGGGTTACCATAAGAGAGCCGATGTACAGTATCAACTCCAGACAGAGCTGGACCCGACTCCCCAAGCCTTCTCTTCTAAGGCCCAGAGGGGGAAAGTTATTACTGAGTGTGCCCTTGAGCGCAATAGTGAATGAACCTTGCTGCTCTGGAAGTTTCTGGAGGGATGAGAGAAGAGGCACTGTGAGTGGCTACTGTGAGCTGGATGTTTCCCATCTCTTGTTATTTAGTCATCGCATCAGGCCTGAAGGTGAGCCGGTTGCCCTCAACTCCCAAAGAAGAAAACTGAGACTCAAAGATGGGCCCAGGGTCGCCTGGAAAGGGAAGGAAGGCGGAGCTCAAGCCAGCTCCGTCTGGAGCTAGAGACTAGATTCTGTCCAGCACAAGGCTGCTGGCTGCTTCCTTGGGTTTATAAGGTTCTCCCCCAGAGAGTGGCAGGGACTGCATGTTTAAATGAGATGGGTGCAATGTATAGGAAAAGTCAGGCATCGGGGAGCTGAAGTCTCAGGCTGCAGTTTGAGCCATAGCAAGCATTATGGTGTGAAATAGACTACAGGGTCATACTGGCTCCTGTCGGTAGAGTGAGTATGTTGTGTATATGTGTTCCACAGATAGATAAAAGTAAATAACACTGTGATTCTTATTATTCTCCTATTCTTCTTCCCCCCCATGTGTGTGTGTGTGTGTGTGTGTGTGTGTGTGTTCATGTTTCAGTGAATGTGTGAATATATGGCATGCATGAACATGTGTGCACACATGCATGTAGAGACTAGAAGTCTACTTGAGTATCTTCCTTGATCCCTCTCCACTTTTTATTTTTTTAGACAGTTATCTCTCACTAGTCCTGAAGCTCATAAGTTCTGCTAGGGCTGCTGGCCAGTGAATTCCAGGGTTCTGTTTGTTTCCATCATCACAGCAACGATATATATGGTTATGCATCTCTACGCCCAAATCACACAGGTGTCAGGGATTGTGGTGGTTTGAATAGGAACGCCCGCCCCCAGACTCATGTGTTTGAATGCTTGGCCCCTAGGGAGTGGCACTATTAGGAGGTGTGGCCTTGTTGGAGTAGGTGTGGTCTCATTGGAGGAAGTGTGTCACCGTGGGGCGGGCTTTGAGGTCTTCTATGCTCAAGCTAGCCCCAGAGGGGCACACAGTCTCCTTCTGCTGCCTTCACATCAACATATAGAACTCTCAGATGTGAGAGTGATCTGGCTGCAGCATCTATCACCCCATTGATTGCCAGGGCTGATTCAGCTGATCTGACTGGCTAGGTGGGTGTCCCCTTCCACCCTCACTGCTCCCCTGTGCGTCGCTCCCAAAGCTGCACGCTTGGTCAAAGAGGATGACCTTCCCCGAATTAGAGAAGGACCGGTCCAAGGTCAAGGGTGTACAAGTAGCTGTGCTCCCCTTCTAGAACCTCCAAACAAGCTCAAGATATAGAACTCTCAGCTCCTTCTCCAGCACCGCGCCTGCCTGCATGCCACCATGTTCCCTGCCCTGTTGATAACCGGACTAAACCTCTGAACTGTAAGCCAGGCCCAATTAAATGCTTCCCTTTATAAAAAGTTGCCGTGGCCATTGGTGTCTCTTCGCAGCGGTGGAAACCCTAACTAAGACAGGGATTGAAACGCATACTTACGTAGCAGTCACTTTACCAATTGATCCATCTCCCCAGCCCTTGATTTTATTTGTGAGGAAAGGCCACTTGCCTTATAGCCCTGAGTGTTTCACTGAGGCCAACCTACTTGGGTAAATCCTCTCACGCTCCACCCTCCATGCCCCTTATTGACTTGGGGGAACCCATCTGTCTATGAAGGAAACACTTTCAGGAAACAGTGGCTACTGCTCTCCAAAAGCGCGAACCTTCCACTGAACCGGGCCGCCTTAGCGTTGCTCTCACAGGCAGAGTGGCCTTCCAGAACGCAGAGGCCTACAGCTGCTAAGGAAGACATAGCATTCGGTCAGCGGGTGGACCTTCATTTTACGCTGTTTTTAATTTCGCTGACAGCAAGGCCTGTCAGTTAGTGGTTACAAACAGCCCAAAAGTCAACCAGTTACCCAGGCTAGAGTCCTGGGAGCACCCTCCTCTCCCTAACCATCTGCAGCCAGTTAATCTGAGAGACGTGGAACTATTGATTTACTGCCCCCATCTGGTCATCCCTATCCACCCCTAACTCCCCCCATGTGCCTAACTTCGGCCACTTCAACAATATCCCTACCACCCCACCCTCTGAAGCACAGCGGGACCCCCTCACTCTGTAGCCAGACAGCCGGAGGTGTGATCCTCATTGATTTCCAGCACAGTCATCAGGATCATCTCTCTATAAAACCCTACGGTGCCTCCTCTGGTACCTTCTACATAAAACCAAACTCCACAGCAAGAGGGCTCCAGTCCCGGATGATCCCAGCCATTGCCCCACTCAGCTCTTCCTCATGTGCCAGGCCAGGCAGTGGAATAGCTTCTTGAGCCCAGCATGTTCCCACTGGTCTTCTGTCGGGTGTTTGTAGATACTCTATCTGTCCCATGCCGGCCTACAGCCTCTTTCCTACTTACGGGACATCTCATGCCTAAGATTGTCCTTCTGTGCCCTGTCCGCCACACTCCAGACTCGGGGAGGACCATTGCTAGCTTCAAAGATGATGAATTAATTGGCATCTGTCCTCTTCCAGACTGTTGGCTACCCACAAAGTGTGCTTCCTTCTCGGCATTCAAAGGGTGGTCTGTGGTGTGTACCAGTGATCGCTCTTAGTGTCTGAACTTGATGTCAGAGATCGTTATGGACATAGGGACATACTTAACCTCAGAAGTTGAAGATAGAGAAAGCAGAGTTGCCATTGACTGGTAGACCACTGACCAATCAGAACTGAGAATCTTCTGTCTCCAAAATGATCTCAAACATCAATAAGAAAATAGCAACATGGGGCATGGAGGTACACACCTTTAATCCCAACAATCAAGGAGGCAGAGGCAGATGGATCTCTGTGAGTTCGAGGCCAGCCTGATCTATAGAGCAAGTTCAGACAGCCAAGGCTACACAGAGAAACCCTGTCTTGAAACAACAACAACAACAAAAGCAACAACTTGTTGGACTCCATTCTCATGAGTATATTTTATTTCTAAAATCACCATAAAAGTCACATGTAATTAAAAGCATTTGGGGAAAAATGCATCTTTAAAATGATCAGATATAATTCTACAGCTCAGTTCTATCCACAAATATGTTGGGCGGATCCCTTCCAGAGTCCTTTAAGGTTTGGGGTTTCAGTGTTGTTACTCCTAGTGCCTATTTTTATTTTCCACGGAGGACTTTGCACACCATGCCCCCTCCAATAACGTGAGTTTGTATGTACTCTTCAAAAACAGCACAAAATCCCATTGAGTGGACACTCCACTACAGCACCCTAACGGTCCCTGGTGGGCGTTGCCTCTGTTCTGTCTGCTGTCTCTGCCTCCTGAGTAGCTCTGGCCCACAGAACTTGAAGGTTTTGTTGGGATAGGTTCTCAGAGTCAGAAGGGCGGCCACATTTGGAGACCCTTGATGACTGCCATCTGCTTTCCAATCGGCAGGTGAGATTTAGTCTCTCCAGCAGTGAGAATCCTCATTTCACCACGCCTTTCCCTGTGTGCCATCATTATTTTAAAATATCCGTTTCTATTTTGACTGGTGGGGAATCATTTTGCACAGTTTTGTTTTTATTTTCTTTCTTTCTTTTTTCTTTCTTTTTTTTTTTTTTTGAGTGGAGAATGAGATGGATCAGTATCCATATGTTGGCTTCCATGGCCTGCTTCCTCATTGGCGGATCGGAGCAGGCTTCCTCTTCACTAATACACCAGCTGCTCGGCAGAGAAAGAGCAGACGCCAGGCACGGGGACTTGGTCCCTGTCTCCTTTTGCCAGCTGTATGCCTCTGGGGCTGTGTTTACTGAGCCCTGAGCTTTCTGTTCCCTCATCTGTGAGATTTGGTTCTGATCCTGACCCAACAGGTTTGTTCTGAGGATTAGGTGGCATCCGTCATCCACCTACCCCAGCCACTGACATGGGCAGATGTGCCATTTCAGCCATCACTTTCCCTTGTAGAACCCTTCTGTTTCTGTCCTTGTTTTAGAACGGTCCCGTAAGTCCTCAGGGATCTGCAACCTCGCCAGTACCTGGGAACTTATTAGAAATGCATTCTCGGGCTCTGTAGCCATTGGCCTGTAACAAAGCCCCAACATAATCCATACACACACTGAAATCAGGGGAGCCAGCGATAAGCATTGAGATTTGAAAGACACGTATGGCTGCACTTTTCATGCACAACAGATGATGGGATCGAGTTAAAAAAGAAAAACCAAAGCTGAGCATTTAGGAGCCTGGGTCTTGGGAACTCTTATGTCCACTCCTCTCTCATCCCTGGAGAATGGAACATGGAGAAAAGTCACCCTTCCCCTTAAAGTCAGCACAGCAGGGATGGTCTCTGGGAAGTTGGCCGATAACACTATGTAGTCTGTGTGTGAGAAAGGGCTGTGTGGTGAGGAGACAGCGAGGGTTGATGCTCAGAGGGTGAAGACTCAACAGCATGGAGTTCCTTAGCCTGTAGCCACCTGAAATCCTTGCTGCTGCTGCTACTGCTGCTGCTGCTGCTGCTGCTGCTGCTGGGAGAACCCTCAGGTGGAGTCACGGATGCTTCTAAGTTTAAAGAGCTGTTGTTTGCCTGTTCAGACCCTAGCCGTTTGGTGTACTACGCATGCTCCAGAAAAAAAAACATACAAATTTGGCTTTGAAAGTTGTTGAACCACAGCTGGGTAAGGAGAGGAAAAATATGTTTTAAAAAAAAAGCCTGCTTACCTGTTATGGCTTATGCTTCTCTCAGTGTGTGGAGGCTGTTACAGCGAGAATAAAGAATGTGCCATAGCCAATCTCGTGAAAGACCATACTGGCTGTCTGTGCTTGACCAACTTGATATGACATGACATGAGGAATTATTTAGATAAAGTTGGCCTGTAGGCATCTCTAGGAGGGTTTTCTTGGTTGTTAATAACGATCAGAAAACAAGGCCTTTGTGGGTGGTACAATTCCCTAAGCAGAGAATCCTAAACTGTAAGACAAAAGAGAAAGCTAGCTAGCTGAGAGCAAGCAAGCAACAACCAACCAACCAACCAACCAACCAGTCAACCGAGGATCTGTGGGTGTGCTCTGTTCTGCTCTTCACGGTGGACATTGGTTTGGTCCTGCCTCCGCTTCCTTGCAAGTCACTGGACTGTAACCTGGAGTGGTAAGCCAAATAAACCCTTTCTTTCCTGAATTACTATGCCAGGAGATTTTTATCATAGCATCAGCAATGAAAGTAGAACACTATTTAAAAGCATATTCCCTCATTCTAGGGAAGGGAAATGGCTCTGAGAGTTTGGCAGCTAAGACACCTATATAGCCAATCAGGTGAAGGAGGAATGCCACCCAGCTCCAGAGAGCTCTTACCATTTGTCTACCTGGCAGACCAAGAAGATAAGGTTAAGAACGTTTAAGACTGCCTTTGTCCAGCAGTTAGGAGGGAGGGCCAAGTAGATCTTTCTTAGTTCAAGGCCAGTCCGATTTACATAATAAGTTCTAGGCCAACCAGGGTTATTGTGGGTGGTACAATTCCCTAAGCAGGGGATCCTGCCCCCCTACCCCCACCCCCACCCCCAACGTTTAAGACACTTTAGAGTCTCAAAAAGAGTAGTGACAGGACTTGAATTACTGCCTAGGCAAGCATCTTTCAGTCATGCTGTTTCACAGTCTTCTGAGCTTTACCCACAGGCGTGTTGTCAGGCCTGGCCTCCAAGAACTGACCTGCTAGCATCCTGACACCTCTGCTAACTTCCTGGCTGCTAAGTCACTGCCAATTCATCGCTGTCCCTTCAAGCTTCTCCATATTGCAAGCTCATCTTCAGAACTCTCAAAGGTGTAGCATTCCAGGATTGACTCTGGTCTCTCCAAGTAGGGCAATAGCTGGGTTTTCTTTCTCTACCCTCAATTTACAGGAGCAGACTGTTCCTAGCTTCTGGTCCTGGTCACCAGAGAAATACTCCCACATTGCCTTGCATTGGCTCTTCTCCCTGCAGGATGGTTTCCCAGCCTACAGCTTGGAGGAGAGGGCCCTATAGGGAGCGTCAGGCACCTCTTTACATGAAACACAAACACAAACACTCTGCACCCAGGAGGTTTGAGAAGCTCTCTTGGTAGGCTCAATTTTTCCACCCTGAGTATCTAGAATTCATTTGCATTAGCAAACAGAAATTAAAACCCAGGGACTGATCTGAACAGTCCTGAAGTTCAGAGGAATAGAAGGTCAGCTGGGATCACATAGCTCATGGCCTACACAGCAAAACTCCAGTTCAGGGTGGTGTCACTTGTCGCAGCTGCAAACTATCCCTCGGATTAGCGAGGAAGTGGAGTGGGGGCGGGGCAGAAGAGTCCTTGTGCTGTTGATAGATTGTGATGTTTCTATTGAATTCACTTGATGGGGTGTGGGGGTGGGGTGGGTGGGGTGGAAAGTGAGGACTTGAGGGAGCCTAGAGCAAGGCAAGGGTACCCTCAAGACACTCACCATTCCTTCCCTACTCAGGGAAGGACTCACACCCTCTTCCTTCCTCCCACTGACATTCTTAACTCATCTTCAAGTCTTCATGCAAGTATACATGGTACACGGACTGGATTCCCGCGCACCCTCCTGCCCGCCTCTTCCACGTTAGCTACTTCTCTGCCACTGTGACAAAACACCATGACTAACAGCAACTTATGGAAGAGGGAACTTGGGCTTCCAGCACCAGAGGGGAACTCTAGGATGGCAGGGGAAGCAGGGCTGTGGGAAGCCAGAGTGGGCAGCAGAGAGACCGCATCGTCAGCCGCAACACACAAAGGAAAGCAACAAATGGAAGTGGTGCAAAGCTATACGCTCTCAAAGCCCACCCCAATAATGTAGTTTGTCCAACAAGCCTGCACCCCCTGAAGGTCCTGTAACATTCCTTATGTAGCACCACGAACTGGGGGTGCCAAGTGTTTAAATACATAAGCTCATAGGGGACATTTCTCATTCCAACCATCACCTCTTCCTTGTCCCGCCCCTTCCTGTTGGTCAGCTTTGTCTCTGTAGACAGTTTCACTTCTCCTCTCATATTGTCTTACTTAGGGTTACTATTGCTGTGATTAAAACACCACAACCAAAGTAACTTGAGGAGAAAAGGGCTTGGCTTACCCTTCCACAGTCACTAGGAAAAGGAAGGTCAAGACAGGAACTCAAGCTGTTCAGGAGCCTGGAGGCAGGAGCTGGTGCAGAGGCCACGAAGGAGTGCTGCTTGCTGGCTTGCTCCCCATGGCTTGCTCAGCCTGCGTTCTTATAGAACCCAGGACCTCTAACCTCGGGGTAACCCCACCCATAATGTCCTGGGCCCTCTCCCACTAATCACTAATGAAAACAATGCCCTGCATATTTGCACACAGCCTAATTTTATAGAGGCAGTTCCCTCCTCTCAGATGACTCTAGCCTGTGTCAACTTGGCACTAAATTAGCCAGCACAGATATAATAAACACACGTGCACAATTGATTGCATGTATAGACAAAATCTGGGACCTTCAAATAGAGAAAGCATATGTTTGTGCTTCTTAGCTCGCAGTGATGATCTCCAGTTGCATCCATTTTCCTGCAAAGAGAATAACTCTTGTTCTTTATGACTGAAAAATAATCTCACCATGCATGCGCTCTGCATCTTCTTTACTCACTCCTCTGCTGTTGACACCTCTATTGGTGCCATAACTTATCTGTTATGAACAGTGCTGCAATAAACACTGATGTTCAAGTGTCTCTGTGATATAGTCACTTAGAATAGGCAGACACCCAGGAGTGGTATTGTTGGGTCCTGTGATGTGGCAGAGCTGTCTTTAGTTTTTTGAGAAACCTCCATGCTGACTTCCATAAAGGCTGACCTGGTGGATTCCATTCTCTCCCTCTTGCCTTGGAAAGAGGATGAGTTCCCTGCCAATGCTGTACCAAATTACCACGAACTCGCCAGCTTCAAACAACAGATGTTCATTCTGCTATAGTCCTGTAATCTAGAAAGTTTGCAGCGAGCCTCGCGTTGCTGGAAGCGACACGCCAGCTAGGCTAATCTCTTCTGGCGGCTCCAGAGGTGGAATCTGCTCCTTGCCTCTTCTAACTTGTGAGCGGGGCGGTGTGCAGCTTCATCTCTCTAACCTCTGCGTCTCAATCTTCTGTTGTATAGTGTGACATCAGCTTCCCTCTTGCAAGGATTCTTAGGGTTGGGTTGAGCTCATCCACTCAATCCAGGAGACCTGGGCTTGCTACCTGTGTCCTGCAGGCTTGTTTCTCAGTCCGAGACTCTGAGCTCCTATTCTGTAACGCAGAATCACAGAGCCTTCCTTCCTGGGCTGTGGTGAGGCTCTAGTGCACTCCCTATCAAGCATCAGTTCTGGAGCTGGTCCACTGTGGGTACTGCCCACCTGGAGGGCTAGGCAGATGCTCCATCTCTCTTACTGGGACAGAGATTATGTCAATTTGCCACAGCCTAGATGATTTTAAGGATTCAGCAAATGCTGCCAGGATGCAGGAGGCAATTGTGCAAACAGATCGGGCCTCCATTATCCTGGAAATTAAGTTAGCACCAGGCCCATTTGGATTAGCTGGTAATGGAAGAGGCAAAGCCCTGATCTATGGGAAGAGAATTCTGAATCAGCGAGTCTGGGATAATGTGATATTGGTCATAGATGAAGGGGCTGTGCTTGCCTCTGCCAGTCTCCCCGCCAAGAAATTGCAGCAGGTCAGATCTTTGCTTTGATTTTCCTCGTCACTGAGAAGGCTGTTTACTTCTCTTTAGGCAAGATGTTTCCAGTTTGTGTGGAAGAAAGAAAAGGGCAACCCAACTGGGAAGCTCTGCTTCTTTAAAACTACAGACAGATCTGAATTTCTGAATTTCTATCATCAACTTCAGTCTCCCAGAGTCCTTGTATTCATCGCAGTCTGGAGGCTTAGAGGGGGGGTGGGGGGGGCAGGGTCACCTTGGAGGTAGCTTACCCCAGACCCTCATGTGGGTGGATGAGGTTTTAACAGCTAGCATTTTAGAAATGGGATGGAGATGCCGATCGTCCATTCCTAGGATGCCAATGCTCTCAGTGGCGATATATAAGCTATCACTGAGACATCGCAGAATACTACACTGGGACAGATGAGCTTAATCCACCATCCAGAGCTCCGGCAGCCTGGATTTACCTCATACTCATCTCGCCTTCACTCCCCCCACCCCCATTCCACACTGTCCCTGCTCTGCTGGGTCTTGAACTTCTAGCCTATGCTGCGTGCCATCCTTTAGCCCTGGAAGCTTCCTATTTTCTCCCAATCAGAACTCTCTGTGTTCTTCCCACCCGGACTCATTAAGCCCTGCATGCGAATCAATCCTGTCTTCCTTGGCTTTCCCACAGGGCATTGCTTATACTTATGCATTATATTAAGCATTTCTTTCATCCTGCCTTATACTAACCTCCTAAGTCATTGAGTGTTTGTCTTCCTGGTCCAAACTACAGTAGAAAGCATCCTGGCTTTGGGGAAAGACTGACCCAAGAAGCTGAGTGACTCAAAGCCCTTCAGTTCCTCAACTTTGAAACATGGGTGTCAACCCACAGCCCATGTGTTTTCAGGGAGTCCCGAAGACAAGTGCCTGGCATAAATGTGTAGCTTTTGCCCCCAATAATAAGGTCTTTCCATGGAGGGCAAGTCCGTCTTTCATGCCTCTTGGACCAAGGGGTCCTTAAAAGATATTCAGTGAGTCAGGGCTTAGTGAAATGAGATGGTACCCCACCCCACCCCATGCAAATAGAGATAAAAACCCAAGTAAGGCCCATGAGGTTCATAGCTGGCCTCCAGTTTCACCCAAATGGGGTGAGCTTCATTGAGTCTGGTTTGAGCTCAGCTTGAAGAGGGAGGTGGGAATACAGAGCACAGATGGGGTGCTTTCATGGCGGCTTAATCTTGCAGGCATCATAGATAACTCGTAAATGTCAGAAACGATGCTCACAATTTAGACAGCAGGAAGGAATCTAGAGATATTAAGGTATTTAGCAGACCACGTGAGGGAGCGGGCTCGGCTCAGATGCGGCTCATATTTTCATTAGCAGACGCTGAGTGAGCTCAAGCAGCTTTGGGTGTCTATAGAAGCCTCCTGTGTTCGTATTTGGGGTTGAGTGCAGTCGCTTCATTATATAGCTATAATGTGTCCTGACGGATGCCGACTCCATCCATGTAAGGGAGATGGAGAAATATGGAGGATTCAGGGGGGAAGTAGCATCTGGAAAACTTCTTGAGTCGAACCTCAGTGGCTTGGCTGGAATTTCCATATCCTGTTTTATTTTTTTTTTTTTTCATGTTTCACTATAGAATGAAAGAAGATTGTGGGAATCTGGACTCAAAGCTGAAATAGCCCAAGCCAGAGGCTGTGGCCTGCTTAGGGATATTATGGAAAGTCGGATGGAATAAATTAGAGCAGAGTCTGGCACTCACTGGTCAAGGAGTCTACAGACCGTTCGATGTCTGAAAAATAGTAACGTCGGGAGATTCAGAAAGCTCGGTTCAGGGCCGTTGGTGTGTCCACACACTCATTTGTTTTTTTCACTCATTCACTCCTGTATTCATCCAATGAATATGTATGGAGCACTTAAGTGAAGCCAGGTTCTGAGGATGCAATCAGCAAAACAGATGAGGCGCCCGCCGCCCGCCTGCCCGCAACTCGGCATGGGAGTTCCTAATTGACGGTGATTGGGTCTCCTACTATTCGTTTGCAAGGTCAGGATACATCATTGGTTCTCACAACCGGGAAGTTACAGGCACGTGGTGGGGGAGGGGCCGAACATGTTGCTAAACACCCTGCAATGCACAGATTAGCACCCCCCTCAACAAGAAACGGACCAGCTCTAAATGCCTGTGGTACTTGGATAGAGAAACCCTGACCTAGATTGTCATGCCCAACCTTTTGACGTGACAACGTGACATAATCATCTGCAAACTTCATACTCTCAATTGAATTACCAAAAAAAAAAAAACTTTTTTCTTACTTTTTAAAGTAAATTTACAGCTATATGTTGGGATGCATTTATGGCTATCCTTGGTTGACAACATGTGGCTTGTAGGCTGTGTGTTGGACACATCTGCCTGAGAACTTCAGAACAAGACACTGGTTTGAACTGACATTTTTTTTCCTCAAGGACAAATTATTTGTGTGGCCAACCTATATATGTTTGCTTATACGTTGACAAAAGATAAAACTAGGACAGTGTCTAAATAAAGGTGTTACTATCAGAGAAATAGTTACGGTGGCCTTGTCCCTGTCTGTGATGTGGTAGGGGGTGCTGGGTAAGAACGGCCAGAGAGCTTTGTTTCCGGTGAGTTCATGAACTGTGGAGGATTCTGTGTGGCTGCCGGGGGAAGGACATGGCCTCTGTGGGCTTTGAGGTCTGGGTTCTGGGTCTCCTTCCACTGAGACCAGGGATTTCAGGCCATACCCCTAATCCACCGCCAACGCACCTGGTCCATTTAAAGACTCTCAGCTGGTCCTAATACAGTCGCCAGCAGATCAAACGGCAGCTAAAAGGCAGTGCGTCCGAGGCCCAGGATTCTTCCACTGCCCTGCCCGTCATTGCCTTCTCTTGAGGTTATCTTTTGTTCAGTTAGTAGAGTTGTTATGTCTCTCCCACGTGCCAGGCATTATTCCAAGGGCATCAGAAAACGAGACCCAACAATCTTTTTGAGCCTGCATATTAGATGAAAAATGAATTAATAGCCATTGGTATAACAGTAAACAAGTCTTCCACGGGCATGAGTTCTGTGACGAAAATAGAACAAGGTGATGTGGTGGCGACTGGCTAAGCTGGCTGGGCAGGGGAGTGACTTCTAAGGGGATCACTTTTAGCTGAAACGCAAGGAAGCAGAAGGAGTGACGTGGACAGAGCTAGGAAGAAGGGGCATTCCAGCCAAAGCGCTTGATAGACAAGATAGCACGGTCCTGTAAATCCCCAGCACTCAGGTGGTTGCTACTGGAGATGGCAAACTCCAGGGCTGCCTGGGCTACATAGCAAGTTCAAGGCCAGCCCAGGCACTTTGGTGAGGGCCTGTCTTTTTTTCTTTTTTAATCGATTTAAGGTTGGCGATGTAGCTTAATGGTACAGAGCTTGCCTAGCAAATGCAAGACCTTGGGATTGGATAGAAAAAAGGAAAGGAAGGAAGGAGGAAGAGAGATGGAATTTAAAGAGGGAAAATAAAAATGGAAAGAAGGGAAAGAAAAACAAAACTGAAAAGCATCATGAAGCGAAGACTGCCCTCTTTTGTTCCGGAATCCTTGAGTCTTGGATGGGTTGGATTTTATTCCAAGAAAGCCAGGCAGCCTAAGGAGAGGACCTGAGTGGGCACACCCTGTGTTCTTGGGAGGCTGGTAGCACAGGTTGGAGTCACAGCCCTGACTTTACCCTGAGCGGGGGCACCAATACTTCAAGGCATTATTTTTTGTCTCTCTGACACTTCCCACCAACATTAGCCAATAAGACAAACCTCCCCCAAGAAACCCATGCAGGCTCATTATAACTGACTCTTCCTAGCCCTTGCCCAGATAGGGGTCAGGGATAGGGTACACACTGTTTGTCATCCATTCTTTCTCTCACCCCACGCACCATCATTAAACCTAGTTTATAGTCTGATTTCCCTAGAGACAGACCCTGGTGGGGGGGGGAGGGGAAGGAAGGGCAAATAGTCTATTTGGGAGGTAATCCCAGAAAACACATGGGGAAATAGAAAACTAAGACAGTGGGAGGAAGTTCACCCAAAGTAAGTGCATGATTGAGTACGTTGGCTAGGTGGACAATTAGACATCAACTCCACAGGAGCTCTGAGAACGAGGGTAGGGCACACATCTCGGAGTTCCCAGGGCAGTATGGGGCAGTTGTGGGGCCCTAAAACCTTCTCATGAGAACAGTACTCGGCAAGCGTTTACCTCCCAGAGTCACCAGCCTTCCTGTCTATGGGCAAAGGAGGCTTCTGCTGTGAGAGGAAGCAAGTATCAGGATAGAGAGCCAGAGGCGCTGACAGTTGAAAGTGGGGCCAGCATGCACTAAAGTAGTTAAGGTCAGGGGGTCACAGGCAGAATGCCAGAAGCATCTGCACAAGCCACTTTTATTGCCTGATGCCTTGCTCGGTGCTGAGAAAGCATCACTGAGGATGATCTGGTCCCTCCTCAACAGGAACTGGCAATCTGGCCCTGTTCCCTTCCTCAGCTACCACAAAGGCCTCACAGCAATGTGTCTCATCACACAGGGGGTATTTTTTTTTTCTTTTTAATTCGGCGACATGACACATATGAAATGCCGTGCCAGTGAATCGTAGGTGCAGACTGGGGACACAATTACAACTCAGCGTGTCTCCTTCCTTTCTGCAACCTTCATTTCTTCCATCTGTCAGCTGAGAATAAGGATATTTAATCTGCCTGCTTCAGGCAGCTGTCGTATGTTGCAAATGAAACGGTGTAAGCCACTCCATCCGATGCCTCTGTCATCTTCTTTACACTGGTGAGTTAGCTGAAGGCAGGGATTATGCGTGGGGCTCCCAGGACACACCCTCCTCCTCAGGTGGAGCACGGCGCCTTGGGTACAGCTCGGTAAATTCCGGGTGAGTGTAGCCCGGTACCACATCTGTTGTCACGGTGAAGGGGGAGAGTAAACACTGGTGACCCTGTTGATAGATGAAGAAAGCGAGGCTCAGAGAGGACAAAGGGGTCTGCTGCTGCTCAGAACTCAAGACAGACTAGGATCTGGATGCCTTAGCTCCTGGGACTGTTTCTCACTAGCACCCCTGGGATGACTGAGAGTCAGGTACTAAACACAGGCAAGGGAGATGGCGCAATCAACAAAATGTCGCTCTCATAATGTCACAACCAGCATAAAGAGCCAGGCCTGTGATGGTCACATATGCTCAATACCTTCTGGAAGTGGACAGTGGACAATCTCTGGAACTTAGGACCCAGCTACTCTAGTCTAGCCGGTGACATTCCTGGACAAGGAGAGACCCTGACTCAAACAGAACATGGAAGGCACCTTGAGGAGTGACACTCAAGTTTTGTCACTTCCACGCATATGTGTGTGTACCCAGTACACACATAGGAGCCACAGCCACACAGATATGCACAAAAACAGATAGTGGGGGGGGGGGCACAAACCTCTAGGAAACTCCTTTAGGGTCAGTTTGCAAGAGGCTTCTCCATGCTGGAGGTATACAGTTAACCTTGGAACTTCTCCCCAGATCCAGCTTATTTCTTTCTCCCAGACCCCATCTCTACAAGGTCAGGGCCTGGGAAATCTGCTCTGTGTTGCATTGGCCCCCCCCCAACTCAAACTCCCTCCTATTCCTTAACCTCTGCTAGCTGGTTTCTTGCTCCACCTCTTGACCTAGGATTAACTTTATTAAATCCTGTGTACAGATAGCTCTTGGATTAAAAGTAAGGCTGGCTAACCACGCCTTAATCACTTGTTTACAATAAACAGAAAGTTTTGGGATCATAGATGTCTTAGGGCTCAACCACAAGAAACAGGGACTTACAGTTCGTTCTTAGGGATCAACAACAGAATTTTACAGTTCACAATCTCAGGGATCACAATAGGATCCGAGACAGGTTTTTACAGTTCACAATCTCATGAATCACATTGAGGTCAAATAGCCTGTAATAGGGACGAGTACCAAGAAACGGCACAGCTGCTTGTCCCCAGCCCTGAGGCACACTGGGAGCTCTGGTAGTGAAGGAGGCCAGGGTAAAAAGGCCCAGACACAAGCAGAACAAAACAGGTCTCTATTCAGCCGAGGCCCATTGCACACACTGCCAGGACTAGAGGACGCTGTGGTTTCTAGTCAAGGGTTTCCCGACATCCAGGCTGCTACAACTTCAGCCAAAAACAAACCAAAGAAACCTGTTCCATCATCAAGGACATTTGAAAATGCTAAATTCTGATGCACAGAACATTTCTCTTCATGGCCATGACCGATAGCACCTCGAATAAATAAATTTGCCTGCAGATCTCCAAGATAGGAATGGGGTGGTAGAGGACATTGCCAACTTTTTAAATGTAGAAACCTCTCCCCACCCCCACTCCTACCCAAAGAGCATCCATCACGACCTATGTCCCCCACTAGTTTGGGGAGTCGAGGGTCCTCCTGGTTGTTGGCATTTCTGTGGCACTCAGCACAGGAGCTTGTGAGTTTTTCTGCTCTCGGGATAAGGTGATACTGGTGACACCCACCCAGGGACAGGCTTTGCGGAGTAAGCTGTTGGGGGGGGGGGCGGGTTGCCAGCTCCCTGTCACCAAGCTTGTCACTTAGAGTGGACATGAACAGATAACTGGTACCTGAGGGCAGAATGAGGAAACTGCAGACCCTGTAGCAGGTGCTTCTCAACCTGGGGGTCGCTACCCCCTTTGAGGGGCTAAATGACCCTTTCACAGGGGACGCGCATGAGCTATCTAGCCCTGCACCACAGATATTTACATTACGGTTCATAACAGTAGCAAAATTACAGCTATATGAGGCGGCAAATAAATGATTTTTATGGTTGAGAGCCACCACAACATAAGGGGCCGTGTTAAAGGGCCACAGCACTAGCAAGGTTGAGAGCCACTGCGTTAGAGAGAAGAGATGGGAGGAGATGGGCTTTTCTTTCTGCGTGGCGAGGAGTTGTCTGCAAAGGCTCTGTGCCTAGGACACTCCAGATTACTAGTGAGGAAAAACGTGACTGCATAAGAGAACTGGACACCTGATCCAATCACACAGGTACACAGCTTGTCCAGGTAAAGCGTTTAGTGTTCAAGCTTGGCTGAGCCCGGGGCCCAACCCTCTCACCTGGGTACCGTTTCTATCTTGCCGTCTTGCTTCAGTATTGCCGTTAGCCTTGGGCTCGCCATCTTGGCACTGTGGCTGCTCCAGCTTCCCAGCTGGCTATTCTTGCAGCTTCACATCCAATGGGAAGGAAAGCCTACTCTCCAGCAGTGTACACACGCATACACGTATATACACACATGCAAACACACATTCCTAAAACTGAGCTGCAGTGGGCCTGACTTGGACTATGTTTGTGTCTGAAGCAGATGAGCAAGAAATTAATCTGTTGATGGGTAACACCGTGCGGTCCAAGTCGAGTCTCCATCATTTGAAGACTTAGGGCACATCAGAGAGGTGACTCCTCAGAGGAGAAACTGGGCACCAGTCATCAGGAGGCGAGGTGGATGGTAGACAATGGCACAACAGGAGTCGGCAGCAGGCAAGCTTCCATCCAAACCCCCAGGATGGCCAGGATGGTCTTCCCACACTGCCCAGATGGCACCAAGAGCTCCTGCAGACACTGCCAGCCTGGCCTCTTATTAGCTGAGCAGCTGGACTGGGGCTGAGCCTGCAGGTAATAAAAAATCACTGTGGGCAGAACTGAACAAGGGAGGGGCAGGTAGAGATTGAGCAGAAAAGCAACAGGCTGGTTCTCCTGCAGGATTTTGATGTTAGGCAGACTTTAGAGCAAACCCCCAAGCCTCAGAGGGAAGGAGACCTCTGTCTCACCCTTTAGAACACAGACATAACACCCCCAAGTCCAATCTTAACCAAGTACCAGTTTGACTCAAGGCAGAGTATGTGCTTAACACCTCCCAAGTGGAGGCTCCTCCATGTAACCATGAAGGAGAAATGTGGCTCCCCTGAGGCTGATGTAGGGGTCAGCTAGCCCTGCCTTCATTTAGATCTTGAAGCCTAACGGAATTAAGCCAAAGCCTTGCCTGCCCCCACACATCCAAAGAAAGAGTAGCAAACTGTCCGGTCCAGGATCCCACCCCAGTGTACTCAGCATCCTGTATGAGTAGGTAGTGAATAGGGAGTTCTGTTCTAGGTCTGCTCTGCACATCCAAGGGTCAGGGAAGTCACCACAACGAAGGCAGAATCTACTGCCTACTCTTGAAGGGCATGACCATCCCTGGAGTAAGAGAGGCCAACGAAGGTCACTTTCCCCTCGATCGTGGGACAAACTCTATGTTTGAGCTAAATAAGAGGAAGTGGCCACTAACATACTCACATGATGTTATGTGCAAGCAGTGAAGGTGAAGATGTAACTTAAGGACCATTCTCTGTATCTCCGTATATACTCATGTCTGAGTCAATGGAGGGAGGGAACTGTGCAGACTTTGCTTTATATTTGGTACCCAGTACAAATCCAGACGTTCAGCCACCAAATCTAGATGCAGTCCTGCTGGGCCCCAGATGATGCTCTGACTTACTGACTACACCTAGGACAGCTGCCAAGGAGGGTGGTCTCTTATCAGGATAGGATGTTTGGGTCCTGCACCTGCTGTGTGCTCTCTCTCTCTCTCTCTCTCTCTCTCTCTCTCTCTCTCTCTCTCTCTCTCTCTCTCTCTCTCCTCCCTCCCTCTCTCTGTCTGTCTGTCTCTCTGTCTCTCTCTCATTCTTTTTCCTCCTTGCTCTGAAAACCTATTCAAAGTGTCCCCTAGAGGAAACCGCTCCTGCCCTGTTGGCTTGGTACTACCGAAGAGCACACTGTCTACTCCTAAGCCCCAACCACAAAGTGAAACCCCAGCTATCAATGTGAAGAGTTAGTTGGCATCCCATCAGTGCTAGCGTGGAGGAAGGCTACTTCCTGACCTACTGGTGCCAATTGAGCTCAGGTCTCCCCTGAAGACGTTATTCATTTACTCATTCAGTATTTCTTTAAGGGGCACCGTGTGTCATATGCTGCTGTAGACAGGCAGAGACCCTCAAAGCCATGCCCTCACAGCTTGGAAAAAGACAAGATAAATGAGATAAATAAATGGTGAACTACGTGGGGCAATGAGCAATAAGGGCTAAAAAGAAAGAAAGAAAGAAATCAGGAGAGAGCAGTGTGTGTTGAAGAGGTAAGAATTTAGATAAGGCCAGAGAAAGCCCCTTCAAGAAGAAAGACCTCCTCGGGGGAGGAATAATGCCAGTCACGCGGCATGAGGGTAGGAGTGTTCCCAGCAGAAGGAACAGCCAGTACAAAGGCCCTGAGGTAGGAGCTCACCTGGGTTGGCTGGCAAACAGCAGAAGTGACCTTGGCAGGCAGCAGAGACCAGATGGCACAGGATCTTACCATTCCAGAAATTTGACCTTACTGTGCATGGGTGGGAAATAGCTGGAGTCTTAAGCAGAGGAACAGTGTGCTGTCTCAGGGCCACTGTGAACGCAGTGCTGGGAATAACCAGGAGGGCGGAACCAGATTGGGGAGATCTCCTTTAGACACTAATCTAGACGAGAGTCAGGCGATGGCAAAGAACCAGATGCTGAGTGTGTCTCCAGGCCCGAGCTGGCAGAATCACAGCCACACCAGATATTCGGGGTAAGGGAAGTGAGGCGGATGACACCAAGAGCTTTTGGTCTGAGAAGCAGAAAGATGGAGTTTCCATCTGCTAAGACGGGAAGGGCGGAGGAGGAGCCAGTTTGGGAAGGACTGTGAAGAGCCCAGTTTTGGACAGGCGTGGACATCCCGAGTGGATATGCAAGTGGGCAGCACGAGTGTCTGCACGATCAGACTGAGGGAGGAGGTGGACCAAGTCAGATTTATTTGTGAGTTCTCAGCAGATAGATTCTTTAGAAATCTCTAGGACAGGGCAGGACTCTAGGAGTGAGAGCTGAGTCGGCCCACTCAGAGAAGCATGCTGAGTCCAGGCCAGCCTGTTTCATGGATGCTAGACACACGAAGTGAGGTGCACCTTGGGCTCACAGAGAGAGGGGGTGCAGGGACATGTGACCACTGCTGGCAGAGGAAACCTCAGGATCCTCTGAAGAGGGTCCTTCAGCCACCCCTAAGAGTGGAGAGCACTGTCCAGGAAGGGGCAGTGGAAGCCTTCAGGAAGAGGAAATGAAATGTGTGAAGAGAGGAAATTAGGACAGAGTACACAACTAGCCCGTAAGTGTCTGGGGAAGAGGAAGGGATGTGAGGCAGTAAGGGAAAGGTCCTGAATACAGTCCTGGGGGAATATGGCTTTATCCCGAGTACCACTGAAAACTGTACACATCCAAATGTGTAAATGCCATGGTCAGACTCACTGACTGGACCATGAGACCTGTTTCTAGGTTGGGAAACAAGTCAAGGCGCTTTGATAAGAGTCAGGAGTCTATTGATTTTTGAGCCCTTCATTTGTCCTTGGCATAGTAACTTCCCTGAAGTTGCTCAAGTATTTACCTGGAGCAAGGCCATGATTGAGTTCAAAGGAAGTAGTAAGGCAGCTTTAAACATTGGATTCTGTATTGCTTTAACCCTGCAAGCCACTGAATGGAACAAGCATGGCCAGCAGTCCCAGTTCATTCTGTTGCTGGGATAAAATACTCTGACCGAAAAGCAACCTAGGAGGAAAGGGGGCCTATTTCAGCTCACAATTCTGGGTTACACTCCATTACTACAAGGGAAGTCACAGCAGCAGGGGCCGGAGCTAGCTGGCCACATCTCAGCCACACGCAAGAGCCGAAAGATGAATGCATGCTCTAACAACTTGTCTGCTGGCTTTCTTCCGCCTTTAACAGTCCAGGGCCCAGCCCATGAAGCGCTGCTGCCCACATTAAAGGTGGGTCTTTCCACCTCCATTAACTTAATGAAGACAGTCCTCTGCTGACGTGCCCACAAGCCAGCCCAGATATAGACAATCCCTCATAGGGACCATCTCCCCAGGCGATTCTAGACAGTGTCGAGTGGACAATTAAAACTGACCACTGCACTATTTGTATTTTAAGGAGTCAGCACAGGCTCGGGGAGGGGGGGGGTTGTACACTGAGTCCAGGTTTACCCAGACCCAGTCTTAATGCAGGGAGCTAAGAGTTGAAGGAGAGGAGGGGGGGGGGTTGTGGGTGCCTCCCCACTGAAGCACTTTCTAGTAAGCATATCCCCGCCTGGCAAGAGCACACAATTTTCCAGGCAGCGAATGGTTAAGCAAATTGGCTAGCCGCTTCTCACACTCCAGCCACACTTGGCCTTTCCCTTGACATGCTGTGGATGGAATTTAAATATTGCCTTTTGAATCAATGCTCATTTTATTAGCAGGAAGCATTTAGAATGAGCCATTACACTATCATGGGGGCTTTTATTACTGGCCCTTAATAAATGTTTGATGCTCGAAATGGTTATGGGCCCACAGTGTGAGGACAGTCCCACCTGTTCCCTCCCCTGCAGTCTCTGCCACAACATTAGCCAAAGCGTTCATTGGCGGTGTTATCATTTATCCTACTTTTAACTGGCGTGGGGCCCGAAAAATAAAGTAAGCGTATCAGGAACCACAGAAGGCTGTTTAATGACAGTGAAGTTAACTTGAAAGAGCTGTCCTTCCCACTGGCTCGTTACCAAGAGCCAGGCTTCCAAGCAAGACACTTCATAGCATGATGCCTAGGCCTGCATAGAACTTATTTGTTTACTCTCTAGACAGAGATTGTGTGTGTCAGCTTCCCACACATCTCGCCCCGGCAGAGCTAGTGACGTTTAAAGAGGCCCTTGGTGTGCCTATGCCACTGTGCTCCAAACAGCTTGGTCCCTGTATCTTGTTTGCTGACTCTAGCCATGCAGGTGATGGTCCTGTGTCTCTGGGGTAGAGATCTCACGAGAGAATACAGAAAGGGGCTGCCCTGGGGCTGGCAGAGTAACACAAGCTGATGATATGACAATAAGAGGTGACAAGATGCCAATCCATGGTGCAGTCAAGCCACCTGGTTCCGTCGCCGTGTGCCAAGTGATGGGACAATTGGCAAACGTGAGCCATTTCAGTGGGGGTACTCAGAAGTCTCCAGAACACAGTACAATCTCAGGTCTGGGTGATGGACAAGTTATAATAGCTAAAGCTTTTACTGACTACTCACTGCACACTGGGCATAAGACTAGTGTGTATGTGTCAGCCCTGTGGTAGGGGTAGTTCTGACATCACTTCTAACCTTACAATGAGGAAACCCTGAACCAAATGGTTAAGCATTTTTCCCAGGGTCTACCATCCCCTCTTACCTGTGGGCTGAGGGCAAGACTGCATGTGGAGGCTTATATAATACTTGCACAAATATTTCCAAGTTCTGAATACAGCCAGCAGATTTTAAAAAATAAAAACGCCTATCATTTTACTTGGCCAATACACCTTTACAAACACTTCAGTGCCTGGCTGGAACTTGAAATTTTCAAATTTTTGGCATTTCAGAACTGGCAGCAAGGAAGAGGAGAGTCCCTGGTTGTTAACTCAGGCCATCCTGCCTGCCTGCCTTTCCCCAGCCCTTAAAGTGTACATGCTTGTGAGATCCCAGTCCACACACCCAAGCTCCAGCAGCCCACTACAAAGGACCACTCTTCGAGGGAAGGGCTGATAGGCAAATGTCAGGGTCGCTCTCCTCTACAGAAGATGGAAGAGGACCATTATGATCCTGGAGGCTGACTTGGAGTCTTCGGACAAAGATGGCCCAGTATATCAGCTACTTTTGTGTACCCAACAGAAACAACATAGAGGAGGAAACAATGGTTTCTGTCCATCAGAGCAGGGGAGGCTTGGTGGGCCATGCCTATTCGTGGAGGTGAGACTATGTGGCAGAGGCTGTTCAGGTCATGGTGGTATGGAAGGCTGAAAGCAGAGAAGGAACCAGGGGCAGCCATAACTTTCAAAGACATGCCTCTAAGGATCCATCTCGTCCAATTAGAACCTGCTTACTCAAATTCCACCGCTTCCCAAAGTTGTGTCATCAGCTGAGGGGGAAAAGCACTCAAAACATAAGACTAAAAGGGACAGTGAAGGCACAAACCAGGACACGCAACAGTATGGAATATGGGCTGTGATCAGCACTTGGGTTGCAGGCAGGCATGTCTCCATAGATACTGTTGTCCAGAGGTACAAATGGAAGACAACAGAGATATGCCCTCTACAGTGTTTCTCAGAACCCGGAGCACGGCCCTTCTTGTCTGTGTCTGGGCTGGCATCACTTGGCTGTACAGGAAGCAGCACAGTTTATATTTGAACCCAGGCTCTCTGGATCCAGGACCTATGGACTGGATTCCCCCAAGCTATTTTATCTCCTACGTCCTAAATATAAACCTAGGAGGTAGATATGGGTCACTGAAATCCCAATGATAGAGGAGGGAGACAGCGAGACAATTTAAAGATCCTCTGATCCAACCTCTTCCCACTCTCTCTTCTACCCAAACGAAGGCTCCAGAGGCGAAGAGAATTTCTCAAGCCAGGAAGTCAGTTCTCTCCCTGCAGCCATCCCTGCTCTACCCAGTCTCTCTCCCTGATCCACTTGCCAGCGCTCTGCCCTGGTCCTAGATACGTGTCTTTGGGAGGGACAGCTCCCCTCCACGCGGTTTATTGTATGTGCTCCGATGCAGAGGAGGCCAAGTCCCACTTCCATCTGTGTGTCACGCTGCAGGAGCCCTGGGTGGTGTCAGTGTGTTCCAATTAGCTTCTGAATCATATTTGTTGTCTTAAAATATTTATATCCAGCCACTTCCCACCTGCTAGGATTGAATTTCTAGCCTCTTCTACCGCTCCTCGCTGGTGCAAGCCCCCCCAGATCGTTCCTGTCACTTGAGTTGTCCAGGACACAGGGCTCTGCTGCTACCGAGTGTGATAATGTCTCCTAATCAGACATAAGCAGATGCATACTGCCATGACCCAGGGCACCCAGTCCCTGTGTATGGACTTCATTGCTTCTGACAGCAACACGTGGCTTCTAAAAGAAAAAAAAAAAGAAGGCTGTTTGCCGTTCTGTTTATACAGTCTGCAGATCTGCACCCCTGCGGGGATTTGGGGAGGTTCCCAGCAGACAGCTGCAGGGGTACACTGTGCAAGCAACCCTGTGTCCAATTACCCTTCTTAATGGCCACAGGAGGCTGAAGCCTCTTGTGGTGCAGGTTCCTCTGAAATTCTTCTATATGTGAAGACCATCCTTTCATGTGATTTTAACACAATGGCCACATACTATGGCTGAGTGGACACAGTTTTGTTTGAGGTTTTTTAAATTTTCTTTTTGTTGTGTGTATGCGTCTCCGTGTAGTATATGTGTGTGCGTGTTTGTGTATGTGCTTCCATATGTGCGCATGGGAGAACATGCATGTGCATGATGTGGATGCCAGAGGTTACTGTCAGGTGTCTCACCGTCACTCCCTGCTGCACCTTTTTATGAGACATCATCTCTCGCTGAACCCAGTGCTCACCCAGTGGATAGACTGGCTGACCAACAAACTCCAAAAATCCTCCTGCTTCTGCAGACTTCCCTCAGAGGTAAGGCTACACACACACACACACACACACACACACTGCTCTTACAGATCCCAACACTTAGGTCTCATAATTAACCAGGAGGCACTTTACCAACTGGCCCATCTCCCCAGCTCTGTGTTTTAATTTTATTAATTACTGTTTTAGTTGTATGGATTTATGAGATTCTGTACAATTATTTGATACCTACATACAATATACAGTGACCAAATTGGGTAGTTAATAGCTCCATCTTCTTAAACACACTGAAATACTTGGTTAACATCGACTCTTTATATGTTAATGGGGCACAGTCCCATGCATGAATGTAATAAAGATATATATGATGCGTATAATCAAAGCAGAGGAATTAATGTTATCATAATGTCATGAATTTGTGTCCGGAGCCTTCAGGCTCCTCCCTTCTAGTTTTTCTAGTAGGTTTTTGGGAACTGTAGTTCCCCAACTCCAGGTACCTGATGGTCAGCATTGAACTAGGATCTGGGTGGAAAAGTAGTACTGGATCTCTGTCCAAGTTCAGCGCTGTGTGTTTATCCCTTGCAGAACGGGGCTGGCAAAGACTTCCCTGAGCACCCATTGTGTGCCACAGAAAACCTGGGACTGGATCTTTGACCAGCGCTGCTCCCTTCGACCTTCAACACATGGGAAGTGACCCACTGGGCATAGCACACAGAGCATACTGAGTCTCAGGAGGGATGGGCACGTGCCCACGGCCGTGCTGCCATCCAGTTGTAACGCTTTGGCATTCCTGAGTCCAGAGGGTGCCTGCAAACAGGCACAATGGCTTTCTCTTCCCCTCACCACTGTCATGTGGGGCTTAGGCTGTGCTGTGGTTCCTTCGTGCCAGCTGTCTGCTCAGAGAGTTTGGGGTAGGGGCTGACATCTCACTTTTTACATTTTCTTTCCATTTTAATAAATAGTATGTCACAATTCAGGCAAGCCAGCCGAGTAATAACAATTTGTCAAGCCCAGAGCCTGACTTCACTTGTTCCCACACTCATCTCCTCCTCCTGCCTCCCAGCCTCGTCTTCACACATCCTGGCAAGTTCCAGATATTTCTGCCTGGGTGCTGTCACCATCCCCTGAGAAGCAGCAAACATTAAACTCGGTGCCTTTCCCCCCAAAGTTTTTTTCCCAGCCTATTGTGATTAGCTGTACATCTTGGGATTTGGGGAGTGGAAGGCGGTGGCTCTGAAGGCCCCTCTGAGATGCCTCACCACCTAGGTTTCATCAGGTCCTTTCCCCCAAGATCTTGGCATAGACTCCTTTTGGCAGTGTCTTAAATTTTTAGTGTAAGGTGGTATGAAACTGTCTTGATTTGTAAAGCACTTGCCTTGCAAACACAGAGCTGAGTTCAATCCCCAGAGCTTACATAAAAATGCCACATACGGTGGATCACAGAGACCCAGGGATGGCTGGGGTGTGGTAGCCAGCCGCCCCAGCCAACCAGCGAGCTGCAAGCCATGAAAGGTCCTGACTCAGAGGGAACAGACAGCATTTCTGGTTGTCCTCTAGCTTTTCACATGCACACACACTCATGCGCAGAAGTACACAGGCACAAACACACTCGCACATGCGCATTAGAACTTCGTTTCAGAAAGATACGGAGGGTCACAGGTTCTGTATTTTCTTGTATAGCTCTCATCTTCACAGATTTAAGAGCAATTTGTAGACCTTGTCTGTGTAAGGCACCGCAACAACTCTGAAGTAATAATGGCCAGTGAGTGCAGCCATTGCAGTGAAAGACTTTGTCTCAAAAAACATAATAATAATAATAATAATAATAATAATAATAATAATAATAACAACAACAACAACAACAATGATGATGATGTGGAAAATAACTGAGAAACAAACTCAATATCAATATCTGGGTTCTACATTCATGTGTACATGCACATACATGAAGATGTTCACACACATACACACACACACACACACACACACACACAGCCTTGTAAAAGGAGGAGGCTTTCAATGTACAGAAAAGTGAAAGCAAAACAAAAACAAAAACAAGAAAAGATTTATAGAACCAAGTGAGAAATTGGGAGAATTGGGAAGTGGGGACCATACCTGGGATCAGGGAACTGACACACAGAGTAGTGACAGGAAGCAGTGGCAGGCAGGCGAGCAGGCATTGGGGGACCATCACGGCAGATGTTAAGGAAGGCAAGGGCGATCCCAGGAGGAGCAGACTGGCTAGCTAGACTTGCTGTATCATTGAGCGCAAGGTTCAACTGTGAGATCCTGCCTCAATAAATAAAGTAGAATCTATAAACATCAACTTTGGGCTTTAACGTGCACACACATGAACATGCATACATAAATTCATCACAGACACAAACGCGTGAGGGAAAAGGGTTGCTTTGTTTGCTTTGTTTTGTATTTAAAAAGATCACAGCCAGCAGCAAGGCTGGTACACTTACATACCCTGGGCCTGTCAGGCACTTCTGAGGGATGATTCTTGGGGACCTGTGCCTTTACCCTGTCTTCAGTTATCCATGTGGTAGGTACAGATTCTTTGGGGCAGAGGAAGGGACTGACCGGTCAAGGTTCTACAGAGTCATCCTGGGGAACATCTCATTATTTTCTGACTTTTACTAGCTTTTAACAAAAGGGCTAAGTAGAGTTAACTAGTGCTTCCCCCTCTTTAAAAGTAGAGCTAAACTGGCTTTGTAATCAGAACATTACCATGTAAATGACACCACTGAATGACTTTGGGTATGTGGGTGCTATCAAGTCAGCTACATTGCCCTGGAACCCAGGGAGGACTTATGATTGCTCAGCAAGCCTCTCCCGTAGACCACTGGTGGTGAGCAGCTGTCCTTGGGAAGGGGCCAGCCGATTCAGGGAAAACAAACGTGGGAACATGGGACACGGTCTTCTTTCCTTCATTCAATCAAAAAGCATCTGTGTAGAACCCTGAGACACCGCAGCATGTCCGCTTTCTTATCTGGGATGTCAATTAGAAAATGTGGCAAGCTTTTTTAGCCCATAAAATATTATTAGTATCTGTCCATTTACAGGAAATAGCATCAGAGAGGCACCTTTCCAATTGTTCCCCCGCCCCTTGAGATCCGTCACAGACTATGTCACAGAGGACCATAAACTATGAATCTTCTGTGTAATAAAAAGCCCACTTTCGCCTAATCCTGGCTGGCTCTGAGTTCGTGCATGCTGGCAGTCCACAGGCAAGAGATGTGAGGGCACCACAGCCCTCCTGCCTGGGCAGCCCACAGACCCCCCCTCCCCCCACACATGCAGACAGCCCTTCCTGATTGTCACCATTACCAATGAAGCGATCCTCTTGGCCGCGTTTACAGCTCCATCCCCTCATAGCTAGCGGGGCCATCCCTTCCTATGTTTTAAATCAACACATAATGTTTTACATATTTATGGAATCTAGTATGACAATTCCAGACAAATATCCTGTGTATAATAAACAAATCAGGGAAGCTGCTATTTCCGTTCCTTCAGCATTTAGCTTTTCTATGCCCAAGCACTTTTAAAGCCATAAATTAATGTATGGTCCCTCTCTTTAAAATGTCTTCACTAAACGGAGGGAAGAAAAGAGAAGAGGGATGGGTGGGGGATAAAGGGAAGGGAGGGAGGAACCAAATCTCTGACTCAACTTGTACTGAAAAATCACTTCTCAAGAGTAACCTCGCTGTAGGGAGCCTGGGTTTTAATTCCATGATGTCCACACCTTCTCGTCTGCTAAGAAAAGGGAAGTTCAGGAAAGGCAGGTGACACAATTCTGGCCAATGATGTATGTGGAGGAAATTGTCCCTGCTGTCCCATGGGGAGCAATCCTTAGGAGAAGCCAGCTCCCCGTGGGACAGTGAACAACTCCTGGATCACGGTGTCCACCCTGCTGCTGCTTCTCCTCAGCTCTTCCTTCCTTCAGCACTGGAGTGTGATCATGTGGTGGAGTCTTACACAAGTAGGGTGTTCGGCCTGATGGGCCTTGAGGAATGGACACACCCGGGAGTCCGCACAATCCACACAACCAAGAAGATAAGCATTTCCCTCGGCCTCCCTTTGGGGCCCCACCTTCCTTTATCCTCTTGCCTAGGAGACCACAGACGCCATTTCTCTGTTGGGTTAGTTTGCACATTTTAGAATTTACACAAGTGGAGTCATACGATGTGCTTCCTTTTATATTGGTCTGACTTCTTTCTTTCTTTCTTTCTTTCTTTTTTTTTTTTTTTTTTTTTTTTTTTTTGCTTTTCGAGACAGGGTTTCTCTGTGTAGCCTCCTTGGCTGTCCTGGACTCACCTTGTAGACCAGGCTGGCGTCGAACTCACAGTGATCCGCCTGCCTCTGCCTCTGCCTCTGCCTCCCAAGTGCTGGGATTAAAGGCGTGCGCCACCACCTCCCAGCTTGGTCTGACTTCTTCGACTTCTTTAACCAGGAGTCATAATAATATTTTGACTGTGCACACTGTCGTATATATAATAGTGCGCCCCTCTCTGTTGCTAGGTGGGTTCTCTAGTGTCTAGGAGGCAAGGCACTTTTTAAAACAAGTCTATTTTAAGCTGCTAATGGGCACAGGGTTGTTTGTAGTTTAGGGCTTTTCCAAATAACACCACCAGGGAGCCTCTGTGCACAAGTCTTTGCATGGACTTATTCGTCATTTCTCTTGTTATTTCTGAGTAAACACCTAGGAATGGAATGGAAGGCACACACTTACCTTCTTAAGGAAATTAGCAAACTGTTTTCCAAA
Organism: Acomys minous; assembly: GCF_964271855.1. Lineage (NCBI taxonomy): Eukaryota > Metazoa > Chordata > Mammalia > Rodentia > Muridae > Acomys > Acomys minous. The sequence goes on along the minus strand of NC_140493.1, from coordinate 74,067,253 downwards.
GCAGCACACGGCTTCACATTCTCACTAGCCTATAGGAGCATTTAGCATGTTGGTGCCAGCTTTCAGAAGCTACTGTACCTGGGGAGATGATTTGGTTTGTAAAGCATTTCCCACATAAACGTAAAGGCCTGGATTTGGGTTCCCTGGCACCCTTGTAAATGCCAGGCCTGGCCACAATCATCCGCCACAGCGGGGATGGGGCGGCAGAGATAGGTGAGTCCCCAGAGCTCACTGACCAGCCAGCTTAACTGAGTCAGAGAGCTCAGCCAAGGTTCAGTGAGAGAGCCTGAGTCCAAGTAGCTGAGAGAGACACTTAACATCAGCCTCTGACATCTACATGTGCGTGTGGCAACACACAAGTGCACATACGCGCACGCGCGCGCGCGCGCGCGCGCACGCACACACACACACACACACATACAAAAGGTGAAAAGGTTCAGCTGGAGCCTGGCACATGTCTACAATGCCAGTACTTGGGAGGCAGAATCAGGAGTTCAAGGTCATCTTCTCTTACACAGGGAATTTGAGGTGAGCCTGTGCTACCTGAAGAATGAGACCCCCGTCTCAAAAACAAAACAAAACGGAAAGTCCTACTGAGAGTTTTCACTTGGGATCATTTAATCTATAAATCAGCTTAGTGAAAATTAATATGCTAATAATATTGAGATTTGCTATCTATTATGTGACATCTTTATATTAATGCATGCCTTTAATTTCCCTCCGTAATATTTCATACTTTTTATGTATAGCTCTTATCTATATTCTTCCAAAATTAAACACTATTTAACGTTTTTAATATTGTTGAAAATGATATTTTTTAACTTAATATTTAATTATCTGTAGCTAGTATATTGAAACAGTTATTTGTGCATATTGATTGTGTAAGATACACTCCTGCTACATTCATTTATTTATTCTAATAGCTTGTTTTTAATTTCTTGGCATTTCCCATGTAGATGGTTACTTCACATGAACAAAGCCAGTTTTACATCTTCCTTTCCAATGCGTATCCCTTTTATTTATCTTTCTTATCTTAGCGAACTAGCTAAGACCTCCACTACAATACTGAATCAAATGACAAAACCAGGTACCTTGCACTGGCTTTGCCCTGCCCTTGATCTCAGAAGGAAAGCATTCATTCTTTGCTGTGGTTTGAAAACTGGCTTACCCTGCCTGAACACTCAGAGTCTTATATTAATACTATAAAGACAATTCAAATGTAATCTGAATGTGGCGTTATGAGGAGGGGTCTTTTGGGAAATGATTACTCTAGGTTAGGGAAGAGCCCCCACAAACAAATTTGTCCTGGTTTGCCTTTTATTGCTGTGGTAAAAGACAATAACCAAAAGCAACCTGGGGAGGAAAGAGTTTATTACATCTTAAAGGTTAGAGTCCATCATGAAAGGAAGCCAAGGCAAGAGCTCATGGCAGGAACCTACAGGCAGGAACTGCAGCAGAGACCATGGAGAAACACTGACTGCTGACTGGTTACCCATGGCTTGCTCAGCCTGCTTTCTTACAGAACCCAGGACCACCTGCCCAGGGCTGGCACATTGGTGGGGCCTTCCCAGACCAATCATTACTCAAGAAAACGTCCTACAGGTATGCTCATATGTCAATCTGATGGTGGCCTCATTTGATGTTCACTCTTCCTAGGTGATTCTGTGTCAAGGTGGTTTAAAACCCTAACCTGCACATGAGTTCAAGGGGTTTTCTATAGCACCCTGACGTATACAATGCAGTCCAGAGAAGCTCTCACCAGAGCCTATACCATACTGTTTGGACCTTATACCTCCAGACTCATGACCCCAAAATAAATGTCTTCTCTCTATAAAGTAAAACGCTTCTGGTATTTTATTAAGGAACCGCTGACAAAACGCTTTCACTATTAAGTATTATTGAAGTCTTTAGTGTCTGTACTGATTTTTAGTGTGCACATTGCACACATTACTGAGAGAGGTGTTGACAGCCCACACCATAGTTGCGGATTGTGTATTTTTCCTCTCAGTACTGGCAGGTTTTTAGTCCATGCACTTTGAAACACTGCTATTGGTGCCTGACCCCTCTTGTCACTATGTACTTTTGGTGAACTGATCCTTTTGTCACTGAGGGATTCACTTCTTTGTCCCTAATAATATCCCTTGCTCTAAAACTTCACAGAGCTACTACAGCATTTTTTTAAAAGGGGAGTCAACATGCTTTTCCTTTCTCTATCCCTATCTTTGTCTAATTTTATTTTTAATGCATCCACTATATAATTAGATTTGTGGTAAGAAATTTAGAAGACTGATTGGTGAAGGTAAATTCCATTTGTTAGAACCAAATGGATCGCTAGTAGCCCCGGAGCTGAGAGACAGCTTTGATCTTTGGAGAAATTTGCGAGTCCACAGCTTTCTGGTCAACCTCAGCTGCTCCTCGGTCTCTTCTTTCTCCTTCTCAGTGTGGAAGAGCTCACCTTCCCTGTGTCCAGGCTTCTGGCCTTTCGTCTTGACGTGAACATCACTGAGGTGTCTGGGGATTTTTGTGTTGCTGAGTTCAGTTTTGAGGGAAGCAGCAATGACAAAGGTCTGGTATGTTGTGCACAGAGGAACTCAAGAGAAGAAAAGAGCCCCAGGCGCAGGTAAGAGGTCACTGCCAACTGCATCAAGAAGACCCAGTGAGGATGACCAGAGTGATGCTGGCGCTGTGTAAATGTCTCCCATGTCTCACTTGCTGACCGAGGGGCGTTTGTTGTCGCTGCTCCGTTAGTCGTGACGCAGCAGCTTCCGTGGGATGTCTTTGATAGAATACTATCTAGGCACTTTGCAAAGCTCTGCCACCTAGGTGCCGTCATTCTTGTAGAAATTGACCGGTTCTTTGGTTCCGTGACAGAGAGAAGAACGTTTTTGCGTTTTGTTTCGTTTGATTTGGTATTTAGGCTCTTTTTTTTTAAAAAAAAAAAAACTATTTAGTGATTCTTTGAAAATTTCACATCATGCACCCCAATCCCACTCATCTCCCCATCTCTTCATATCCACCTTCTGGCCTTGCAGTCTCCCTGAGCGCCCCGCCCCCCCCCCCAGAGAGAGAGAGAGAGAGAGAGAGAGAGAGAGAGAGAGAGAGAGAGAGAGAGAGAGGCAGGCAGAGAGACAGAGACAGAGACAGAGACAGAGACAGAGACAGACAGAGAGAGACAGAGAGAGAGAGGCAGAGAGAGAGAGAGAGAGAGAGACAGACAGAGAGAGAGACAGAGAGACAGAGAGACAGAGAGAGAGAGAGAGAGAGAGAGAGAGAGAGAGAGAGAGGAGAAGAAAAGCAAATTTTAAATTAAAAAAAGCACAAAACAAAACACACTCATCTCATCACGGAAGCTGTAGTATGTCACAGCGTATCTCGAGGTATACCCTTCTGTCCACACATCTTTTCTTGCAAACGTTCATTGCAATGAGTCTAGTTTGAGGCCTCTGGCTTCTGTTACACTATCAATACTGAGTCCTTACCTGAACTTCTCCTGGGTATCCTGTTGTTGCCCTGTGTCATGGAGATCCTGCAGCTCTGGGTCTGCAGGACCTGCCCTTTCACATGCTGCAGCAGTTCATAGACGGGGTAGATGTTAGAGTGAGCCAACTCAAAGCCCTGGGTCTGGGCCAAGGTGGCAGCTGAGTTGGTCAGCCCACCAGCTCTTCCTGCACTCACACTACCAGGCCAAGCTCTCCAGCACTCTCCCCGGGTTAGCTCACGCAATGCCACAGCCCACAAGGAGTGGGGCCAGCTCTCCAGCTCTCTCACGCTCGGGGCTGGCTCACCTGTCCCCACTACCACCACCAGGGCCAGCTCTACCGTACTGGTCCAGGTGAGGTGCAGAGCCCACTCTCCCGAGTGATGAAGCCAGTGAGGGGCCAGGCCAGCTCTGTGCAGCTCTTAGATAGTAACATGGTCCCATAAGTCAGCCTCAACAAGGGATATCCGTGTGGCCTTTAGTAGTAACGTGGACATCAATACAGACCCCCTACTGCTGCATAGCTATGGAACGAGACACACCCTTCAGCACCAGCACAAGCTGAGACCTCACCTCAGCTTTGAGTGGCAGGACAGCCTTCTTACGACAGGCTGTTCCTCTCCACCTTGGAGTCTCCAGTCCCGTCTCTATTCAGAGTGCACAAATTGTTCCACTTCTCTTTCTCTCCTGTCTCTTCACCACACACTTGCCCATGGTAGTGTCTTCTGCTGCAGGTGGGCCACACGGCAGCGGGAAGGCCTCTGGGTGTCTTCTGCCCACCTGGGTACATGGCAGATGTGGATTACCTGTCAGTTCCTCTAACCAGGATAGATATTCAAACAGATATAGCACTTTATATATGCAGTTCAGTCTTTTGACATTGTGATATTATGTCATCCAAAAATATGATAAATTCTTTTCATATCTATTCTGGGACCAGGCATGGTGGAGCATGCTTTTAATCCCAGCACTCAGGGAGAGGCAGAGGCAGGTGGATCCCTGTGAGTTCAAGGCCAGCCTGGTCTGCAAAGCAAGTCCAGGAGAGCCAATACTACACAGAGAGACCCTGTCACACACACACACACACACACACACACACACACACACACACACACACACACAAAACAAAAAAGTAATAATAGTAACTATTTGGGGATTCATTATACCTGGACAGTGTAGGAAATTTCCTATACCTGTGTACATACAGGCTGCACTAAGTGGACTCAATGGGAAAGAGAGAGAGAGAGAGAGAGAGAGAGAGAGAGAGAGAGAGAGAGAGAGAGAGAGAGAGAGCAGAAGATGGAAGGGGGGAGGGGGAGGGGAGGGGGAGAGGGAGGAGGTGCATGGAGTTGAGAAGGCAAAATGGTGAGAGTTGGAAGAAATGCAAGAGGAGGTAGATTTAATCAAAACACATTATATGCATGTATGAAATTCCCCATATAAATTTTTTTTAATTAAGGAGCAAATATTTTATCCATCTTGCTTCATTATACTGCTTTATTTGATATGTGTTATCTACTTTTGTGGTCCTGGGGATCAAACCCCAGCCCTGGTGTATGCAGAGAAGGGGCCAGCACCAAGCTGCACCTTGACGCTCCACCCACCCCATCATCATGCCTGTTATTTCTCCATAAACTGTAAACCCCACCCCCACATTATCGTTTGTACTTCTAAAATAGGATCTCTTAGAGAGATTTTAATAAGGGGGAAAGTGTATCTGCTTATGTACTCTTTATACAGCTTTAACTTTCCATCTGGTATCAATATATTTTCTGCTTAAAGGATTTATTTTAACATTTCATACGGGAGCTGTCTTCAGATGATGACTTCTGTCGTTTGTAGCTTTGAAAAAACAGCCTTTACTTCGTCTTTGTGTTGTTTTGTTTTTTTTTTTTAATCTGTTCAGTAGATAGAAGATTCTAGGCTAACAGTTACTTTCTTTAAAGCTGTCTTAGGACAGGTGTCATTTCTAGGGAGTCTCTTTCATGTTTGTCTTTGTTCTGTAGCTTGGTTCCCTTCTTCTACGACTCGGCTGACAGGACTGTTTGGTCACTTGATGCTGTCCCACAGCTCACTGGATAATTTCTGTCACCTTGCCTTCAAGGCCACTGATCTTTTCTTCCATAGTGTCTAAACCCGCTGATAATTACACCTGATTTCTTGTCCGGGATCTTTTTCTCATCTCTAAAATGTTGTCCTCGGTCTAGTTAATTTTTTTTTGTCTGTTTCTATCGTGTCGGCACTTTCTTCTAACTTCTTAAATAACTGGCTTTCAAGAGCTGCTGTGATAATCCTGTCCACTAGTCAGACCATTTAGTTCGGGTTTGAGTCTGTTTCTACCGATGGGGTTTCCTTTCCTCGCTGTGGGTCATGATTTCTTTTGCATGCCTGATCATTTTTGGCTGGAGTTAGGGACCGTGTGAATTTTCCAGTGCTAAGTAAGAAACAGCTTTGACGTTTTTAAGGATAAGTATTCTGCACGGCAAAACTCACTCTCTTTCTGTGTCTGTGAAAGAACCATCAAGTGGAGACTGACTCCAACCACACATATTCAATTGCATATGGCCGATGGGTGATGGGTACCTCTGGTGCTGACAGACAATTTTCTAAGCCTAGATGGAAACCACGTGACAAAACCTAAGATGTTCCCTTTACAGAGAATGTGCTGCCAACCTCTGTTTGAGAATACCGCCTTTTAAATTGTGCCACATGGCTCCAGAACATTCCTAGCTTCCCATTAGCTTGTTCCCATCACTGAGGCAATGCCTTTTGGATTCCCAGACTACTAGTCACCACAATAATCTGCTCTGGAAGACAGCAACACATGGGGTCTCCAGTCCCTGTGACCTCCAGGGTACTGTCCTATACACAGTGACCTCAGACACATGTCTGACCAGTGCCTCCCACCAATGACTAAGGAGCTATCTCCTGCAAATGTCACAGTACATATTCTCTCTCTCTCTCTCTCTCTCTCTCTCTCTCTCTCTCTCTCTCTCTCTCTCTCTCTCTCTCTTCTCTCTCTCTCTCTCTCCACCTCCCTCTCTCCCTCCTTTTCTCCCTCCCTTTTGACTGTTCTGGGTTTCTGCTTTGTTTGCTCACCCCCAGGCCACCACCAGTCTCTCCCACCCTCCACTACAGCGCAAAAATTCTCTCCTGGCAACAAGATGGCAATCATAGCACTTGCCTCATTTTTTTTCTCTTCTCGCCATGAGCCCTGTCCTACACTGCCTATTGCCCAGTATCTGTAAACCACTGTAGGCTACTTGTATGCGCAGAGCATATTTTTTTTATTGGATGAGTTAGTCAGAGCTGGGTTTTCTGTTAGGTGTAGCCAGAAACATCTCAACTGAAACAGGCTCCCAAAAAAAGTAAGGTACCAGCTTTGCGGAGGGCGTACTGTCCCTCTGAACCCTGAACAGTAGGTCCAGAAGGAGATAGTGGGACAAACAAACGATGCCCAAAGCCTAAAAAAGCACCAGGCTGCTATAATAAGAGACCTTATCAAAGCTTCCGGGTCCATTTTTGTGCATGCCAGTGGGCAGCATCACAGACAGGGTGAGCTCAGCCTGGCATCCACATATACATCTGTTCTTGCTGCTTTGGTTTCGTAAGAGACTCTAGAGATAACGCTGGAGGGTGAGAACGGAATAGAGGAGCACCAGAAGTCAGTTCCCCCTGTGCTCAGAACAGAAGGCTCCGGTCTGGTGATGACCATTTCATTGGCTTATATTAAACAGGTAGTAAATTAATTCCCTGCAAACCAGCACTACCCGCTGAGGTGCCCGCCTCTGGAATGCCTGTGTCATCTATTTGAAATAGGATTGGCTCGCTGCTGAACTAGAGCAAACCCAGTTGGGGCCGTGGGTCCTGGGGTCACTGCATAGGGTTACCAGGGCCAGCGGTGGAGCTGGGTGCTTGGCATAAAGAGGCAGAATGCAGACAGAGGGTGGGAAAGGATGGAGACTGAGGGTGACGCCTCTGGAGAGGGCTGGGGCTTTAGGTTAAGAAGGGTCAGCCCAGGCAATTTGAAACAAGTCAAAGGTCTGGGTGGCTAGATTCTGGTTCTATGGTCACATTTCAGAAGTCAATTATTAGGAACACAGAGGACCAGGGTTTGATATACACAAGAGCCGACAGTTGAGTGTGTCATGGAAAAAGTTCCATTTGGAATGCGTGGGGCTCAGGCTGAGACGAGTCCCATCATTCCTGCGCCTCCAGGAGTAGCAAGCTCAGGAATCCATCCATTCCAGACGTGTCCGCTCTCGGGCAGTAGCTTGATGGATGTGTTCCAAAGACAGGGATTTTACGATGGGTTCGTGGGAGGAGATGTCCTCCAGTGTTAACACGGCAGCTAATGAGGCGTTGAGCTTGAAGCAGGACACCTTGACTCTGCTCCTGTGCCATCTGGGCCACTAGATAGCCGGGCGGGTTCGAGCGAGTTCCTTTAAGCTCCCGAAACATTAGTCTCTCTCCCCCCTCAGAAGTGAAAGCTTTGAGCTGGAGGCCTCCACTGCAGTCACTAACCCCTTAGCCTGGCGTCCTTCAACCCGACAGTGGCCACTCAGATGACTTCACACTCGTGGGGAAATGATCCTCACGATGGAGACGCTCCGAATGCATCCCAGGGAAGAGAAGGGATGGGCTTGGCTTTGCACAGCTGGTAGCTGACATAGCCAGGGACCTTTGACCAATCCTGACTTCTAAGACATGAGGCTACCTCCTACTTCTGAGCAGTGACTATAATGGATCCACCTGTAGACATCGCCAAGGTAAATCTTGAACGCTCAGAGAAGCCTCAGGAGGATACACTGGGATGTGAATGAGACTCTGGTTCTGCTCTACCCACGGCTCCAGTGAGAATTGCCGCTGCAAGGCACAGTCCCTTGTTTCTAATAAGCCCACTCATTTTGGTCCAACTCCTTCTTATCTCGATGTAAAGGCAGATGCACTTATTTTGTCCTTTATTGAGTCAGTAGTTTGAAATAACCTTGGCTACTGAGAACTTTGGAGGTCTCAACAGTTGCGGTAAATCTGTTTTAAAATCTGTGTCCTTTCTCTAAAACTAAGGGCCCTCAAATTAAGCATTCTTTTCATGCATCAGTAATTCCTGAGTCTAGCGATTAATTATCAAAATGCTAAAGGTCTTTTATGTTTATGATACGTGCCTGCGTTCTGCAGGCTCATAATGAACTGTAATTTTTTTCATCAACGCCCTTCCTCTTCACTGTTTGCTCTCTATTCTATCTTAGTTGATAATTTATATAACATTTAGAAGTAATAAAACCGGTTTTCATTAGAGCAACTCTGTGCTTCCAACTTTTCACTGAGGTTAATTTAAAAAAAAAAACTGTATTGCAAAGGGGAGAAAATAAAGGTCCATTTCCTGAAAGCTAGTTAATTTGAGAACTAACTATAGAGGGCAAGGGAGATGGACTTTTGATCTTCACTTTGCCTCTTGCCAAGACTGACAGCCGCGTGCCCTTGGCTTCACCGGCCCGCGCCTTATTTTCTTTCTCTGCAAAATGGGGTGTAGGAAAGGAACAGCTACCAGGTGCTACCATGTGTGGTGAACTGCTGGAACAGATGAACCTCCCCGTCACATTCATGAATCAAATAGGGACATCAGTCTTCTTTATGGAAAAGTCAACAGGAAACTGTCACCAAGATAAGGAGCTTGCTACAAACCCTGCAAGTTCAGAAGGGAATGAATTTATCGCTCCGCAGAATGGCAGCCTATCATTGTGTCCCTCGCTCACACCGTGCAGGCTTTGAAAAGCATGCAACTCCTCCATTTAAATACAATGGCTTCGGAGGGGGGAAAAATGGCAGGTATCTCAGGGAGATAATTTCAAAATTGCTACCGATTCCTCCTTCGCTGTCTATATTGATATCTTCTTGTCTGTTATGATACAGGGAGAAGTGGTTTGAATCTCAAACACGTACTCAGCACGGGCAGGGAAAAGAGTGAAGTACCAGAAAAAGAACAAATTGAAATTATAATCAGCTAATTATATCCCCTCTTAATTGAGACGCTGATTTTCTTGACAGTGGATCAACTCAGCTTGGCATCGCCTGCCAGCCAGAGCTGGGGAAAGTTTCTGGTCATGAAATAATAATAATAATAATAATAATAATAATAATAATAATAATAGTAGTAGTAGTAGAACCAAACAGCTTTCAGAAAGGCTTCCGCATCCACACAGTTTCCATTTCTTCCTTCACTTGGTGCATTTTAAGAACACTGAGGGATAAGTAAAAGAATTGACAGCAAGGAAGAGCAGGCAGGTGCCCAAGGGATGCTCTTGGCTTCACCCTTGACTCCTCTTTCTCACACAGCCTGTACCCCACCTGTTAGCACCTCCCCCTCTTCTGTGTACCGACTGCTTCTGCTCTCAGCTTCATTGCCCCAGGCTACCGTCAGATTCAGCCTCCATTGTTCAAATACCCTTCAAACTGTCCTTTCAGTCCTGCCTTTTTTGAACTACAACTCTGATTTTTCTATCTGTGTAGTCACACTTCTGTCCTTTCTCAAAACTCAGAGCCGGCCCGGCCGCTCCTCTGCTTAGAATTCTCGGTTTCCCATTGCGCTTGGATGGAGCACCAAAATCATCAAGGGCTTCTGTCCAATCCGGACGTTGTCACCTTGTGGTCCCAGCTCCGGCCACAGACCCATCCCTCTGCATCAGCCAAGTACACACCTGAGCCTCATCACCAGCACCAGGAAGAAAAGAAAAAAACACAATTCTGAACACCAGAGGTCCCTCTGGTGTTTGCCCCCTGTCACTACGATAAAGATACTGACCAAAGACAATGTGGGAAGGAACGGGTTTATTTGGCTTGCAGGTGACAGCTCATCATCAATGGAAGCCAAGACCAGGACTCAAACCAGGACCCAGGAGGCATGCCCCACTGATGGATGCAACAGGCCAATCAGATGGAGGGAATTCTCAGTTTTGGTTCCCTCTTCCCAGGGGACTCTAGTTTATACCAAGTTGACAAAAAACTGGCAAAATCCCCAATTAACTGACTGTGTCCTACCTCTTACATTCTCAGATACAAGTTTTCCCTTCTTCCCCTATCCCTCTTCCCCCACCCCGCAGAAAACTGCCCAATACCAAGTTGACTCTTGGCTTCAAAGATGGCTAGTGCTTACATGACAGTGATGGGGGTAGGGGGTTCAGAAGGAGACGTCAAATGCAAGAGATTCACCCATATCGTCAACAGGCTATGGTGGGTGCTGCTCAGCAAGGCACTGGCTTCAGAATGCACTGAGAGCTGAGCACCCAACGTAGAGGAGGCCAGAGCATCCAGCATAGGGGAGGCCAGAGCACCCAGCACAGGGGAGGCCAGAGCACCCAGCACAGGGGAGGCCAGAGCACCCAGCACAGGGGAGGCCAGAACACCCAGTACAGGGGAGGCCAGAGCACCCAGCATAGGGGAGGCCAGAGCACCCAGCACAGGGGAGGCCAGAGCACAGGAGGAGGCAGAAGGATTTCTGGGGCTAGCTGGCCAGCCAAGGTAAAATCTGTGAGTTTCAGATTTAGTGAGAGACTACTCCACTAAAGAAAATAAGATCAGAGCTGAGCATGGTGGCGCACATCTTAATTTCCCACAACTCAGGAGGCAAAGGCCCTAGATCTCTGTGGGTTCAAGGCCAACCTGATTGACTTAGTGAGGTCCAGGCTGGCCAGTGCTAGCCAGTGAGACACTGTCTCAAGGAAAAACAGGTGGAGAGGGACGGAGGAAGACAACTAACCTCTAGCTCCCACATACCTGCATGCACACCTATACATACACACTAGATACATACAAGCACATTCACGTGCACGCGCGCGCGCACACACACATGAGCATGCACGCATGCACGCATGCACACACACTTGCTGCATAATTACAAACCTGCATAACCCATAGTGCAAGTTAGAATGAAATGGCTATTGGGGAAGAGGAGTTAATTCTGCCACCAATGGTCCTGAGCACACCGTGTGCTCCATTTCCACTTCCAGCTTCATCACCTATGAGCTGCGCGCAGCATCTTCTGTGGGACTCTGGCACCTCATAATCCAAGTCTCTTTCCCTGGAAAATAACAATGATCCCCGCCTCTGGATTTTCACAAAGAGGATGATTTTAGATAACATAGCTTAGCCCAGACTGGCATGAGGTAGGGTTATAAAACACACACACATACGCGCGCGCACGCACACACACACACACACACACACACACACACACACACACACACACACACAGCAGGAGGGCCCAGAAAAGGCTTTCTAAAAGCAGGGACATTTAAGCAGGTTCTGAAAGGTGGATGGAGACAAGCTTGCCAGGTAGAGTGGGATGTGTTTCAAGGATAATATTGTGATTTTCTGCTCAGCTTTTCAGGAACGCATATGCCCGCTGACTGACAGCAGTAATTTTACAAAGCCAGACATGTGCCGTGCCCGTGGTGTTTGTGTCCTTTTTCTAGGGCTCGTCTTATTTATTTATTTATGTATTTATGTATTTATGTATTTATTTATTTTTTTAATGTAATGGTTAGTCCGTGGTATTTGCGAAATGTCCTCTGAGTGCCAGCAATGGAGGCACCAAAAATATCAAAGAGAGAGAAGCAAATGGGCCAAGACACTGAAAGGAAGGAAGCCAGTCCCTTCCATTTGAACGAAGCAGAGTCTTGTGGGTAGGGAAAAGTGTGTTGAACGTTAAGGGGAGGCAGCAAAGTCCAGAGGCATACCTATACTGACCCGTGCCACTATTGATGGCTGTACACACAAGCACACTGCTAATGGCCATGCTGGGCCAGCTGAGGCCCCAGGACCCTTTACTAGCCCACTGAGGAGTTTACATTTTCCATACACTTGGAATTTTGATCATCTCTCCCGGGATGGGTTCTGAGCTGGGAAGAAGCCTCCACAGTGTCTCAGGCATGGCAACTCCTGTAGTGATCGATCCTGCAGTGATCCTGGGAACCGCTCTAAGGAGGCTGAAGAGGAAGGCATGAATCCCAACTTCTGCTTCCTGACTAAGCCTGGGGCCCCCAACTCCACCTCACTCTCCTAGTTTAACTTTGATTTGTTGAGCTGGAGGTTCCCTTAATCTGAAGGCATTATATAGGACCACTTTTCCCTACTTCCTTTGTTCAGTGCCATGGCCAAGTCGCTCAGCTCAGCACGTCCAATATCCTTTCCTGTTTTCTTTGCTCACACCCTTAATCTGCAAGTCCCACTTGAACATGAACTGGAAGGGAAGGGAGAGGGGAGGTTGGGGGTGCATCTGGAAGGCTGTGAACGTGCACCATTCAGGTCCTCCTTGGTTTTTAATGCTCTCAGTGCTCTAAGCAGGTCAAAGGCCAGTGGGGCACAGGCAATCCCTATACAAAATGGAACCTCTCTTCCCCCACAACTCAGGTAGCCCTGCAGAGAGTCCTCCTAGGCCAACCTGAAACCCACCATTATTCTGGCAAAATCTTAGGGGAAACAAAGTGGACGTTACTGGGAAGCCCATTCCGTATAGAGAAAGCCAGTGGGTATCGGGGCTGTCCCCATCAGACTCATGGCCCGGGATGCAGAGTGCACCTGCCTGCTACATCCACCAGGAGCCTTGGCAGACAAGCTGGCCTGGCACGTGCTCACTCCTGCTTGGCAGTCATTCTTCAGAGCTCCAAGGATGAGGCTTTTAGACTGAGGGCTCTTGGGGGGGACAATAGGTCATAGAACGAGTATCAAGGCTGTGTGCCTCACCTGTGAAATTTAGGCTACTTCCTCATCCCTCTATATCCTTGAACTGCCTTGAAAATGAAATGAGATAATTTGTTCCCAAACATTCAAAGTGTTTTTATTGAGTGCCCACTATGTAGTAGGTTAAAAAAAGGAAACGTACTTGCTCACAAAATACTCAAGGCTGTGTGGGGAGGACAGATAAGTCATGGGTCCTGACGCAGTGTGGGATGCCACAGGAAGCCATCTACCCAGCCTAACTACCAGGGGAGGGACCTGGGTCTGAAGGATGAATACATGGCAGGCTAGCTTGCAAGGGGTGTACAGCGCCTTCTGGGAAGGGAATCCCATCTGTGCTAAGGCCGGGGCCACAGTGAGGGAGAGACAGAGAGAGGCAAGTGGAGAGGGAGTAAAAGACTGGGCCACAAAAGAGCTGCCATCTCCAGATGAGGCCATCCCCCCAGAAAGCGGTTAGATGGGACCATGGCAGACCTAGAAAGGCCACTCTGGGCTGCAAGGTGGGCTCATTAGAAAAGCAGGCCTGTGAGCACCTGGACCAGAGTGGGAGCCAAGTGCCAAGAAGAGCGAGAGCGGGCAGAGTGGAAGGAAAGACAGTGGCCAGAGGGAAGGGGAGCAAGGGACCCCTCCCCCTCCAATACAATACGGTGCTCATGCTCAGAGGACAGCAAGGATCTGGCTTGGCAGAGAGATGGAAAAGGCTGTCCTCCATGAGAAGTGTCACCTCTTTAACAGCTGGAGCTTGCCAACAGGCCAGCGGTTACTTCCCCCACTACACAGTCTACAGCGCGCCACATGCCAGGCTGGATGGGGGAAACAGACCTTTCCCCCTTTATTTAGGAATTTTTGTCTTTTAAAAAGGCAAGGCAATTAAATACCAGTAAAGGGGAAGGAAGGGCTTTTAAAACTGGAACTATAAGAATTCAGAATGGTCTTTGGACATGAGAAGACCTGAAGTTCCATGGGTTTTTGCCTGTTGGAATCAGGTACTTGGGAAAAGGAGTCTAGAAAGCCCCCTTGCAAGACTGACTGAGCCCGGTGCGGCAGCACAGCGCATGTGCCCTGTAGTCTTAGCCGTCAGAAGGCTAAGTGGGAAAAATGCTGTGTGATTAAGACCAGTTATCTAAACTGAGGGCATTGAGAAGCTGGCCCAGCAAGCTTAGAGCCGGAGTTGAGATCCACAGAACCCATATAAATAGCAAGGCACGCTGGCCCCCACTTAGGACCCCCGCATAGGTAGAGTAGAGACAGGCAGATCCCTAGAGTTCACAGTCTTAGCCCTGTTAAGTGAGCTCTGGGTTCAGTGGCAAACCCTGCATACATGAGTGTGTGTGTGTGTGTGTGTGTGTGTGTGTGTGTGTGTGTGTGTGCGCGCGCGTGCGCGCGCGCGCTCGCACATGCACGGATGCACACATACACAGACAAAACACGAAACCAAAAGAAGAGAAACATTTCAGACCACATCAGACTTGAGATTGAAAACTGTGCAGACAACATCAATGTCAGAGAGAAAATTTTACAAGAAAAATGCCTAATCAGTAGGGATTTAATGGGCCACTTTAGCAGTGCAAGAAGAAGTGTTGATATTCTATGCCGGCTATTTTATAATCACCAGAGTACTTAGCTTCATGTAAGCCATCTCGTACTCATTAGAAATAAGGGTAATTTTATTCATTGGAAAGAATGCTCCAATTTATAGCATCGTAATTGCTCGAGGTTATACATTTTGATAGAGAAAGCTCTGTGTTTGGCAGAGGTCGGAAATGACCAGATGGGAGACTCAGCTCCTGTGACAAAGACCTCAGGGTCGGTATGACATTTGGGGCCTATTTCAACCAAATATGACTGGGTCATGCTGTGGTAATAAACACCTGTCTTAATTTGTTTTAAAACACTGTACCAGAATACCACAGACTGGGTTAATTGGTGATAAACACGGACCTTTAGAATCTAGGACCAAGGGCCTGCAGATGACCAAGGGACCTTGCGCTTCCATCATCCCATGGGGGAAGGCTGATGGGCAAGAGAGAAGAGTGTGCGAGAATAAAAGCAAGAGAGAAAGAGAGTCAGGGCTACCAGAGAGAGGTCACACTGACGGCATCAGTCATCCATGAGAGCGGAGTCCTCGTGACTTAAATGTTGTCCATTGGGTGTTAAGCTTTTGTTGTCTTCTGACTAGGAAGCGTATCCCTTAGATTCATGTGTCCCCAGCAGGTGATACTGTTTTCAGAAGTAATGGAGGTGGAGCCTCCCTGAAAGGTCAAGAGGGTGGGCCTTGAGTTTTATAGCCTGGCCTCACTCTCTGTCTGTACTCTGATGCCATGCCTGCCCCCACCATAATGGGCTATATTCCCTTAAAAATGTAAGTTCCGAAAGAACCCTTCCTGATACAATTCCCAGTGTGGTTTTGTGGGTGAGCACCTTTAAGCCATAGCACTCACAGACAACTAACGCACAAGATTAAGTAACCTAAGAGATCCGTGGGTCTAGAATTCTGAGAAGTTTGAGCTAAAGGTAGATACTTACTGATCACTGAACACCATGGGTTTTGATAAGGTTTCCCATGTAAGAGAAAAATACTAATATTCATTAGCTGTTAGAGTGCTAGAGACAGAGCAATGCCCAGGACTTGGTCTTCTGATACCTGGTACCATCTTGCTGGCCCTCAGCCTACAGAGGTGACGTACCAAAGCGTCACTCATTTTAGAGTCCCATGCCTCACTGGGTGTGTAGACACTGCGCCCCAAGAGCCACATCCAGCTGTCACATGAGTCTGTGTTGGGAGGCCTGTGGAGAGGAGCTAGATTCAGGTCAAGTAGATGGAGTGTGATGTGCTAGACTCAAAAGTAACAACCTCCTGTCAGCTCAGAAGTGTGTTATGTGGGACGTGGCGGGTAGAGTCCCCTCAGCACCAGAAAACATAGAGAACAGGACTAGAGTGCTGGGTCAGTGGATAACATGATTGCTTGACAAGCTCAAACACCTGGGTTCAGATCCTCCGCACCTATGCTAAAAGCCAGCTACAACAGTATGAGTCCGGAAACCTAGCTCTGGAGGATGGAGGCAGAGGATGGAGACCAGCTCGCTGGCCAGCTTCATCGGAACAGTAGCTCCGATGTCAGTGAAGGCCCTTGTCTCAACAGAATAGAGTGGAGGATGATGGAGAACAACACAGATGTCAACTACTGGCCTTCACATCTGCGTGCACAGGTGAGCACACCTGCATAATACACACACACACACACACACACACACACACACACACACACGGAACCTTTGCTGTGGATAGTGTGGAGGCATCTTTACCATTGTCTTGGAAGATCACACACACACACACACACACACACACACACACACACACACACACACGGAACCTTTGCTGTGGATGGTGTGGAGGCATTTTTACCATTGTCTTGGAAGATCACACACACACACACACACACACACACACACACACACACACATGGAACCCTTGCTTTGGATGGTGTGGAGGCATCTTTACCATTGTCTTGGAAGATCACACACACACACACACACACATGGACCCTTTGCTGTGGATGGTGTGGAGGCATCTTTACCATTGTCTTGGAAGATCACACACACACACAACACACACACACACAACACACACACACACACACACACACACACACACACATGGAACTCTTGCTGTGGATGGCATGGAGGCATCTTTACCATTGTCTTGGAAGATCACACACACACACACACACACACACACACACACACACACGGAACCTTTGCTGTGGATGGTGTGGAGGCATCTTTACCATTGTCTTGGAAGATCACACACACACACACACACACACACACACACATGGAACCTTTGCTGTGGATGGCGTGGAGGCATCTTTACCATTGTCTTGGAAGATCTTTATTGCAGTGAGCGTCCACGCTCTGTTCTTGGGCCCCTAGCATCCCTCCGCGCCCTTCCTTGTGTTGCATCAGGAAACGTGGGGCTTCCTGGTGCACATGAAAAGGAACTGCTCAGACATCTGGCTGACTGTCTCATTGACGCCCACACGACGACAGAGGAGGGGTGATGCCTTGGAAACAAGGCAGGGAGGACCGCAGGCTCCTCTCCTCCTGGCTGCGTGTCAGAGCTGTTCTAGGGGACTCGGGGCCGGTTGCTTTGTTCCCACTCATTCCTTCCACTTCCTTTGACCTTGAGCTCCCCCATTTCCCAGTCAGATAGCTAATGATCTGTTTTAAAAATGACAATGGGAAGCCATTTCCCACCCGATGGGATGTTAGAGGTGACTCCTTTTCTGACATAAGTCATCACTGATGGGTTTCTAAGATCTAAACTTTTGAGTATTGAATCTTTCTGAATCAGAGTTCTGCCCTTTAGATTGCCCTGCTGGGCATTGCGCCGCTAAGAAGTTTCAGGCGAATAGAACTTGAAGAAAAATAGATCTCTGAGGATGACTTAAATGTACCTGGTTCTCTTGGAGGGGCTCCTGCCTTTCCACATAATGGCCAGGCTAGTTTCTAGCATGCCAGGAATCCAGTGACCGCTGTCAGTTCCACCTTATTAGCTTCCAGAATGTTCTTTCTCTCTCTTTCTCACTCCTCTGTTATATTTATAAGCCAGGATGCAACTCATCCAGAAGGGTCCTGGGTCCTTTGTGGTCCAAAAGGGCACAGAGAATTCTCTCCCCAGGGCTATAGAGAATACCATTATTCTCTGTGTCGTTACAGTGGGGTCTGGATAAGGACTATGCTTACCCGAGGAAGCAGCAAGGACAGGAAATGTGTCTTGAAACGAGAAGAGAGTGAGAGAAGGCAGGACAGACGTCCTTTCCAGAAACCCCTCTGTTGTGTGTGTGTGTGTGAAAGAAGACAAGTACCTCCACTCAGCAAAGAGGGCCTCACTACCTCAAGGTTCCCTGAGGTCACCCTGTAGTTGAAAGATTACCAGGTAAAACAGAATCTCCAGTGTGGCTCCAGGTGACACTTTTGGAAAGAAGAGAGCTTTGAAACAGATAAACTGGGGTTTGAAGCCTACCTCCCCTTCTTGTTCGCTGTGTTATTGTGGGTACATTAAACAGCCTTTTTCTGAGCTTCTGTCTTCTCATTTGTAAGCATAAGAACTGACTCTTATGGGGCCTTAAGTGGGAGGTACTGAGCTAAGTGCTTTGCGAGCTTTAACTGAGTACATTTTCACTGCGGATCTCAAGGTACAGTCAAACAGCTTTCCCCACTTCACTGTTTTGATCAAAATACCCCTGCACTCGGGAAAGAAACTAGAAAGAGAAGACACAGTCCACACTGGACGTCCCTCTAGGGCTAGGGTGTAGGCATTCCCAACAGTAATGGAAGAGCTCATCCTAACCTTGGCAGAGGCAGGATGAAATACATTTATACAACTGTCACTGTTCATGCTACTGGCACACTGGGCACTGTCCATGGTAACTAAACCGAAAGTCCCTTAAGGGTGGAGACTTTTTTCTTATCTCTGAATCTTCAAGACTTTCTGTAATACCTGGCATGTGTCCGGTGCTCAAGGATAGAAGCAAAACAGATGAATAAACGAATGAATGCTTTGGCACACCTGATGAGCAACGTCTAAGACCTCTGCTGTCTCTAGAATTCTAGTCCTCAGCTCAGCATCCATGTGACTCTGGACAAGCCACTTCCTTTCCCTGGTTCCCTGGTTTCCTGCCCTGCAGATTGATGGCATAGGAATGGGTGGTGTCTATGGATTTTTAAGGCTGTAGTTTTTGTTTTATTGGTTCTCTGTGAATCTCACACAGAAGATTTTTATTAAATACATGCTCTTCCTCCAACACCTCTCAGATCCACTCCCTTCCCTACGCACCAAGCTTTCTTTCTTTCTTTTTTTTCTTTTTTTCTTTTTCTTTTTTTTTTTTTTTTTTTTTTTTTTTGGTTGTTTGTTTGTATTTAACTCTTCGAACCCAATCTGTGCTGCCCATGATCTCTTGAGTGTGCGGCCATCCACGGCAGCATGATCAACCTACCATGCACCCACATCTTTAGAGAAAGCAGACTTTCCCCCTCTCCCAGCAGACACAAATCGCCAGTGGCTTCTCAAGTAGGGACGGGACTTAGTGCCCACCTCCACTATACTGATACCTTTTTTTAAAGATTTATTTATTTATTTATTATGTATACAGTATTCTGCTTGCATGTACACCTGCAGGCCAGAAGAGGGCACCAGATCTTGTTATAGATGGCTGTGAGCCACCCTGTGGTTGCTGGGAATTGAACTCAGGACCTTTTGAAGTAGCAGGCAGTGCTCTTAACCTCTGAGCCATCTCTCCAGCCCCGCCACGCTGATACTTTGCCTTGAATATGTGCAGGTCTTCTGCATGTTGTTGCAGCCAAAGTGACTTCAGATGTGCCTACTCTTCCGTTATAGGCAGGAAACACTGTTTCCTTGGAGTTATTCACCACCTCCAGTTCTTACAGTCCCTGGGCCCTGGGGGATGGAGTGTAATAAAGATGTCCCGTGTGTGTCTCTCTCTGTCTGTCTGTCTGTCTGTCTCTCTCTCTCTCTCTCTCTCTCTCTCTCTCTCTCTCTCTCTCTCATTCTCTTCACCTCCTTAGCCAGCTGTTGTTCTCTGTGTTGATTGCTACTACTTACTGCAAATAAAAGCCCCTTTTGGGAGGGCTGAAAGCTGCACTCAATCTATGGGCATAATGGTAAGCCATTAGGAGTCACCTTAATATCATGTTCACTTAGCAGAGTAATCGCGTCATTGCGGGTTTCATCTTGTGGGGCAGGTTTTACGTCCAGTCAGAAGGTTGCCGATTACTCCCCCTGACACTCACGCCACTGTTGCACCAACAGGCACGTCAAGCCAGTTGTTAGTGCAGCTCACACGGTTCACACATAAGGTTGACGATCACTCTTCTCCTCCAGGAGTATTCATAGCGCCTTGCAGCGCCATGGATGGTAGCTAACAGGGATAAGTCATCCTGGTCAGTACCAGCTTCGTTTCTCTACGGCTAAAGCTGTGATGCCTTCTGCAATAGGGATTCTGAAGGGTACCTAATAGTTGTGGCGATACCCTATAACATTTGAGGGTCCATAGAGGTCCCACTAGCCGGTGACCCCAAAAGAGGGAACCCACTTCTGGTTCTGGGATCTTTGTCAGCCTGTGGTGTCTGATAGGAGCATAGCTACTCCATTTTCAGGCAGCACCACTTAATATCTTTTTTTTTAACGTGTGCATGTATAGATACTAGAAAGCTTCTACGGTAGCTGGTGTCCATATGACTTTTTCAAAAGGCCTTTGGCGTTAGCCATTCCTCCCTGTGTTCCCTCTCTACCCTGCCCTCCAATCCCGCTCCCTATTTAGTCCTTCCTGTTCCGGGATTTCCTTTTACCCCTTTATATAACTGTGTTCCATCTACGTTTCCTTGAAAGTGCCCACCATGGTCCCTGACTAATTTTCTGACCTCTATGGGTATTCTGAATGTAACCCATTTGTCTGGAGATTCAAAGCTAACATCCACAAATTAAATAGAACATCATCCAGACAGTGGTGGGTTTTGACATCCACACTTGTCGAGTAGCCCTATGGCCTCTGGATTTCTTCCTCTTTGATCAGTGGGCAGCATAAATTTGGTCAGAGCAAGTGAAAAGGGTCACAGAAGATACATCTGTCCAGTCCTTATACCACAATGTGGACCAGCCAATGCTGACTTAGTTCCTGCTGTGTGTGCATCCCTGCTCAGAAATGTGGAGCATTCAAGGACAACTAAAGATGCACATTCAGTTGTAGCATCAGCATCAAGAGAGAGTCAACCCATCATGTTCTGTGTTTTCACAGACAAAAAAAAATGGTAACATCTGGGTAACTGTGGGAATACAGTCCTGAAAGAGCTGGTATTTGAAGGGACCTGGAGAATAGGGTGCATTTGAGCAACTAGATTCAAGGAAGGCATGGGTCAGAAAGGCCATGTCTGAACACAGGCTAAGGGCACGTGTTGCTCTTGTAGAGGAACCAGGTTCAGTCCTCAGCACCTACGTGTCATCTAAATAACTGGCTGTAAACTCCCATTCCAGAGGATCTGATGCCTTCTTTTGGCATCCAGGGGTGCTGAGCATGCTCCACAGACAGGCAGGCAGACATCAACTCTTGCACATAATATAAGTAAAATTTTTTAAGAAAGAAAGTTCATGCCATAGCACAGCTTGCAGGGACAGTCCAGGGCACCACTGGGTAAGGCCTTGAATGAGAGAATAAAGAGCTTATTACAGTGGACAGTGAGGTGATATTGAGGGTTTGTAAGCAAAGAAGTGACCACAGAATGACCGTTGAAAAATTCCCTTTAGCATCATGGTTATCTGCAGAGTAGGCAAAGAAAGTAGCGGTAAGGGTCAGAGAGTTGGCCCAGCTGGTAAAAGGCTTGCCATGCAAGCATGGGGACCTGTGCTTGATTCTCAGCACGCATGTAATAAATGCTTACGTGGCACTGTGTATGTAACCCAATTGCTGGGAGGCAAAGACCAAAGGGATCTTTGAGCCTAAGCTGGCCAGCCAGTCTAGCCAAATCAGTGCGGTCCGGATCTAGTGAGAGACCCCGTGTCCACAAAGAGGATGGAGAATAATTGAAGAAGGCATCCAACATCAACCTCTGGCCTCCCCATGCACGGGTATACCCATGTACACGGCTGCACATGCATATGCACACACACACCATGTACACGCACACATTTATACACCAAAGAAAAGCTAGAAGAAGAAGAAGAAGAAGAAGAAGAAGAAGAAGAAGAAGAAGAAGAAGAAGAAGAAGAAGAAGAAGAAGAAGAAGAAGAAGAAGATAGAGATGTGAACCGAGGATTCCCATGACAAAGGTCCAGGTCAGCCATGAGAAGAAACTTAGCTGGAGTGACAGCGTTGTCCTAAGGAGCTAGAAAGATGCAAACCCAGAGGTATCATGGGAGTGAATCCCCTGTGATATGGTACATGACTGCACGAAGTCCAAGCGTGCCCTCTCGGCTACCCCTAAGACTGTGGTCTTAGCTGGCTGGCTGCTTGGCTGATGGAAAGGCGTGTGCATGAAGTGGGGGCCAGTGAAGGAAGGCTGCAGAGGATAAGTGCAACGCGGGTCGTGTGCAGTGTCAAGGGCTGTCCCTGTAGTTCAGATTCAAACTAGGTTGTCAGTGCACACCCACTATGCCCAAACCCTGTAGGCAGTGCCTTCACTGCACTGGCCCATGGACTCATCGTAGTGTGCCCTACGTACACTGACATCATAGAGTCAGGCGGGCGTTGCTATTCTTCCAGGCACAGGAGACTGTCAGTGTGTGATCCTGTGACTCCAACCTGCTTACCAAACGATGCTCTGTTTCATCAGAGGACGTCAAAACCCTGCCTTGTTTCAGTGGAAACAAACAAGCCACTGTCATTTCTAATGTTGTAGCTCAATTTCATGTGCTCTGACGAGAGTTGTCCAGACCCATTCTACAAGGCGGCTTCTACGCCCCGCTGCTCTGCCCTCAGTACAGGTGAGGGGGGCCGTGCTCCATTTGCTCAAATTCTGGCCTCCCGCACCCTTTGGATTCCCGAAGCCTGTTTCCTTCAGTCACTACAGCCGTGAAACCAGGGAGGTCGGTGTTATTGGCAGGTGCTGTGGGAACGTGGCCTGCTTTCCTCTACAGTTAAGGGGGGAGGGGTTCCAGAATGATGAAAAAAGTGACAACAAGCTCTTAATGTCCCCAGCCAAGACTCTTCAGGGCCCCACAGCACTTGCTCAGAACTGGCCTTTCAACCACGTCTCTCCACTTTCTGTTCGTCCGCTGTGTCTGTGGAGTATCCCACCCTCTGGACTGCGCACTTCATGGGCACAGGAAGGGCAGTGTGACAGTTCAGATGCTCCTATGATATGTCAGATTTGGGACCTGGCCGTTTGCTTGTTTGTTTAATTCCTGAAACATCCGGGTGAAGAAAGGAGTTATCTAGCACCCTCCTTTTCCAGATGAAGAAACTGGAGATTTGAAAAGTCAAGTCAGTTTTTATTTAAAGAGCCGCTATACGTTACAATGCTTAACAATTACTGTTGAGTTCTTTGTCCGAGGCCTTAAGGCATGCAATTTGCAGTCTAGGTTGCATACAGCTGGTGGCGCAGCTGCCTAACCTCAAGGTGTCACACGCTCATGGCAGAAACAAGGCAAGTGTTACAACAGTGTGAAGTACTTTATAGCTTCCTTTATTTCCTCAACCTTACCAAATTCCCACACAAAGCTTAGAATCGCTCAATTAGCCCCCAACAAGTACTTATTGAGAAAATGGCTGATTAGATAGGTGGATAGATGGATGAATGTCGACTTAAAAACTAACCTGTGGACCAAATCTTCAATGGATAAGTCTTTAGTTGGAAAGGTAAATCTCTCATTGCTCTGTGCACATGCTTTTGTGTGTGTGGGGGGGGGGGTGCGCATGTGTGTGTATGTGTGCATATGTGTGTGCATATGTGTGTGCATGTGTGTATGTTTATATGTTTGTATGTGTGTGCATGTATGTGTATGTGTGTATGTGTGTGCATGTGTGCGTGCATGTGGGTATGTATGTGTGTGTGTGTGCATGTGTGTATGTGTGTGTGGTGTGTGTGTGCATGTGTGTCTTCTACTACTTATTACTGTCCTTGCTCCTCCTTTCAAAACACAGCTGAGGATCACAGCAGCAGAACCTAACAGAGATAGCTTTCTCTCTAGCACTGGATTTCTTAAGTAGTTAAGAAGGTGTTTGGCCATAGTGACCTGGTAATTCAGGAACCTATAAAGAACACACACACACACACACACAAACACACACACACACACACACACACCTATGTCAGCCAGACACTGAAGAAGCCCCTGACCAAGGCCGAGCCATTGTGTGCATTGCTGTCTCAGACCTCAGTTCCCTTTCAGAAGTGTTGAGACTTTGGCCTAGGCTGAGTCTAAGACCACTGCCAGGGTCTTATGCAATCTGAGCATGGCACAGAAAGACACCAGATGCCAGAGCCACTGAGAGTGGCGAGAGCTCAGCTCCTCGTCTAGAGAGGACTAAGGCTGGTAGGTGAACCTCTGGTGTAGACCTTCTGGCACAGGAAGCTCCCAGCCATGACCTTGGGAAATATACATGAAGTCCCTCTGAAGGCATTGCCTTGGAAGAACCTCAGGGCAGTTCCTGAAGCAAGGGGTTCTTGCCCGTGGGTTAAAATTCCCAAAGGTCAGTACCAAGACGCATGGCAGAAGGTTCCCGTGATTTGAGCAAGGCCCAGCACAAGTCAAGAGGAGAGTGGGAAACGCTTAGGTGTTTGTATGTGCACGCTTGTGCTCATGTGCAGGTAAGTTTGAAGATGAGGACAATTTAGTGAGTCCTCTGTCCTCCCAATGGCACCTTCATCTCTGAGACTTGGGCCATGAAGCCACTTAACCAGTGGCTAAGGAAGTCCTGTCACATCCAATTACCCCCTGTGATTACTCCCCACTGGGCATCAGTGGGATGGCTGGGGGAGGGGAGAGAGCAAGTACCAGGAATGCCTAGGAGACCATCAATTCACCAGGAGCCCAGAGAGGCCCATAAGGCCTGTATCAGCTATGAGCATGCAGCACAGGCTGGCCATGCAAAGAAAGAAGGGAAATAAATGGTGACCGGACACAGCGACAGACTTGGACATACCCCAATCCAGGCCACAGACAGAGCAGAGACCCACCAGGACCCTGGGCTCTGCCGGGAGTCAGAAGAGGCTGAGGAGTGACATGACATCCACAGGACATGCACGGCACATGCAAAGAGCCTGTGGCCCTTTGTTATATGACTTTGGGTGAGATACTCAGCCCTCCAGAAAACCCTGTGTGGTGACCTTTAAAGCAAGGTCACATACAGTACCTGCCTGCTGCAAAGATGCAAGGAAGCTGCCCCCCATCTCTGCCTGGCGTTTTCCCTGAAGATGTCTGTATGGGATGTTTCGACTTGGGTGTGTCCCGTTTAGCTCTTTTCTAGAACGCCACTCTCACAGAATGTGGGAGTGGAATGAGAGAGTAGAGGAGAGAGTAGGAATCATCTGGTTTTAGATACCCAGAAGTTATGAACGCTGGATGGAGGTAAGATCCCGATCTCTCCTCTCTCACTGGCAGCAACTGGTTAAGTACATGACATCTAAGAAGTGTCGGCCCCAAGGAACTCAGGGTGACATGGGAAACCTCAGACAGTGGGAAGGGGCTGCAGCTGACTGTCCACAAGCCCATGCTAAGACAGAGAGACAGGTCACTCTACAGGAACTGAGGCCACTTCTTGATGGACATGTGACAGGCAGGTGTGCCTTCTGGAAAGGCTGCCCGTCCCTCCCTCTGGAGGGCTACACTGCCACTTCTGTGCCTCTAAAAGTGCCCTCCCCCCCATCTCAGAGCCTGCTCCCAGGTGCTCTCAGTGTACTAAGAATCCTGCCAGCGATCAGAAACATCAGATTTCCTCTCCATCCAAGGTTCCCTCAGGTTCCCCCTTGTGTCTCTACCTTCCTTCACCCCACAAAAGAAAGCACTCTGGGATCAGAGTTGTGTGTGGCTAACCTCTTTATTCCCTGGGCCAATAGCTAACAACCAGGCACATGAGAAAGAGTGCCAGTCAGAGTCCAGTGTGGAGAATAGAAATATCTATGGTCTTTAGTGTATGAGGGGCTCATAGAAGGAAATCTCTGATTGCAAAACTGCTGAAAATATGAAAAAGTACAAGCTGTTGTCCAGGTGACTCTCAGAATAAACCACAAAACAGCCTGGGCATCAGCTGCCTGGGAGGCGGAGAGAGAGAGGTGCTCACTCCTAGCATCTCTTTCCACTTGTCTTCAGGTACCCACAGAACAGCAGTCCGTCCCAGATCAGAAGGAAGCTGAACCGGAGCCATTCCCCAGCATCCAGAGCATCAGTGAGGGGGCACAGGCACCTCCAGAGGGAAACAGCCAGGACACAGCAGGCTTCAGACTACAGCTTAGGGTGGGGGAGGGGCCATGAGGGGCAAGAAGCCAGACAGGCTGTATGTCAGTGGACTTGGAGGTGACAAGCATAGCCTTTGCCTGCCGAGGACTGTTTCCACCTGATGCCACTTGAAAGAAATGGGGAAATCCCCTGAGGAGAGACGATGCCCAGGGTAATGAGCTTTGTGCAGCAATGCTCTTTACAACAGGCATCATCTAAGTATGCCTCATTCACCCCAAGTCTCCTCAGGCAGCCAACCAGCTTTTGGGGGCTGGCCGCAGGATTTGTTCTGTGTTGTGCATTCGCTTTGGGAGCCGGTTGCATCTGTGCCCAGCGACTTTAGGCTGTGCTCACGCTCCCCAGGGCTCCTCACAAGACTGAGCATCAGAGAACAAGTGACAGGCTTTCCTGACAGCTGTGTTAGGGAGGGGTAAAAGGTTCATCTGTAAAGACACACATCATGGGTTCGAAATCTCCCATCTCTGAGGCTCACTTTTTTGTTGTTGTTTGTTTTTGTTTTTGTCTTCTATCTGCAGATGATGATCCTCACCCAGGGGATGTTTGGAAGATGATAGGAAATTGTTTTGTAAACTTCAAAGCTTTTTTTTTTTTCTTTCTTTCTTTCTTTCTTTTTTTTTGGGGGGGGTTGGTTTTTTGTTTTGTTTTGGTTTTGGTTTGGTTTGGTTTGGTTTGGTTTTTTGTTCTTGTTTTGGTTTTGGTTTTTGTTTGTTTGTTTGTTTTTGTTTTTTGAGACAGGGTTTTTCTGTGTAGCCCTGGCTGTCCTGGACTTGCTTCTGTAGACCAGGCTGGCCTCAAACTCACAGCGATTCACTTGCCTCTGCCCCCTGAGTGCTGGGATTAAAGATGTACACCACCACGCCCAGCCTCAAAGCTCTTTTAAATGTTTCTTTTTCTTGAGAAGGGTTAAGTGGGCATGTCAACTCTGGACACCCCAGAACAGCAGCACGCATCACCCTTCACAGAGAGTATTCCTTGGAGCCAGAGGCATTGTGTGCGTGCGTGGACAGCCTTATCCAGTTTGCCCACACCCAGGAGGCACATGCTGTTTCTAGCCTCAGTTTGCAGGTGAGGAATTCGAGGAAATTAAGTCAGTCATCCAAATCACACAGCTAAAAGTCGGGGTGACCCCAGAGACCCATCTCTTAGCACTCAGTGAGAAACAACAGTCTTAGGTTCATAATGAGAGCACTGGAGACGAAGTAGCAAAAGACAGCCGTTTATCATATAAACTTACCTCCGTATTTGGGGGGCTAGGGGGTGATAATCGGGGGGGGGGGGACAATCTCGTGTGTTATCTAGCTCTTTTCTTTCCTCTCTCTTGTATTTGTCTTCCTCTCGGCAAAAACCACATGTAGGTTCATCTCTGCATTTTACATCCTGTTTATTTTAACTTTTGTCAGACACATGCCCTCTAGGGTAAAGTTTGGCTGTGGCCTTTTTCTGAATTTCTAGTTTGGGTGGGAAGGGCTACCTTAGCAGAGTTTGGATTGGACCAAACAAGCAGGTATGAAAGGTGTGTGTGTGTGTGTGTGTGTGTGTGTGTGTGTGTGTGTGTGGTGTTCTTGGTTCATTTGTAACTAGACCTGGCTTGAGGTTACAAGCCATCAGATTTGAGTTCTAACACACCCTATGTATCTGCTTAGGTATCACCATTGGAAGGCTTGTGGTGGGGGGAGGGGGGTGTCACTGGCTCTATGGTGGGAAACTTCAAGACACCTTTGTTAGAATCTGCCGCCCTCCACAGAGGGACCAGAGCTGGACTAGGTAGGTAATACAGTGAGAAGCAGCCCTGGACAGGTAATTAGGAGAAATAATTTAGTGACCACGCCTGATCTCTGACTTTAGCTCCTGTGGGTCTCAGTTTCACCACCTATAAAACAAGGGAAAGAGGAATGACTTATTTGGAAAAGTGTTCTGCTCCACTAGGAGTCACTATGATAAAAACCATGACCAAAAGCAGCCTGGGGGGTGTGGTTCTTTGACTTACATCTTACTGTCCACTGTGAAAGGGAGTGAGGGCAATAAATTAAGGCAGGAACCTGGAGGCAGAAACTGAGGCAGAGACCACAGAGAAACACTGCTTGCTGACCTCCTCTCCCTAGCTTGCTTCCTTTCCTTTTTATTTATTTATTTATTTTAATCCAAGGTATGACCACCTACCCAGGTCTGGCACTACCCACAATGGGCTGGGCCTTTCACACCAGTTATTAATCAGGAAGATGCCTCCATAGACTTGCCTACAGTCAGTCTGATGGAGGCAGGGCTTCAGCCGAGGCTCCCTCTTCCCAGATGACTATAGCTTGTGCTGTTACCAAAAGTAAAACCCCCAAACAGCAAACCCAAAACTAACCAGCACAGCATCTTTTATCCTTTTAGACTACAGCACTGCAGGTAAGGCAAAAGGTCCCCTTGTCACCTGCCCACCTGTCTGTTCCCAGTTTCCAGGAGGGAAAAGACCCAGAGAGAATAGGAAAGAGTTGCGGGCCAATGGTGTGCGGGGAAGACTGGAGTTGGGTTGCTTTAGGAGTAGGAAATGGATGATTCACTGTGGCGCAGAACTGTGTGCAAGCTGCATTGGTAACGATGACGCTAAGCTAAAGGTAATTTATAATTACAAAGCAAGAGCAGTAGCAACCAGAAAGCACACCAGCTCAAGAGGGTGTGCACACATCCTACTGGTGACCACACACACCTCATGACTAAGTGTAGTTCTCAGCAAGCAAGCCTCAGATAACGCTGGGAGCGTATCAGGGCTGTGCGCGTTGCCTGGTCTTGGGACTTTTGCTGTTTTCGTTTCTCTCTTTCTCTTATTGCGACAAAGTGCCTGACCGTAGTAACTTAAGGGAAGTTTGTCTGGCTCGCAGCTTAGAGGGTACACTGTACCACAGCAGAACAAGTTAGTGACTGGGCTGTCTCCCTCCACGCCGCCAGGAAGCACAACGTGGTGGGCAAGAAAACACCTTGGGCGAGAGCCAGAGATGGACATAACTTTCAAGAACTGTTCCCAGAATCTCACTTCTGGTAACCTCAGTCCTTCATCCCAAAGGGGCCACAATATTCCAAAACAGTCTCAACTGGGTACCAAATCTCAAACACATGAACGAGCCCATGAGAAACATTTTACATTCAGACCCTAATGCTCGGTGTTAGACTCTCAGGCTAAAACACAAATTAAAGTCTCGGGAAATTCCAGCTACACACTTTTTTTTAAAATAGACTTATTCTACTAGTTTATGTGGACATGTGTTTTGCGCGCGCACGTGTGTGTGTGTGTGTGTGTGTGTGTGTGTGTGTGTGTGTGTGTGTGTTTGTGTGTGTATTGTGTCCTGGTGCTGTTCGAAGTCAGAAGATGGCATTGGATCCCTTGGGACCGTAGTTACAGACAGTTGCAAGCTACCATCTGAGTGTTGGGACTGGGACCCATGTCATCTTCAAGAGCAACACACTGTTAATGCCTGAGCCAACTCTCCAGCCCCGAGTACATCTATTTTTCTGTGAGAACACCAATGGGTGATGACTTCACATGTCATCTAATGATACCTGACCTTTGTAAGAGGCTAGCCATGCATTCATGCTTCACCAAGCCCTCCACAAGCATGAGCTCCTGGAAGCCTTAAAACATGGTCGCGTTATACACATGAGGTACATACAGATCACGTGGCCAATAAGTGATGGCACTGAGGTTTGAACTGATGCCCCAACGTCAAAGATCGAGTTGTTTGAGGTCATCTACATTTTATTTCCTTCTACCATCTCAGTTCTCACTTATCCCTGTACCAATCACTCACCTGAAAGGACAGAGAAACTGCACAGTCAGAGCTGCAGGTCTGCCCAGCCCCTCATAGCAAAGAACTGTCCAGCTCCGAGGACCCAGCCCATTCAAGCTCATGGCGCAGGACAAGCCAACTTACCTTAGGAACCAGGTGCAGAGGAACACCTTCAGGTTGAGTAGAAAGCAAAGGACTGTGATGTACTGATTCATGGGGATATGAGGCAGACACACCCTCAGGACCAACAGGACCGGGAGTCAGATTGCTTGGGATGGGATGTAGTCACCAACATTCACCATCAAGTTAGCTAGCTTGTCTGAGTCTCATCTGTACAATAACAATAGCAGCATACCAGGTATAAATGAGAGGAAGTGGTCTCTGAATTCATTCATTCATTCATTCAACAGCTCTGAGCATGTGCTATATTCCAGGCATTGCAAAGGCACTTAGTGTGAACAGTGAACAGAACAGGTGATAAAATCTGATCTTGGAAGATAGACAACAAATCAGTAGTTGAAATCCAGTGGGATGCAGAGGGGGAGGAGGGATGCAATTGAGAAATATAAAACAGGTGTACTGTAGGTTGTTTCCATTTCACACAGTTGAGACTGGAGTCATCCCGAAAACCTGGAGGACGGGAAGAGAGGGGGCAGGCTGTGCCAGCCCTGAGGGCAGATCATTTCCAGCAGAAGAAACAACAACAGGAAGCCTGAGACCTACTGTGCTTAGAGGGCAGATCAGTGAGACCAGAGACTGGCAGTGACAAGTTCAGGGTAGCTGCTAATATGTCAGCCCAGGCACAGCAAGTGAGCACCTCCCACTGACACAGGAAAATGGTACCCAGCAGAAGGCTGTGTCTGGGAGTTTCTTAAGCAGATGCTCTGACTGCTATGCTATATATGTATGGTATGGAAAAGGACAGAGGTGGGACACAAGCAAGAACATCTTGGAATCTGGATGCTCTGTAATCCAGTGGGATTACCTGGGGTTGGGGCAGTGGGGTTGGTGGGAAGTGGGAGCCAAAGGCAACTCAGGAAATGTGCACCTAAGAAGCTTCAAAGACATCTTATAAGCCATTTACTGATGTAAGAAGGGGCCTGTGCACAGAAGGAAGAGTCAGGGTTTAACAAGAGGCTTTGACACTTTGTGTGTGTGTGTGTGTGTGTGTGTGTGTGTGTGTACGTGTATGAGCTGGGGAGATGACTCAGTGGCTAGAGCACTTGCTATTTAAGTGTGAGTACCTGAGTCCAGACCCCAGAACCCACACAGAGCTGTGCCTGTAATACCACTGTCCCTACAGAAACATGAGAAACGAAGAGCATCCCTGATAGCTTGAGGTCCAGGAACTTCAAAAAAAGACACCGCATGTCAAACAAGGCGAAAGACAAGAACCAGCACCAAGGTTGCATACCCTGCACACACTTAACACAGAGAGAGAGAGGCAGGCAGGCATACACACACGTGTGCATTTTACCCCAGACGGGTGTACTGGGCCATAGATAGATGATAGATAGATAGATAGATAGATAGATAGATAGATAGATAGATAGATAGATAGATAGATATAGATAGATAGATATGGCCAAAGCCAAGCGCTCGAGTCTTTAAAGGCTGCCAGGTAATTCTAGCGTGTTGCCAAGTTTGAGAAATTTAAAGCCAGGTCCTAATTTTAAAAATGTACAGACCTGTGAGACCTAACGTGGTTGAGCAACTTCTCTAGGTCTCTCTATTGCTCTGTGGAAAAGCCAGGGTTCAAACCCTGGTAGATATGTCTCCAGATCCTGGGGTCTTCCAGCACCATACATTGGGGGACAAGGAGCAAGCAGTCTACAGTGTGCTGCTCTGCACTGTTTGCTTATTTCATGTATGTGCACTACATACGCACAGTACTCAGTAAGGCCAGAAGAGGGCATCGGAAAACTCAGAACTGGCACTGAAGACGTGTGAGCCTCCATGTGAGTGCTGGGGACCGAACCAGGGTCCTCTGGGAGAGCAGCCAGCGCTCTTAACTGCTGAATTGTCTCTCCAGCCCTTTGTGCTGTTGTTTTTAAATCATACTCAGTGGCTCATTAACCTCTTTGTAGAAAGCTTTATGGAAATAGGAAGAGCCACGGCAACTAACATCATAAGTGTTGGGAGAATCTGTGAAGAGCAAACGCAAAGTCATTTGGAATCACACAGGGAGAATGGCTTTAGTACACACTTATGGGCCAAGTCCACATGTCTTTGTCTTGGAGCCCAGCGGCCCTGGCCCATCCATCTGACACTTGGTGTGGCTTAGTTTAATCACAGGAATCGCTGGCCAGCATTTCTTGAGTACCCAGTAGGTGCCAGGCGTGGAGCCGGCCAGCGGCTTCTCAGTGGTTGCAGGTCTTTCACAGTAAAGTCTCTCTGGCCCAGCTCGATGGCTCTGAATGTTAGCTGAAAGTCCTAGGATTCCAGCTGGAGCAGGGACCCTCATAGGTGGTGTTTGGAGAAAAGATGCCGGCATCATCGTCAACCGCTTGGCGCAGCCAGCAGAGAGGTGAAAGGCAGCAGGGAGACTAGCAGACTGGCCCTCGGTGTTCTCTAAAGCAATTGGAAATGCAAATAAGCCACACAGTAATTCCGCACAAGTTCCAACTTTTCTTCCAGATTCACAAACCACCTGTTATGAAATTAAAGAGGACTTATTTTTTAATTAATGTGACAGTAATTAGCAGAAAGTTCAGATGTTTAGAATGAAGCCTACGCAAGAGGAGATAAGCTCTGAATAGAGTGCAGTTTTACTCCCCCAAAAGCTCGGCGTATGTAATGGGATTCTGCCTCTATGGTTATCTGCAGCTGTGTTTGGAGCCAATTGCCAAGGTGTGCGTCTGCATCTTCAAACCAAAGACAGCCTTGGGCTTGGTCGGCTTCTGTTTGAATCTCAAGTAGCTGCCAGGCTGTGTGGCCCGGGGAAAGTTTTCTTAACTTTCTAGAGAGACTACTAATACCTGTTTCTCCAAGAGCTGCCACTAGACCCCTGCAGGGTAAGCATCCGAGGCCTTGCAGGATTCAGCACCCCTAGCATAGCCGGGTCAACTCCCGGTTCAAGTGCAGGCTCTGTGCTTCCTGGTGCTGCCCCCACACAGCTAGAATGGCTGAGCAGCGGATCTGGGGCCTCCCTGAACCTCTGTAAAGCAAAGATGACGCTAATGTCTGCCACACAGGACTGTTGTGAGCATCGCATTGTGGAAGCCTGTTAGTCAAGGGAAGTCTCCAGGTGATATAACAGAAAGGACGGACACTCTCTCTCTCTCTCTCTCTCTCTCTCTCTCTCTCTCTCTCTCTCTCTCTCTCTCTCTCCCTCCCTCCCTCCCTCCCTCTCTCTCTCTCTCTCTCAGAGACAAAAGGCCCTGCAGTCAGGAAGAAGGCTCACTAGGCAGCCCCCATGAGAGAGATAGCTGTTTACCCTAGATGTGGACTCCACGGCTGACACAGCTCTGACTCCTAAGGTCACACTGCAGTCGGTGGCATGCATAAAATCAAGAGTGATGTCATCACTTTGATTAAAGAAAGAGCTTCTTCCTCATCAATAAGCCCTGGACCGGGCGGCAGCTGCTAAAAGGGACGCTTTAACTCCCGATCATATTCCAAAAAGATAATAAAGTCTTTCCTGTGGGCTTTGGGCACTTACTCGGAAGCGTGAGATCCAATATCCCATCCCTGTCCATTCTGGAATGTTCTGTGATTCTCTGTCAAATCTCTGAACAGCAGGAAAGGCAGCATGCCAAAGAGATACACACCTGTGCTGGGCAGGTGGTGGGAGGGATCTGTTGTCACGAAAGGAACTAAAATTCATTTTTCTTCAATTGCCATCACTTCTCAGTAATTACCTGGATGCTAATGCTTTCCTCGAAGGTTCCTCTAAGCCATAATTGAACTTTAATAAGGTGTGTGTGGAGTTACAGGAAAAACAAAATGGCAATCTGCAGCTGAGATGTCAGGGAAGTTGGGGGCTCACTGTCGGCACCCTCAACTTGAGGGAGGACTTCATTAATAGCTGAGAGCTGTCACGGCTTTCTGAAAATTAACGAGTATCCAAACTTACTAAAGCACCTACCTTAAAATAATTAGCAAGCACTCGATTCATTTTGAGGAACCTCAAGGATTATCTAGAAAAGCAAAAGGACCCAGGGAAATGTGATCAGATGGCTGCGCTGGTGTCTGTTCCTTCAGCAACGGTGTTTTCGGAAGCAGGCGGGAAGATGGAGAAGAGCGGGGAAGAAAGGGGGAGGGAGAAGGCACAGCACAGAGTTAAATATGAGCCAGCTTTCATCCTCTCTATTAATCACATCAATAATTAATTAAAACAACAATGAGATCCCATATTTTACTTAGAAAATTGGCAAAGGGCTCTTTTGTTTTTTTTTTTTTTTTTTTTTTTTTTTTTTTTTTTTTTTTTTTTTTTTGCTGAGCTGGAGGAGAAGGGCACAGATAGAACGGATTTACGGAAGCACTGCCAAACCATGAGCTCCTGGTAGCTGTGCGTTAAGTACCTACTGCATAGGTGGCAGGGCACTAGCGTCAGGGTGACAGCAGTGCACATACCACTAAGTGTCCACATTCAAGGATGACTACAAGCCACCACCTCAATTATGTCTCGCCTACTTTGTAACAGCTGGGTGAAAGTTGTGTTTTTAGCAACTGAATAGTGGCGTAGGAAAGTGGTCCCTGTTCTAGTGCTAACTGGAAAAGGTCAGGTATTACCTTGTCCAAGACCAGCCCTCCTTGACATCCGCATGGGATGGGTTCAGAGACACTCCCATCGCTGCCTCCCCTGCCGGTGATACCAATGCCCGCAGGGGCTCACAAGCCTTGTGTAAAATACTAAAATGATAACATATTTGCATAAAATCCAAGTATCTTTCTCCCATATGTTTTAAACAGTCTCTAGAGTCTTTGTAACACCCTCATGAATGTACATGTTATGTAAATAGGTGTTCTTGCCACACTGTTTAAGGAACAACAATAAGAAAAAAAGCCACACGTGTTCAGTACAGGTGAAATTGTTTTCTATTATTTTTTTTTTGATCCACAGTTGGTTAAATTTGTGGATATGGCACCCACGGATATGGAGGGCTAACTCCATATAGTTCTCTATGAGCCCAAAAAAAAAGAAAAATATGTAGTTGGAGAAATACTAAGGCATTCCGATTATTACTCTGTTCTGGGATTATAGTAAGCTTTTATTTTCACCCAGTGTTTCTGTATTTTTCTGTTTCCCTGCAAAACAAAATAGCAATCTAAAACTGAGATGTCAGGAAAACGCTTTCAACTTTCTATTTTATTACTTTATTTTTCTATATATAATAAAATGCTGTTAGTTAATATTGTCTGAGGGGTGAGAGGGACGGTCTTCTGAGTGCTTTTAAGCTTGACCATTTAATCCCCACAATAAAGCAATAAGGAAGGTGCTGGTGGGTCGAGCAATGTATAAATAAGAAATGTGAACCTGAGAAAGCTTTGGTAAGAGGCATAGCATGGAAGGGGTAGGGCTGGAATCTGAGCCCGTGCAGCTGAGCCTCTGACCCTAGGATCTTAATCACACGCATTTTGTAACTGTTAACTTTCCGTCTGCCATCTATAGTCCACCCCAGTATAATTGAGAATCATGGCACAGTAAGACCGAACAAAGTCTCTGAAAGTCAAGTGACCTTGATTCAAGCCCTAGTTTTGCTGATTCTTGGGCGAACTTGGGCACTTGGTTTCTCCTCTTTGAGCCAAAATGTAATTGTCTGTGGTGTGAGTTTAATAATCGCTGCCCTGACTAATATGGGGAGTGTGTGACATGTGTCCATTTTTCTTTGAACATTATGATGCACCATTATAAGCTTACAGTCTAATCACCTCCCTGCCAGCCTAGGAAATGGCACAGCAAATGTTAACTGTGTGCTCACTACTTCACGGTTCAGCTATGCTTGCCTTTCTTGTCCTAAGTAGAGCAACTCGCTCTACTCCCATCTGTCCCTCTCCAGGCTTTACTCCCCTCTTGTCCAGTAGGCCCCATAAGCTTCTCAACCTCCAAAGTACCCACCAGCCCCCAACTGTGCTTCATGGGATCCCATGCAAATACTTCAAGCCCTGCAGGCTGTGATGAAGCTGGTACCCACAGGAGCAGCTCCAAGCTGGGCAAGAAAAAGCCCACAAGTCTGAGCTAGATTCAGGTCCACGGGCTCACAAATGTGAGCACCTAAGAGGCACAGCGAAAAGTTGAGGGTGCAGCTCAGGTAGAGGGGTGCTTGTCCAGATATGGAAAGCCTTAGGTTCCTCCCCTGGCACCACACACCTGTCATCCCAGCAGAAGAATCAGAAGTTCAAGGTCACTCTAGATGTATAGTGAGTTAGACACCAGCCTGGGGTGGATGAAGCTCTGTCTCAAATAAACAAAAACATGATGAATATCCATACCACGCTCAATAAATCTTAGCCCCGTTTCCTTCCTCTGCCTGTCAGCTAAGTTGGCACTGGCTCCAAATTTCACAGTAGTGTGAGGTCATTTTTGCTCATTAGAAACATCATTAGCAGATCCTCCCTCAATTAAAACCTACGGTAGAAATGTTGGGAACAATTGCCTTGACTCCTCTGGGCGGCTGCATCGCAGCTTCCTGGGACAATCCTACTGTGTCTCTCATTAAATGTGGAAAACTGACAGGGAGTTGAAATTTGCAGAGAAAGTCACTTGAAGATGCTTAAAGCTTTGACCCAAGTAGGCGTATGTATGCATGTTAGTGAAGTTGTAGTTGCTACTATTTGGCGACACTGTGCTGGTCCTTGCGTCTTTCTAGATTTAAACACAGGATGAACTTGAGTGAGAACAATGGGATGTGTTTCTGGCTTCAGTAAATTGAAATGTACAGTTACTAATGCACCCCAAACGTTGCTTCAGCTAGTTTCCCCCTCACTTAAAATTCATGTTCTCTCTCTCTCTCTCTCTCTCTCTCTCTCTCTCTCTCTCTCTCTCTCTCTCTCTCTCTCTCTCTCTCTCTCTCTCTCTCTCTCTCTCTCTGTGTGTGTGTGTGTGTGTGTGTGTGTGTCCTAAAGTATTTGGGTCTCCTCGATTTTTCTTCAGTGATCAAAGCAACACTCCTCCCATCTACCACCTCCCTTCAATAGACTCCGGTTAACGTAACCTCATCTAGCCTGAGGTGTTCTCTGTCCCTGTTTCAAATGTAGAACCAAGACAGCGAAGCACATTTTGAGAATGGGGAGAGCCGTCCTTTGAGAGGCATCAGAAGGCAAAACAAAACAGACGCATTGAGAAACAGAACTGACACCTCAGTTGACACTTGGCGTGGGAGGGCTCCCCAGGCTGAGTTTGTGGGACATGGTTTCCTAAGCCTTGGCAGCGGCTGCATTCATAAAAGCCCCTAAGAAGGCGCCTTCAGTTCTGTGCTTCTCGTGTAGGCTCCGAAGTCCTTCCAGATGCTGCCTCTTTCTTCATTTCTTCCTGTGTAGACCTCAGCTACTCTTGGGAACCCAACCAGATGGAAGTCGGAGTACAGGAGATCAGGACATGGGTGTGATGTAGTTTTCTTGGCAGGAGAGTCTTCTCCGAGCTCCAGGTGTGTGATCTGGCCACAGCATCTCTCTTGCTTTCCCTGCACTGAAAACTCTTAACTGAGAGCTTGGTTCTGGCTATTTGGCTCTGAGCCAGATAGGAGCCCGCTGTGGGAGATAGGTATGCTGAATGTCACCTGTTCAGAGTCTGGATGTCCCCTTGCACTCAGAAGCTCTGGAGCCAACTTCATGGGTTTCAAACTGCACCTCTGTCACCCCCCAATTTCCTTCAGTTTCCTCATCTGAAGTATGGGCAAATGAGTAGATTAGATGAAGGTGCTGCTCTCAGAGTACCAAACTAAGAACCCAGCCAAGATGGTATTCATTCATTCATTCATTCATTCTAGTCACCTAGATGGTATCTCTCGCCCTCTTTCCTCACCGGTGATATCCAGGGACTTGCCATTGGCTCCAAGAAGGAGGCTTGGAGCTGAGCTCCCTGTACCCATTTCTGTCACGAAGTGCAGCGCTTGCCGGAGGCCATTGAGGAAATCTTTGGGACTAAATTAGAATCTGCTCAAGTGACTAAGACAGAGAGTGCTGAGAGGAGAGTTTGCTTCAACGGTGTAGCTCATTGTGAACATTTCCGCCTCCGCCGGCTGTGGGTGTCTACCAGCTGTGCCTCTGGGCTGGTGCTGCCAGTGGGCAAAGGGCTCTGCTGAGCGTGGCTTCGACCTCGCTGAGGCCCAATTCCTGGAGACCAAGTCTTTCAACAACAACAACAACCAAAAAAAAAGAAAAAATCAAGGGAGAGTTCTGGGGAAGTGGCTCAGGCAACTGTGCCCGCTGCACAAGCATCGAGGACAAAAACTCTCTTCTTGGTGTGTGAGTTGCATAAGCTTGAAGTGTTTAATATACCTAACCCATTGGGCATTCAAACTC
Source organism: Acomys minous (assembly GCF_964271855.1). NCBI lineage: Eukaryota > Metazoa > Chordata > Mammalia > Rodentia > Muridae > Acomys > Acomys minous. The sequence continues at coordinate 74,028,834 of NC_140493.1, read as the reverse complement.
ATCCCAGCCTACCTTAAAGATAAGCAGAATATTCCCAAAAGCTTATAATGAAGCATGGGGTAGTCCATCCAATGCATTGAATGCCTCCATTCACGCACAGACAATCGAGGTAACTATAGCATGCTGGTGACCCTCATGATCATACCCGAGAGCTCGGACTTGACTGTTGCTACCGAGCTTTACCAGGCAGCACTGCACTGTGTACTAGTAGCCCAGTAAAAGGTGAAAGTTCAGGATTTGAAGTGCGTCTCTCTACTAGCTGCTTACCAACGCCGCCAAGTCGGGGGCGTCTCTACTTGGGTACTGGTCAGAGGGGAATGGCTACCGTGCATGAGCCAGCTCTCTGTGCCAGTCGCTCAACTCCATGCCGTTGATAGCTTCATGAGTTCGGGACCTGCCTCCATTTTTATGAATGGAGAACTTAAGATTGGACAAGTGTTAGATTATAGAAACAGAGATCACTAAGATCTAGGGAGTGTAGTATGTGTTTGTTAGATGCCTGAAGATGCAAACGGTGGTGACTGGTCCCAGGGGTTAGGAACTACTACTTTCTAGGGCTGGGGAAGGAAAAGAGATGAAGTGGCACCACCCGTGTGAGGTGACGAGGTGCTGCTGGGTGGGTGCTGAGAAAATGAGGCAGGCAGGAAGGTGCTGCTCAGAACCTAGGAGGGGACCCACAGGAGGAGAGGCAGAGTTTACTGGCTCTGCTGTGATGCTGGAGGAGACAAAAGAGCTAAAAGATGCTACAGATGGCAGACTGGAGCTCGGAAATGGTAAGTGATGGTCCATTCTCCAGTCTCCTCCAAGGCCATCCCAACATGCCAGTCACCTGCAAGACTCACCTTCACAATCTGGCTGGCAAAGCTCTCAGAGAGGAAATGGCAAGAGGTGGGCTTGAAGCTGGGTCAGGATGCCTAAGAGGAAACCCTGGCTATCCCATTTATCAATCTATTCCTCTTTTTGTGTTTCACTAGACCCCATTAATCTGCCCATCACCGATTCCTGTGAGCGTCTTGATTTATACATGAAAATGGATGAGAAAACCCCTGTGCCCTGGGGTTCAGAAAGCACCCCGCCCACAGCCTCAGGACCATGAGCAGTGAAAACATGTGAGCACACAAACTCAAGCTCGCTATCTGTGAAAGGTGAATGCTGCATCCCCTATCCCAGGCCCTTAATAGTCCTGGCTAGCAGGGAGCTCCCAGATTAACAGCAACTGAGAGGCGATGGTAGAGGTCCCTCCCGTGTTTTCAGGGCCCTGCCACAGTATTTTCAGGGGTGAGTTGTGTACAAGGCTCCTCAGTATACATCCTAGAGTTGACACCCACACAGTGAATGGCTCAGCTCCCCAGGTTCTGTGAGGCAGAGTCAGTATGCCCTTTCTTCTGTGGTGATGCCCCAACCTTCTTCAGGCAGCTTCTCTGGGGACCACTGGTGGGCTAGCTTGGATCCACACGCTGTTCACTAATGTGTCGTCACAGTTTCTGTCATCCTGACTGCTAAAGCTCTTGTGCTTAGGAGAAAACAAATCCATGCTGGCTTGGGCAAAAGGGGAACACTTAGTAAAAGAATGTGAGGGGGTCTCTCCGGGTTCAAATGCTGTTGAGAGCTCTTAAGAGTTGAAAGGTGTCAGGAGATGCAAGAAAAGTATTGCATTTGCTTTTACTGTTTCTAGACTTCCTCCTCCTCCTCCTCCTCCTCCTCCTCCTCCTCCTCCTCCTCCTCCTGCTATCCCCCATTTATTTTAGCCCTCTTCTGCCTTCACTGCACAGGGGCATGACTGAGCCAACAGCACGCCTGATGTTACCAAAAAGGTACTGAGTTCTTCCAAATTCATTCTGGAAAAGTCCCATGAAGAAAGCTTGTCCCGCTAGGGTGTCCACCCTGGGGCAGTCACCTACACCAAGAGGGCGAGGTCTTTACAGGCAGTTCCTAGAAAATGAGAGCAGGTTCTGGGAAGACAGAGCAGCTTGTGGGGCCATGTGAGCACAGGCCTCCTGCACTTCACTAAATGGTGCATTAAGGAAGGCATTCCCGATGTTGGCTGTGCTTTATGGCTATGTTTCTAATATTAGCCGCAGTGCATCCAACTGTTGTTGGACATTTCTCTTTTTTTAAGATCTTGGCCTCTCTACGGAATTTTACTTTGAAGTCAGCAAAATAAACCTTGTGAATTTTAATTGGAACGTCTGTTTTTATTTGCTGTACTGCATGTTTGATTTTTACATATGCCTCTGCAAACATCTGTATAATATACTTTATGAGGCAAAATTCTTACTGCTTTTAATCACTAATGTGATCTTATAGTAAAGACTTAAAGTAGGAACTTGATAGCCATCAATTGTCATGTATTCTTGGTGTCCTAATTCTTTTTTAAGAAGTTTTATTAATTTGTTTTGTTTTTTGAGCCTTGGCTGTCTTGGATGCACTTTGTAGACCAGGCTGGCCTCAAACTCAGCAATCTGCCTGCCTCTGCTTCCCAAGTGCTGGGATTAAAGGCATGGGCCACCACACCTGGCATTTAAATTTTTTCATACAATATTTTTCCCTTCCTCCAACTCTCTCAGATCTTACCTACCTACCCACCCAACTTAATGTTCTCTAAGTAAACAAGAAAGACAACTTAATCAAAACAAACTGAAAAAAAGAGCATCAATAAGAGAAAAAAAATATCAAAAAACAAAACAGAAAATGCACGCACACACACAATGGAGTCCATTTTGTGTTGGCCAGCTAGTCATGGGAATGGGTCTTGCCCTAGATAGAGTGTGGTTGGTACACCAAGTTACACCCCACAGGACAAAACTAATTCTCTCTCAGCCTGTATCACTTACAAATAGCTTCCTGGTCACAGATGAGACTTGGTGTCCACATCCCTTTCTCAGTGCCTGGATTTTGTCTGGTTTGAATCTCTGCACTGCCATCACAGTCTCTGTGAGCTCATGTGTACCAGTTCTGCTGGGTCCAAAAGACACTATTTATTTGAAGTCATCCAGCACCTCTGGCTCTTACCATCTTTCTGTCTCCTCCTCTTCTGTATAGATCGCTGGGGTCTGATGAAGACAACCCACTTAAGACTGGGTCTGTTAATTCTCATCTACTGCAAGGAGAAACTTCTCCGACAAGAATTGAGCAAGGCACTGATCTATTCTGACAGCAGTATGTTTTCAGGGGCCACTTTACTACTGTGTTGCTTTAGAAGAAGAGGAGCCGGTTTTCCCTGACGCCTATGACTATCGAGTCTCAAGTTTGGGTCACTTTAGCAGTGTCAGGTACAGGGTCCATCTCATGGAATGGGCCTTTATTTCCATCAATAAGTGGCTTGTTTGACGTTTCTTTGTGCCTAGGTTTTCTCCACAGTTAGGTTAATTTCTTTTATGTTCCCAGGTATGGAATACTAACTTTGAATTTAACAGATTAAAAAAAAATATTATCCAAATACTATTACTGATTTTACTACTGTTCCTATGCGAACTATTTTGTCTGTTGCTAGGAAATCAGTAGAAGACTGAGCAGTGTAGACCAATAAAACACTGTGGAGACTAATGGCCTTCAGATAACCTTTAACTGGCTCTGTGACCTTGAACAAGTTGTTCCGTACTCTGGCCGTTCTCTGTACTCCTCCAAATAGGGATAATCATAGTTTTTCTAACTGAATTATCTTGAGAATAAGGGACCATATATGAAAAGCAAAAGTAATTCTTGCAATTTTGGCACCTGACAAGCCCTCAATAAACTGCCATTTTAAAAGTGTATTTCAAGCATATTTAAAGAAGATAATAACCACCTTTTATCATGAGATTAATAGTGTTCAAAATGGTTAATTCTTAGCCACGGAGAATGTAAATGACCTTGACACAACCCATTTCCAGCTTGTGGCTCCTTTCAAATGGGGTCCATTAGAAATATCTAAATTTCAAGATATTGGCATTTCACCTGCTCGGTCAGCATTCAGGAAGAAGGGAAATCGTAAGTGACCTCTACTCTGCAACCTAAATCTGTACCACGAGATAGCAAGCTGGAGCCTCCAAAGGCCCAGAAAATAGGCAGAACTGAAAATTTTCCTCCAAGAAAGGCTCACTCTACTCCATCCTCCTCCCATCCCATCACCAGTCTTTTTGGTGAGCCTTTTGAGTTCTATTTGGAAAAAGACAAAGAACTACCAGGGCGCTCTGGGATGCAGAAAGGGACCAGGCCTATTGTCCAGGACCATGGACAGTGATGGGCACACACAGCCTGAGCCTTTACCCTAGCAACACCAAGGGTTCCAGTTCACTGTCTATATAAATGGTCTCCAACCCAGGAAACATTGTCACAGACACCACAATTCATTGTCAGTGCTGTAAGTGCATGTATGACAAATGGGATGTTTTCCCCCGTGAGACACAAAGGAAGTGGTCAGTTCTTCCTGAGTAGGGGGATGTGACCATCAAACTGAGTCTTGCAAAGTGGAGTCATGTGATCTAGGGAGGGGCTGTACATTCTGGGCAAAGGAAGCTCCTGTTCAAAGACACACACACACACACACACACACACACACACACACACACACACACAGGGCCTCTCTGATCTCCCATCTCCCTCTTCTCTCCATAGAAACAGCCTGTTCTGCATCTCTGACGACTTCTGCCTGGGCATGCATTGACCTACCATAGTCTATATTCCTGGGGGCAGGAGTTTAATCCTCTGTGAGAGGACAGAGACAGCCTTTGAAGGTAGAGAATGGATCCATAAACGTTCAGAGGAAGCCGGGCGATAAGAGTGGATTCGTCTCAGCATGCTGGCTCTTTACTCTCTCCATCTGAGTCTCTTTTAGAACAACTGAATCCTCTAGGTAGAAATTTTGCCTCTAGGTTCCATGGAGCTTCCAGTTAATGAGATGGGTGTTCCAGACATCTGAGTGCGTTCTCAGCCTACTTTTGGAGTCCTCACTTTACCGCATCAGCCCTTCCATTCCCAAGAGTAGCCTTGCCGCTCACATGGTCACTAACTCGTTTTTTATTAGTTAAGTCAGTTCTTTGATAATTTCATACATGTGTATGCTGCATTCCGGTTTCTCTCTCCCTGCTGCCTTCTCTTCTTCCCCTCCCCACTCTTACTAGCTCCACCACCAGACCCATGGCCTTACAGCTCCTGCAGTTTAAACAGGGCCATGCCTGTTTAACGTTGGATTGGAACTATTCACTGGAGCCCGGCAGGCTCACCAGCGGGTACATAACTGAAGGCAATGGCTTTCCCTTTCCTTGAATATAAGTTTAGGCGTGAGGGGCAGCGCCCTGTGCTCCTCCGCGGTCCATGCCAGGCTTTTTATGGATTCATCTGTGCAGACCCAGTGTGGTTATCTGCAGCTGTTGAGAGTTCCTGACTGCAATGGTTCTTTGTTATCTCAATGGTTGGCATCCTGTAGCCCTTCTCTTTATCTTCCGGCTCTTACACTCTCCGTCTGCTCCTCTACAATGTTTCCTCAACCTTGGTGATATCAACGCCATGTTTTATGTCACTTATTCTCAGCACCTAATTCGCTGCAAGGAGAGAGATTTAAGACTGGGTGATTAACTGTATATGGATATAAATAACATAGTAAGATGCAAGTCCAATGCTATGCTAATTTATCTAAACAACAAAAGTAAGTCCCCACCTCCCATGGCCTATGACGTTCGCTGTCATGGGCTTTTAAGTGAATCTGTAGTACCAGTTATGGACTCTTTCTGTGGCGTCAACCCCAAATTCAATAAAAATGCAGCTGGCTGCCCCTGTGAGCATGTCTTTCTTAGCAGGCTGGTATCACAGTTCACAGTAAAAGTGAGCCACTGATGTTCACCTCCAGATATAACTAAAGCAAGTGCTATACAGCATGCTGAAGAGGCCATAGTGATGGGGAGAGGAGTCTGGCACAGTAGCAGGGGCTGGAGGGTTTGAGCACACAGAATCTACAGTCCAGTGAAAGAGGAAAGAGATAGATACTTGTCAAATAATCTTACACTCAACAAATATATGCCATGAAAGTCTATAGACATACACTTTTATTTTGGTGACACATTGGTGTCTTTTGTTTGTACTACGTACATTCGTCTAAGAGCCCAGGATTCATGAGCACTCTGCATAATTGCAGGCCAAAGTAGAAAAATTCCAGGACAGGAACGACTGAGGCTTAGTGTGAGTGAGAGATTTGCCCACTGATGCATGGTTAGGTAACAGCAGAGCTGGGAGAAATCCAGCTCCTTGCTTCCTTCTAGCTCTTGCCCTCAAGCTCTGAATATAAATTAATGACCAAAAGTAGAAGCTCATGAAGTAGAAATTACATCTTCTGAGAACCATAAGCACACTGCTGCCAAGACCCCCCCCTTTCCTTGGTCCAGGAGCCTGATGCTTCTCTGTCCCTTCTCTTCAGAGGGGATGGGTCTGACTCCAATCCCAAGGGGTTTGGGCCAATTCTGCAGTCACAGCTCTGGTACCAGCCTTTCTCTAGGGCTCAGCTTAAATCATGGGTGTTTGCTCTGCGCTGGAAGGAATGGAGGCCGCTGAGTGAGCATTTAGCAGGGCTTTTTTATGGTGCTTTTTTTTTGTGTGTGTGTGTGCCAGGAAAACCTACCCCTCCTTCCCTCCCCCTCTCCGGTTTTCTCCCTGAGTAGGATATAAATTATCTTAACTATCTTTACTTAAAAGCCAACAACCTGTAAGAGAAAGCTGGTTGCCTTCTTTTTTTTTTTCCCCTGCTTACAAAGCAAAGGGCAGAACCCCCACAGTGAGAAGAGCCTTACAGAGGAGTGGAAGAGACAGTCCAGACAGTCTCTGGGACAAAGGTCACAATAGTTATAACTCTTAGGGAGAACATCCTGAGTCTGATGGTAGAGATATATTTTCCCAGAAAACGTAGTGTTTCCGTTGCTCATCTCTCCCTGCTATGACAAAATATTTGACAAAGTAACTTAAAGAAGGGTTTCTTAAACCAGGCGTGGTGGTGGCGCATGCCTTTAATCCCAGCACTCGGGAGGCAGAGGCAGGCGGATCACTGTGAGTTCGAGGCCAGCCTGGTCTACAAAGTGAGTCCAGGACAGCTAAGGCTACACAGAGAGACCCTGTCTCAAAAAACCAAAAAAACAGAGAAGGGTTTCTTTTGGCTCACAGTTTAAGGTGCCATCTATCACAACGGGGGAAACCGTTGTGGCAGGAATGTGGTGGGGTTGGTCACATCACAACTGTTGTCAGCAAGCAAGCAGGAAGACATGAATGATGACGCTCAGCTCACTCTTAACCATCATACCTGCTCTAGTGGGGAGAACACAGTAGAGTCCCAATGTGAGTCCCGGTCCAATGGGAGAGGCACCATCCCAACCCTAGAGGGTTCCAGTCTAATGGGAGAGAGGCATCCTTACCTCAAAGGGGAGAAGTCTCCATCTAGTGAGAGAGCTCCAACTTTGTCATGGGTCAGAGGTCAGATGCAGTCCGGTGTGAGAGACGGGTGGCCCTTATTCTCCTCAGATGACAAGCTGCTACTTCGGAGCTGTGGTCAAGCTCACACAAAGGCCTGCCACCGCAGAGGTCTGCAGGAGGCCTCGAGGCTGCTAGATTCAAGCTTCCCCACCTCTGTCTATGCAAAAGCTCTCACCACTACATCAACCCTGGTGTCATCTGGCTCTCTCGTGGCTGTAACACATGAGAACCCCACGACACCCTTAGACATGCCCCTAATAATGACTGCTTCATAGAGGAGTTAATTAAGCTTCATTAGCTCTGTGTGGGGAGCAGTGGGTCTCCCTCACGATAGGCCCTGGGCTCTAGGAGATTCGAAGTAAGGTCTTCAGCTGTGGTCAGACTCTGCAAGTCAGGTCTTCACCACAGCAAGTCTCAGGACCCTAGAGTGCAGAGAACCAGCTTTTCTTGGCCTGTACAATGCAGGAATCACTGTACTTATGTGAGCTTATTTCCTGCACTACTAACCACAGCCCTGCGCTAATTGCTGGAATTCCTATTCCAGAGAGGTGATCGGAGGTTTGAAGGGTAGGCAATTTATTGCAAGTCACAAGCTATCAGTAGCAGAGAGTAGTCATATGTTATTAGTCAATTCCAAAGCTCTTTATTTTCTCTATGATAGCATGACGACTTTCTCACATACTCAAAAACTGTCCCCAGGGATGGGGGTGAGGGGAATATGCTGGGATACTGAACACAGAATGACTCCTCAGGGCGTGCTCAGTGGGCCTGAGAAACTAAAGGGAGAGGTGATCTTCCAAGATGTGTGTGTGGGATACAATAACACAAGCCCATGTTTTTTCTTCAGGACCCCTAAGAAACACGTAAGAGGTCCACTTATATATTCCAAGTGACTGGGCCCTCATCACAAAGTCAGTGCCAGACCTTAGGGACATGTATTTTTGTCAGCACCCCAAACTGGCTCCCCCAAAAGATGTTTGAAGATGACCCTCTTTTTAGTGCAATGCCCTTCCCAAATGCATACGCATGCCTCATCTCATTTGATTCAGTCTCCGGATGGCAAAGAGCCTTCCTAGGTCCTAGCAGGAGGGGAGGCAGGGATAGCACTGCAGCCTCAACTCCCTGTGGGAGATGCAGGCATTCTTCTAGATACAGCTCAGGGAGAAGTGCTTGGAAATGGGAACTCGAAGCCAGAGCCTGGGGGAGGGGGGAAGTGTAGGGGGAGGACCACAAGAAGGAGCCACTTTAAGTCACAAAGGGGAATGTGGGCAACATAAGTGGCAAGTCAGAAGAGAGTAAGACTGAGGGCCAGTGGCCCAAAGGAGAGGCTGTGGAGACATGCCCAAGGTCATCCCTGGAAAGAAAAGATTATAGAGACCTTGTGCCCAAAACACTCCTATGAAGGACAGCCATCAGGTAGTTACTGGATGTGCAAAACAAGAAAACCCCACTTACCAACCCATGACCTGGAAAGTCAAAGAGACAGAATAGACTCAAATGACATCCCTAAGAAACCACACAGACAGCAGAGAGAAGAGAGGTCCGGGGAAGTGACAGGAGCAGCTCCACCTTCACTCTAGTGGTGGGAGAGAGTTGAGCAAAGGCAGAGGGGGCTGGAGGGTAATAACACAGAAAAGCAAGTAAAAGTGTTTCACTGCCAAGAGCAACACCAAGAATGGGTGACATGGTTGGAAACTGGAAAAGGTTAAGTTTTAATTGTTAACTTGACACCGTCTGGGATCATCTCAGAAAGGAGTCGCCACCGTGAGGAACTATGTAGATTGGATAGGCCTGTGGGCATGTCTAGAAGAGGATTGTCTTGAGTACATTAATAGAGGTGGGAAGACACACCCACTGTGGGAGGCACCATTCCCTTGGCAGGGTATTCTGATTGTGTAAGAGCAGAGAAAGCAAGCTGAACGCCGGCGTGCATGCATCAACTCATTGCTCGCTGCTCTCGTCTGTGGATGGGACGGAATTAGTTGCTTCAAGTTCTCCTTTCCCTTCCCATGATGCTTATACTCTACAACTATGAACCCAAATAAACCCTTTCTCCATTTAAAAAAAAAAAGATTTATTTATTATTATGTATATAGTGCTCTGCCTGCATGTACACCTGCAGTCCAGAAGAGGGCATAAGATCACATTATAGATGGTTGTGAGCCACCATGTGGTTGCTGGGAATTGAACTCAGGATCTCTGGAAGAGCAGTCAGTGCTCTTAACCTCTGAACTGTCTTTCCATACCCAAACTCTTTTCCTTTAAGTTACTTTTGCCATGGGTATTTTATCACAGTGACAGAAAACAAAACTAAGACATCCTGGAACCCAAAGGAAGAAAGAAGGCAAGAGCTTTGAGGAGATACTTTAAGAGTCAAATGTAGAGCCAGGCATAGTGGTGCACGCCTTTAATCCCAGCATTCGGAAGGCAGAGGCAGGCAGATCTTTGTGAGTTCAAGGCCAGCCTGGTCTACAAAGCGAGTCCAGGACAGCCAACGCTACATATAGAAACCCTGTGTGTCACACGTAGTTAGAATTTAGAGAACTACTCAGAGGTTAAAGAACCCCACTCCTGGTACCTTACAATAAAATAAAACCTGAATATGGATAGCAGCCTACTAAAGGCCATATACCTGGGAGCAGCTAGAACCCAAGACTTTTGATCTCAGGTCAGCATTCCTTCCAACCCAACATTTCCCTATCTCACACAACCTCTTACCACCCTGACGCAATGCAACCTGACCCTGGGCTCACAGACAGAAAAGGCAGCCAATTAAACTGCATAATTTTTCAAATGTCAGCTCAGGACAGTGTATTAACATAATCCCCAGATGGCAGCATTAGCATTCCTGATCTCTCATACTGCCTGGCAAAACTTGCTGATGTTTCTAAAAACTGAAAATGTTATTATTACCTGAGGAGGCAGAGAGCCCCACCCCCAAGGAAATGATGGACGAGGTGGCATGTGAGAGGTTTGGCATCATAGGCTGAAGGCAGCAGAGCAAAGGGAAATACATGGGCAAGTGAGAAGCTTCATGGTTTGCAGAACCCAGAGCTGAGAGAACTCCTACTACACACAAGAGAGGCATGTGCGCTGACCCACTCCACTCTTAAATCGATGGGTGACATCAAGGAAGTCCTTTCTCATCTCTAGTCCTTAGCTTTCCTTATATTCCAAGTAAATGTTTGGGGTTAGATGCTCACCAGCTCTCAGGAACATGTTGTGGTCCCTTTAAGACACTAGTAAGCCCCTGAGACGGTGACTCAGAGCAAGGCCACTCAGCCACTGACCCCCCTAGGCCCATCACCCCTTGTTTCTGCCAAGCACTGTGTGCCCAAAGCTTGGCTCTGACTCACCAGCCTCAGTCTTGGCTTCTTCCAACCAGTATTGTGGCCCTTCTGCCAACCACTACCTGCCAGAACCTTCATGCCTCTCCCTCGTTCACTGCCCCTGTCCTGCAATGAGCCACAGCCATCGGTCCTCAAGAACACAGACCGTGCCTCCATGCACGGAGTTAGAGACATCCTCGCAACTCCTACTTGGCTTTTGGCTATATGTTTGGTTGGCTAGTTAGTTCATTTTCTCTTTATTGAGACAGAGCTTCGGGTATCTCAACCTGGTCTCCAACTTGATATTTCCCCAAGGATGACCTTAAACCCCTAATCCTTCAAGCTTTTACCTCCTGAGTGTTAGCGTTACAGTGTCCTCCCCACACCCAGGCTATGTGATGCCAGAGATCAGACTCAGAGCTTAGCACATGCTGAACTATAACTGAGCTGCATTCCAGCCCAGAAATCCCAATTGAAAGAGACTTTTCACGCTATCCCAGCCCTGCTGCCAGTCCACAGTGGTAATTCCAATACCTCGGCTTTGAGGCTAAAAGGAAGTGGGAAGGGATAAAATTAGAAAAATGGCTTAAGGGTAATCCGTGGAGGGATTTCACACTTTATCCTTTCAGTCGGTGCTACCCAAGATCCGGTTCTGGTAGGTGTGGGGACCAAGTCCGGCAGCTGCCATCAGCCTTGTGTCCCCTCAGCACACTCACTCTGTCTGTTGTGAGGCACTTTCTGAAAACTCTCGAGAGTGTCTGCTGCCTACAGGGACACTGGGCATTTGTGGGTAAGAGCCCTGCCCCCTCCACACTAAGCAGGGACAATCAGGCAACTGTCTAGCCTCCATGCACTCCTGTGTGTGTTTCCAACATGTCTCAACGGTCCCCCTGCAGGACTAATCCCCAGCCATCCTGAACAGGAAGTAGATTCCCTACCTCACTTATTTCCCCCTATGGCTTCCTTGAGTCACCTCCTAAATATACCGCTGTCCATAAAACCTAGCCTCTGGGTAAATGCAATCTAAGATAGAGGGTGCATGCTCTTTCCCCAACCTCCCCCCCCATTCACAATGCACATTGATATATTAAAGGCTCCGAAAAGTCCTATGAGAATTTTTAGGTGGGTGGTGGTACTCAGGGGGGGCTCCAGCCCCAGCTCACAAGCCATTGGTAATTGATGACTGCTGGGGGGAGGGATGAGGAAGTGATTTTTTAAATAAGTGCGATTGTTGGTAAGCTGCCAATGTTCATATGCATGGCCCTGTACCTGGGTGCATGCACCTGTCATTAACTGGACTCGGTGGGTTTTAAAGGGGAAAATACGAGAACATGAAGGTGAGAGGGGGACGTGGTGGGGGTTATACAAAAAGAAAGCATAAAGGTAGGAATGGGAACTGGGAATAAATGTGGGTTGGATATGATTAAGATACCATGTATATGGGTATGGGATTGCCAATGTATTTTAAATTTCTAACCAAAAAGAAACTTTTCAAAACCTCATTTAGCCTAACATATTCTAACCAATTTGGCCAACAGAGTCATTTTATCTCAAACATCTCAGGAAAATAGTATTTTTTTTTTTTGGAAGACACTTTGGAAAATGCTATGCAAGCAATCAGGCAGGCGAAAATCATAGCTTGCACAAGGAGGGATGGGGAGGTGGCTCAGTGGATGCTCGCTGCACAGGGGTGAGGACCTGAGCATGGAGCTCCAGGCATGGGGGCACCAGGCGTGGGGGCAAAGCTCTGTGGCCCCAGCACTGGGGTGAAGAGGAGTCAGGCATGTTCTGGAGCCCACTAGCCTGATAATCTAACTAAACACTGAATCAGAGTGAGAGACCCCATCTCAGAAAATGAAGTAGAGGCCCAGAAAGATGGCTCAGCAACTAAGAACACTAAGTGCTTTTTCAGGGACACTGGACTCAGCATGGCATCTCACAATTGTGGTAACTCCAGTCCCGGAGGATCTGATGTCTTAATGTCCCCTTCTGGCCTTTGTGGGCACCAGGCGTGTACATGGTGCATAAACATGCATGCATACAAATGCCCTTACACACACACACACACACACACACACACACACACACACACACACACGTATATACCTGTGTGTGTGTGTGTGTGTGTGTGTGTGTGTGTGTATTATGAAAAGCAGTAAAGACACCTGAAGCTGACCTTTGGCCTCTACTTACATACACATGTACACACACACACACACACACACACACACACACACACACACACATACACATAGAGTGGGGGGGACAGTCATGTGAGGAGAAATGGCTCATCCCTCAAAACTCAAGAGCTATTACCTATATTTGCTATACCCCACTTATTCTACCTTTCCTAGTCTCCTGAGAACTCCAAGATTGTCACATCCATCCTATGATGGCATTGGACTCAGGTGTCACTTAAAGACTCAGAGAGACTAAGGCATGTGCCCAAGATTACATAGCTAGCAGGCATCAGTCCTGGGACTCCAAACTCTACACTGTCCTCTACAACCCGCATCACCTTATGCTGGGCTTCCTCTAGCCGCCCACTGACGGCAGAGCCACAGCCTCCTGAGGGTTCCCACCAGTGAGCTTCCAGTGGATGAGAGCGTTAGAGGCCATGAGGGCAGGAGACAGAGGCCGAGGGTCCTGCTTATTCTAGCATTCTCTCTCTGCTTCTGATCCAAGAGCTCCTGACAACTCTATTCTTTCTTCTCGTCCCTCTCTCCGCCCTCGTTCACATATCAAGTCACATTAGCTATTATTGGTCAGAAACTGCTTTCCAGAGAAATTTTGCAGGGCCTGGGCCAGCTGATTATACAATCTCACACACACACACACACACACACACACACACACACACACACACAATCTGAGCACATGTATACACTGATAGCCAGGAATCATACACATCCGCACTGAAGCGTCCATGCACACACATGCACACACATGCCCACACTTAACGGTCAATTCGTGTCTATATTCTCTTTGAGATTTCTGGACTACCTAGCCCACATAGATAAAGGCTAAAACGCTCTCTTTCCCCTCAAGAACCCCAGGGGTGCATAGCACCTCTGTCTGGAGTACATGGTGAGTCAGTGTAAAAATGAATCAATATACAAGTCTTTAAAATGGCACTTACCTGCGTACTCAACAGCAGCCATGTACACACATGACATATGCATCCATACCCACATTTGTATGGGAACACATGCACTCCCATAGATCCCCAGTGTCCTACCAGAGCCCAAGGTCAGAAACATGCCATCACCCCTACTGACAAGGATCTCTCGGATGGCATCCAGAGAGCCCCTGGCAACCATTACTTTGCTATCAGTCTATCTGCCCCATTTATAGTTGAAATAAAATGTGTCGCGGCTGCTTCACTGGAGACCAATGTAGACGTGGAGGGAAATGGAGAAATATCGGCCCAGCTTGCATTCTGGCTCGCTGGCTTGGGGGAGCTTAAGGCATAAACGAGTTTGGGCTTAATTGACTTTTTTATTGGGCTTTAATTCACTGGTACTTTTCCAGAGACTGACTCCAACAGGCAGATGCAGGGTTGAGCAGTCTCTAGGGCCACCAGCCAGCCCCTCATCTCCTCTCTCCCTGTGCCCTCAAACCTATTCCGAGCCCCTTCTTTTTGGCAAGACCACCCTATGCCCCATAGGACATGAGGAAGTCCAGTCAGCATGAATTCCCGTCTCCTACCCGCCTTCCATCTTTTTCCTCCTCTCAGCCGCCTATCTTGTTATAACGCCCCTCCCCAGCAAGGACGTTTCAATTCGGTACAGTAACCATGATTGAGAGCTCATTGGCTTGCCAGTACAGGGCACTGGGGTACACAGATGAACAAGAGTGAATGTTTGCCTTCCGGGAGCCTGAGGTCAAGAGGAGAGCCAGACACATAAATCCCACAGTACAATAGATGCCAGCAATTAACCTGGGAATGAGGCCCAGAGAGGCTCAGGGAGGCACTGTGATCCTGACAAGGCCGCCCAGATGGGCCATCTCCGCTGTCTCCTGAAGGGGAAACAGTCTGTCAGGAGGGCAGCTCCTGCAAGGGCAGTTCAGGCAAGTGGAACAGCAGAGCCAAAGGCCTGGAGGAATGAGAAGGTGAAAAGTGTCCCCAGGGGCTGGTCCCACAGAGCTGGGACAGACAGAGGGGAGCAGAGGCGGGTGCACACCGGAGCAGCAGGGGGAAGCAGGATGAGTTTGAACCTAGACATCAGAATGACTGTTTTGCAGTCGCATCTGTAGCATACGGCTCTGGGCCAGGGCGTGTGGCTTTTCTTCTCTTAACCACAGTGACTGAAAGTCCTTAATCTCCAAAGTTTACCTTCCCCCCCGCCCCCCATCCAAGTCCCAGGGCCTATTTACTCCTCCTCTATCCTGTCTCTGATTGAGTGGATGCTGGTTTGGGATTCTCCCAGACAACCTGAAAGTGGATAGCTCCGGTACAGGCCCTATCTGCGTGTGTGAGCATCCCGTTCTGTTTTTTGTTTGTTTGTTTGTTTGTTTGTCTCAGAACAGCTAGCTGTGTGGAGAATGCACTGCGCGCCTTTCTCAGAGATCTGCCCTGAGGCCTGCAGGTCAGGAAGGCCTCCTCCCTGCCCCTGTAACCAGCTTAGGGATAGTTTAGGTTGCGTACTCCTTTTGGGGACACCCCAACTCTCTTCCTTTCAAAGTTTACCTCCCAGATTATTCCAGTTACTGTTTAAAAGGACCGTTTTGGGGTGACCTGGAGACATCCTGATTTCAGCATATAAGTGAAGTGAGAGTGAAAGTGGACTGCTTTACGGCACTATAAAGCCCTGTGGACATATAAACAGTTTGTCCTTGGTGCCCTGTTTCTGTTTGCCTAGGACAATGGCAGCTTGCACCTACCATCTGGGGGTGATCACCAGGAATGGCCCCCCACTTTCAGGGTCCTCTTCAAGATAACACCATTGCCTGGCATCTTCCGGGGCAGGAGTCGCAGCAGGGGAGCGCGACTGTGGGTGTTAATGCCAGCTCTGTCTTGCATAAATGACTCAACCTTTCTGGACTTGGCCTGTATCCTCAATATAGATTGTAACATCCTCCATACTGGGTCTCTCGGAGAAATTTGCAAAGCACCGCACGTCAATGCGTAACACACAGCCCCCACAGTCTATGGCCCCCTGATACTCAGTGTGAGCCTGGAGTTGGAGGTCGGATGCTGAGTGCAGGAATGAGTGACTCTATCAGCCAATCAAGCGCAGGAACAGCAACTGGGCGTTGTCTCTGCATCCCAGTTCTTTGTTCGGTCGGCCACATGAGCTGAGACAATGTGTTCTTTCTGTCCTTCTTTCCACCCACCCCCTGGTACCCACAACTAGGTTCTTGCCTGGTCCTTGCTGAGCATCTCCCCGCTCTCCTCTCTTTCTGCATCTAACCCCGCTCAGCTTTTTTGTTGCTGATGGCAGTGGAGGGTCAGAAGTGGTCATTCCAACAGCTCACCTGGAAGAGGAGGATCACAAGACTCACCCTACCTCTCTATTTCCTAAGGTCCACGCTTTTCCCTGAACTGCTTCGTGGCTGCACTGCCATTCACTTGGGGTCATGTGGAGCTGGGGTTCGTAGATCTGACTTTGAATGTTGCCTCTGCTTGCTTGCAGGGATAAGCCTAGAAGCATTTGCATAATGTCAGAATGACTTTTAACCTCTCAGGGTCCACGGTTTTCCATCCCAACATGAGTATGGCACACGATAGGAAATCACAGAGCTCTCTTGGTCCAAGCCGAGCCCCAGCATCTTCACAGTATGGCTCAAAACACCTTCTCATCTCTAACAGCGCGTCCTTGCTCCATGACCTCCCTTGAAGTCCACAAAGGTGCTCGCGGCTCCCTCCCAGAGAACCACAGGCATTTGGCCACATCTTTGTGCATTTTTGTCTGCTCCCCTCATCCTTTCCTGGCCCTGGTGCCCTGACATTTTCCTTCCTACCCAGCCACAGTGAGAATCTCAGCTCCTTCATGAATCCTTTTCTGACCCTGTAGTCACTCGGCCCAGCTGTGGGTCTCATTGTGTGTTTGAGTGATTGCTCCACTGGCCACATTATTTCTTTTCACTGTTGTTTATTGTTATTATTTACTTATGTGTCCATTCCCCCGTCCCTGCTAGGTAGGAACCACTTCTTAGTCGCCTCTGCACTGTAAACATGTTCAAATCTTTGAGGAATGAAGCAAGGCATGAGCAAATGATTGAAATTCAGGTCATGATTTCTCATCCCTGCCACGTGAGAAGCTGAGCCAACACACACCTGTCTCCTGCTACACGCAAATAGGCATGCAGACACAATGCAATTTAAAGGCATTAGAATGCAGAGCTGTGGAGATGAGAGGTCTGCATTGAATCAGACCTCAGGAATAGCTGCCTCTGCAATGAAGGAAGGGTTACTGAATAAAGAAACAGGTCTCTACTACAGGTGGCAAGTGCGTTGTATGTATGCATGCATGTGTGTGTAAGTGTCTGTATGTATGTGTCTGTGTGTCTTTGTGGGCATGTGGGCATGCACACATGTGGGCATGCACACATGTGTTTGTGTGTGCATGTGTGTATATGTGTTTGCTCTAGGCTGTGTCCAGTTAAAACTTTACATCTCTTCAGCTGAGCATCAGAGTCTTGGAATTCTGGCCCACTGGTCTCCCTGTACTTGAATGTGGCATGTGTGGCACAGGAGAACATGCCTTCTAATATCTGCTACTCTTGAAATTTTGGTCGTACTATCTAGTTTGAACACATGACAACCTTAAAAGCAGAGGGTGGCACATGCAATAGCTGAGGCAAAAAGTCCTGGGGCAACGGTAGAAAGAGAAAGGCACGCAAGTCGGCTCTAGAGGTGTAGATATAAATTCTCTGATATATATAATCTTGAGCCACATAATATGTAGGCCAACGTATTTGTTGAACTAAACCCTACATTAAGCTGGGACGATATATCAGTCAGTAAAGTGTTCAGTTTGGAAAGCACAAGTACCCAAGTTCAATGCTCACAATTCACATGGAAGAAAGAAAGGTCAACATGGTAACGTGCACTTGCAATTCCAGTCCTGACGAGGCACAGACGGGTGCCAGCCTAGCTTGCTTGGTGAGTTCTAGACTGGTGAGAGACTCTGTATCAAAACAACACAAAGAAAACGGTGGATAGGGGGCTGGAGAGATGGCTCAGCAGTTAAGAGCACTGGCTGCTCTTCCAGAGGACCCAGGTTCAACTCCCAACACCCACATGGCAGCTCACAACTATCTGTAACTCTGTAACTCTGTCCCAAAGGGTCTAACCCCCTCACACATGTGGACAAAACATCAATGTACATAAAAATAAAAACCAATGAAATTTTTAAAAAGAATAAAAAGGTGGATGGATCCTGAGGAACAACACTGGAGACTGTCTTCTGGCCTCCACATTACATGCACACATGAGCACACACGCCCACAGGCATACACACAGAGACAGACAGACAGACAGACAGACAGACAGACAGACAGACAGACAGACAGACAGAGACAGAGAGAAGGCAAGCAGGGGGGAAAGACCTGCCAAGGTGGCTAGGAAGCTGACAGAGCATTTCAGAGTGGTACAGTCAGGGCCAAGCCAGGCTAGCCGGCCCAGCAGAGACAGCAGTGGTCAAGAGCCCAGCTACCAGCCCAGCTTTCCAAAGACGGCAGCTCCCTGGCCACTGGGAGAGCCTAAGTGATGATTTTCTCCTGTGTCCGAAGGACTGTACCTCACCCACCGTTTCCAAGACTGCTCTTGCTGTTCCCCTCCTTGCTGTGTGTCTGCCACTAATTCTCCTCTCCAGTTCAGTTTGGTGCACACCACTTATGTTCTCCAACGCACCATTAGGCATCTGATGTACGCTGTGTTAGGCATGGTAACCACCCTGGTGCTTGACTGGGGGATGTGTGCTATCTGTGAGAGCGCTGCCTGCTAATGAGTACTTCCCAGGGGCCACCTTGCATCTCTATAGTCCCCTGCTATGAAGAGGAAAGACTGTCCGAAACAGAATGGCCTACAGCCAGCCCTCCAGGGCCCCCCCCCCCGGGGGCACCAAGTACCTATCTCTGTGCAGCGTTCATGCATTTTATCTTGTATTTTATCTAACACACATCAGTTAGGCACCCACGGTATGGCAGCTGGAGATGGAGAACTGAGACAGGTGCCTCTCCCCCTGCCCTTCGCTGAGAATGACTTTGGGACCTTCCCAGGACTGGCTTGCAGTCCAGGAGAAGGTCACAAGGTTGTGCTGCGTGGATGTGTCCATGCAAGAGTGTGTCCTAGCAACACACCCTGCATGTCAGTGAGAGGTGGGAATGACAGAGGATGTGGGGGAAACTAACAGTTACTCTGTGTGTGTGTGTGTGTGTGTCCTGCAGGATGATGTACATACATGAACATGTACCATGATGCACGACATGTGTGGAGATCAGAGGGCAACCTCTGTTATTTCTTATCTTCCTCCTTGTTTGACACCATGGTCTCTCACGTTGTTCTTTCCCAAGCATTTGCCTAGCTGACACGACCCCGACCCCCGAGCCTCGGAACATTCTTTTGCCGCCGGCTCCCGTCTCACCACACAGGCATGATGGTGAAAAGCCTTACTGTGTCAGCTTTTTAATGTGCATCTGGGGATCCAAGAACAGGTGGTCAGGGTTATACGACAAGCACTTTACCCATCGAGCCACCACGCCAGCCTGTGGACCAGCAATTATTCCTCTTTAAAGGGACTGGAATCCCTTTAGACGGCTGGGATTTTATCAATGAAGATTCCCTGTAAGTTTTCCTTCCTGTTCCTTAAGCCAGAGTGGCCCATGAAGACATAGCCCATCCTTTTGCCATCCTGCAAATGTGAGCGCCAGTGCTTGCCAGCGTGTGGGCTGGCCGTCAAGTCCCATCCCCTCCTTCCCATCAGCCCTTGCCTCTGCTTGAGCTTGGTTACATAATGTGCTTGTCTGGTTATTGCCAGGTGCCCAGCCTCAATTAATCCTCTGAGATCAGCCTGTCTCCCATTTTACTGATGAGGAAACTGAGATGTCAAGAGTCCGAGGTCCTTGCTCAGGTTCACATAAACAGCCTACAGACAGGACAAGGCAAACTCACACTGTAATAAGTGCAGTCTGCTTTCCAAGGCTCAAATTCTCCATCCTGGTTTACAATGTCATCTTACTCCACTCCCTTCTCAAGGGTCAGGGTCTGGAGCATCATCTGCCTGCTTCCTCACTTGGATCTCCCCCTGTCGGAAGCAAGGAGGCTTGGTCCCTATTCATACATGGGTCTACAGGATTCATCTTTACAAGCCCCTCAGCTAGTGTTGCTCAGCCCCGCAAGTCGGCTTCTCAGGGGAAGCAGTGAAGCTACTGAGCAAGGTCGCTAGGCCAGTCTTCTGCTCTTGGCACTACCCTCCCACATCTCAGAGTATTGGGGTGGGACAGCTTGTCCTTGGTGTTTGTGGAAACACTTGTCATCTGCCCAATAAATTAATAGACAACCAGATTTTCGGTCGCTCCATCTTTGCTTTGGATGAACATTCACCCACTTCCCTATGAAAACTTTCAAGCATGTACAAAAGGAAGAGAATAATGGAATGGAGCCTGTGTACCTACAGCCCATGTCCTGTGGTGCTGACCTTTGTCTGTTCTTGCATCCTCTAGGCCTCGGCCACTCTTTTCCCTCACTTGAAAAAGAGGACGGCGAGGATATAAGATTTTTCTTGTAAAATGAACGTACATCAAATGACATCAAAGCTACCTGAGTTTTGAAAACTGATAGACCTGCGTAGCCATCCTCTCATTGTGGGATAAAACATGTAGGCTGAGGGGATGGTTTAGTCAGTAAAATGCTTGCCTTATAAGCATGGGGGTCACCTAAGTGCGATCTCCAGAACCCACAAAATGTCCCCAGAG
The DNA here is from genome assembly GCF_964271855.1 of Acomys minous. Lineage (NCBI taxonomy): Eukaryota > Metazoa > Chordata > Mammalia > Rodentia > Muridae > Acomys > Acomys minous. Next base: position 74,008,150 of record NC_140493.1, on the reverse strand, counting down.
CTAGAATGGTAGAGACAGGTGAATCCTTGGGGGCTCACTGGCTGGTCAGCCTAGCGGCTTGGTGAGCTGCAGGTCAGCGAGAGACCCTGTCTTCAAAACCAAGGTGGGGCTGTGAGGACGGCTCGGTGTGTAAGTGCTTCGAACAAAAGCTTGAGACCCAGAGCTCAGATCCCCAGAACCTGTATAAAACCCTATATGTTAGCACAACAACTCTGTAACCCTAATATACCTACATCAAGAAGGAAGACAGATAGATAGAAAAAGTTCCCAGTAGCCTAGGGGCCAGATAGCCTAGTGGTAAGCAAGAAATCCTGCCTCCAACAAGGTACAAGGCAAGGACCAAAACCCAAGGTTGTCCTCTGAGCTACACACACACACACACACACACACACACACACACACAGAGTTAAACATGGCTACTTCCAAGAAAGATCACTGATCAACCTGTTAAGTGAGTGCCCTAAGTTTAACCCAAACCTTTGGTCAGTTCTTCATGGAGGTACAGAATACAGTTATTTTCTATCTCAGTGATGTCTCCTCAAATATTTGTAGTAGCTGTTATGATCTCTATAAATCTAGTCTTTCCATTCTAAACACCCCCTTTGCACCAGACATTTCTTCTTTGTGTCTGGCAGTGATCCAGGAAGAGGCCTAATGGCCTCCTTAGCAGCCTCCTCGCAAACACATCCATCAGCCAGCCACATAGACAGAAAGGTTTGCTGGGGAGGTGGTACCGCTTGTCTTGCCTGCCACCACGGTGCACAAAGCTGGGTCGGGCCAGATAGGTGTGTTCGTTTATGCAGCCTTTGAACAGCTGAGCTTTGTGCAAAGGAATCTTAAAACACATGTTTCAGCATTATCTTTCTCATTCATACTTTTTTAATTTAGTCATTCAGCGAATAAATCTTTACTGAGTGTGTTAAGACAGGCCTTGTAAAGAATGCTTGGATAGACAGGAAGACAGAGCCTCACAGTTTAGGGGTAGGCAAAGAGAGACCAATAAATGGATTTGTTCCTTTATTTAGAGGTGGTTGGTTACTGCTAAGCCTCTGGGAAACTCCCGATGCTGTGGTGACACAATGGATGCTGTGGTCACTATTGCAAGAACTGACTCTGTCGTCGGCTCTACAAGTGACACGCTGACAGCTAGCTCCCACTCTGGAATCTCCCTCGTGGGGAATTGCACTCTAGTACAAGGAGATTTTATCTTCCATCCAAGCGTAGCCCAGATCTACACGGAGACCACAGCCAACCCCTTGTATGGATCAGCTCTGGCCTCTGTCACACTCTGTAGTTTAACTTCTCCTACTGAAGTCCCCTCAGTGCACCTCCAAGAACCCTGCCAGATGGGCAGTGCCAGTGGGCACTGAAAGTTTCCTAGACATGCTGGGATGGGCTGTGTGCAAATCTTGGCTTTTGTGACATTGCTAAGAAATACCAGAATGGATTTCTTGTTGCTGTTTCGTGGAGTGGGATGGACGGTGCTTGGGTGTCTTCAGATGGGCGGGGGTGGAGGTCCTGGGGCTGCCCCTGACTTGCCAAGGGGATTCTAGGAAGGCTGCTTTGCCTCTAGGGAATTATCTATCATATTCTCTAACAGTGATGGTTAAGAGTGGGTGCTGAAGATAAGGGGGTACTAAACGGGATCCTGGGGTGCATCTGAGGTGCCTGGCGCAGCACCCGGCACACAGCACTGATCAGCCTCAGTTATCCCTCTGGGGAAAACCTGCATCAGAGACTTGGAAATGTTCCCCAGACAAACAAATGTACAGCTGCCATTCACCCCCACACAGGCAGTGGGGACAGGGCTAGAGCCACCACACAGCCCATTGAGAAACTGGTATTGGATCCACCAAACAGGTCTTTGGAACTGGCAGCCATCATTCTCCTTGGTCCCCAGGGACAACTGAGCGAGGTAGAAATGGCCAGATCATCTGGTGCATGGCAGACCCGCAACCCGGGGCCTGAAAAGGAAGAGCCTGGACTTCATTCCCATGGCAGTCCGCTGGGTGTTATCCCCATTATCCAAAGAGAAAACCGAAAATCAGAGTTGAAACCAACCCAAGGTCATGTGCTTCAAGAATGGTAAAACTGATTCTCACATTCTGATTTGTCCTCATCTAAAAGGAAAAGGAAAAGAAAAAGAAAGCCTTTACACCTGTCTGCAATACACGGTTTCATGCCTCTCGAAGTAACTCGCCTTCCTGGAGCCTCAGTGGCCTCATCTGTAAATGGGATTATAATCTGTTTTACAAATGTATGATGGGCACCACCTTTCAGATCACCTTTGTCTTGTCCGGCTCACCTCTATGTGGCTTTGTCAGAATTAGGCCAGCACAAAGGTAGAGGCAAACATGAAGGAGGCTCCTACTGTCGGCCCTGAATGAGCGTGTCCCTTTCAGATTCTGCCTGGAAGTGCTCACGCCTCCCGATCCAGAGATCAGGAAAAGGAGAGAAGTGAGGTCTGATGCAGAGTGAGGAGAGCAGGAAAGGCAACCTAACCCAGAAGCAGTCGCTGGTGCCACGCCCCACCCCCACAGGGGCTCACAGCTCAGTAGGTATTGTGAGCTGGAGAAATGCTCCACCCACGTGGGCTTGACTCGACTTACCCACTTCTGAAGGACTGCATCCTGCACCTTGATGGGCGTGGTTCTGTATCTCCTTGATGGTCAGAAACAGTCTTATTTCCTCCACTCTCACTTCAGCGGCTCCCGAGCTACCCAGGACCAGCATCCATATCCATCCATGTGATCCCAGGACCTAGCACAGTGGCTGAAATTAGCAGTCCCTCGATGGATGGGGTGTGAACTAAAGAACGTTTTGTCTTATGTTTTGAAAGTCTCCACCCACCTTAAAAATCTGGTATTTAGCTCATAAGTCAAGGTTCTGTGGTCCATAAGAACCATACTCCCATGAGAATCCCGCTGCCAGCTTCAGATTACGTAGAAAAGCAAGGGTTGCTCAACAAACATGAGCGGCCCAACTACAAGGCTAATAATAAGAACTGAGGGTTTTTAAGATTTGTTTTTAAATTTTTTATATATATGTATGTATGCATGCATGTGCCCAAGGCAGCCAGAACAGGGTACCAGATCCCCTGGAGCCAGAGACAGAGGCTTCTGTGAGCTGCCCAGTGTAGGTGCTGGGAACTGAACTCAGATCTCTGCAAGAACAGCAAGTGCTCTTAACTGCAGAGCCATATCTACCGTCCAACAGTCATGACCTCACTCCACAGTCTATGATCGCCCTAAGCTAGGCCAGGGGCCAAACCTGTGGCGATATTTTTAAGACATGTCAAGTCTTACCTCTGCTTCTGTCAAACAGGAGATCCTTTTAGCTAACTGCCCCCCAAACAGAGTCCCCCATGACAGTGTGGCAGAACTTACCTCCGTGTACAATGAGAGCAGACAAGGTTCCTTTACTCTCTAACTCCATCAGAGCCCCTCACAGCAGCCAGAACTGCTGAACTAGACGAGCTGTGAGCAACCCCCCCCACACACACACCCCCGCGAGGAGAAGACTGCTGTGGTAATCTCTTCTGTCTGCTACAGACCCGGGGAAAGAAGATGGCATCAGGCGGGCTGCCTCTCGGCCCACCAGACTCACATCCCACACCTCAGGAAAGCAGGCTCATTAAACTAACAAAAACCCTCTCGCCCTGGTGGAGGCACAAAAATTGAATATTCATGACGCAAGATTTGCTACTTCTCAGCAACTGAGACCAGACAGAGGAAAGAAATAAACAACAATGGTGTTCTCGGAGAATTTACCAGAAGAGCTGGCCTGGGTTGACGACAATGAAGACCAGAGTCAGTGAGAATGTGGTCTGAGGATTTCAGAGCCTCAGTGCTGTGGAGAGTCACCTGTCTGACCTTTTCTTGATAAGCTTTAACAATAAACCTGCCTTGGGATTGTTTTCTGCCCTGGCATTAATGGGAACATCTGCTTTTCCTCTGTAAACATCATAAACCATCATTTGGTCTCCACTGATGCATTGCTTCAATGCAGCCCTGAAGGATAGTGCAGAATTTCCCAGAAACACTCCATAACTCACTTTGGGAGGTCCTTCCTCCCCCACGCCATTCTCCGTCTACACAAGGAAAAAAAAACCCAGGAGGTACAATGAAACAGGTGTGAGGAGTGCTGTGTAGTCTCAACTCAGACTGGGTCACCCAGGCACAAAACACACTTATCATTCAGGGTGTGGTGGCATGGCGTACACTTTTAGTCCCAGCACCCGGAGGCAGCGTTGGATCTCCAACAGCTGGAGGCCAGCCTGGACTGCGCAGTGAGTTCCCAGCCCAGCCAAGGCTACACGGTTGACCCTGTCTACAAACAAAACAAAGCAAAACGGAACACTCGTGGCAGTAGGATGGTGAGCCCACTCAAGCCCCTGGGATTGAGACGAGGAAGACTAAAATACCAGCCAGGGTAATACAACTTCATCTTTAGGAATACCCAAGGAATGTTCCAGAAGGAATCTTTAAAAGTCCCCCCAAGAAGTAGCTGCCAAGTAGGCATGAACTTCTATAAATTTAGCAAACAGCAATTGTAATAGAAGCAGTACTAGGTCTGTAGGCATGGCATCAGGAAAGCAGCTGAGGAGACCTGCAATGGGAGCCATGATGCCACTGTTTCTATAAGCCTGACTTGTCTGGAAGTGAGAATGTGGAAAGCACATGTCTGTCTGGCTTCTTTTAGCATTGTACTCTCTCGATTCATCCATGTTTTCATCACTGACAATAATTACTTCCTTCTGAAGACTGAATAGTATTTCATCATGCACAGATAGATAATTGATAGGCAGACAGGCAGACAGTCAGGCCGACCTCCCATCTTCTTCACCCAGTCACTGCACTCCACTTGATTCCACATCTTGGCTGTTGTGAATAATGTAACATGGGAAGGCAGGGATCCTTTTGACATAGCAATTTAATTCCCATCAATATATACATGGAAATGGAGTTGCTGTGTCATATGGAAGTTCCAGATTTATTTTTTGAGTCACATCAAATGGAGGCACTAATTTTACCCCCATCAATACTGTCCAAGGGCTTGCTTTTTTTTCCTATGTCCTCACCAGCGCTTGGTATCTTTTCTGAGCTTGGGAATAGCCATCCCCACAGGTGTGAGGTTTTAGCTCCTGGGGATTTAATTTGCATTTCCCTAATTCAGATATCTGATGGTCACTTGCAATGCTAGTTACGGGAGGTTAAGATGGTTTGAGGATATAGGGACAGGGGAAGAGGAGACTTTAGTCAAAGGCACAATGTTCTAATTAGTCATGAAGGGTAAGCTCTGATCGTGAGCTGCACAGCCTGGTGACCGTCGAATACTAAGGCACACTTCAGGTTTGCTGAGAGGGTCTTAAAGGCTGCTACCATAATGACACAAGTATGTGAGGTGATGGTAACAAAAGAGCTTAGGAAGGGAACCATGCTCCCACAGTCGCATTCTATGGGAGCTCAGATTTCAGAGGAGGGAGTAGAATTCCTATCAATAATAGAAATGCTAGCTAATTTTACCTACTTGCCATCCTCTGCAAAGCTCTCTGCATCCACTGTCTCCAAGGTGATGGGCACACAGACTAAGGCATGTCATTGAGTGTAGAGGGTCACACAGCCTCCTCCTCCTCCTCCTCCTCCTCCTCCTCCTCCTCCTCCTCCTCCTCCTCCTCCTCCTCCTGACACCCTAGCCTGCTTTGCTTGGGAGGCAGAGAATCCTGAGGCAATGGACTTCACATCAGCAGAGGGGGAAAGCAAAGAGTAGTGGGAGGAGCAGAAATATGGATATGGCAAGATCAGGGGGCAGTTTGGGGCCACACTTTCTCCTTCCCCTTTCTGTGAACCCCTGTTCTTCCTGAAAGGAGATACCTACTCCCCAATCCCAGCCCCTACATCAGAGACTTCTAATGAGTGCTCTGTGTAGTCTGCTTTGGCACATTAAAATGTACTCAGTTTAGTTGTGGTTTGTTTAATATTGTACATTAATTCTTCAGAATTTCACATGTGCATCTATATGATGTACTTTGATCATATTTACCCCCCACCCCCACCCAAGCCTCCCCTACATCTTCCCAGACCCACCTCCAACCCTGTGTACTCTCTGCCTCTGGGCACCTGACTGTTTCCACAAAGAACTGTGCCCATCGCTTGTTTACCGAAGCCACCTTCTCAAGTCACAGAAAGTGACTACAGCAAGGCATTCCCTCACTGTAGTTTAACCCTTCACCTTTCAGAGCCTCTCAACTTCCTCATTTGCAAGCTGGGAGAGTTACACACCAAGGAGCTCTGGGAATCTTAGAGAGTGCCTAAAGAAGTTGGCCCAGTGCCCACTCATCATGGCACATGCTTGGTGATATGACCGATGTTCTGAGAAAGGACAGAGGTCTCCTGATGGAGAAGTGGGACGGGAGAGAGCTTGTCTCCTTGTCTCCTTCACTCCCAGGAAGAGCATCTGCCACATGGAGATGCTTTCATGGTTGTTCGCTAAAGTCGTGCGTGTGTGTGTGTGTGTGTGTGTGTGTGTGTGTGTGTGTTCATGTGGACAAATTTGTTTCCACATTCAGTGTCTTCCTCAACCACTTCTCTACCTTAATTTTTGAGACAGGGCTTCTTATGAAACCTGGAGTTCAGTGAGTCAATTAAGCTGGCTGACCAATGAATTCTTGGGATCCACCTGTTTCCACCTCCACTGCTACTTCGCACCCCCACATTTCCAGTCTTGGGGTTACAGACATACTCAGCCACATATAGCTCTTTTGTGGGGGCTGAGGGATATGAACTCATGATTGGTCTCACACTTGCCCAACAGATGTTTTTTCCTGACTGCGGACCTCCCCGGCTCCCAGTCCCCAGGACCATCTTTTTAATCATCTTCAGGGAACAAGCACAGTCATACTTCTTAGAATATACTAAGTGGTCAAAATACCCTGCTAAAGGAACAAATAAATTAGCAAGCAGGTGCTTGAATAAGATATAGCCTGGCCCTTCCCAGAGCCAACCAACTGCTCTGTGCTAATACGCCTCTCCCACTGTATTTCATTCCAAACACCTGTACTGAAACTTCAGAAAACAAAAGACAGATTCATTTTGTTTCCTGGAAGTCTGATAAAGACCTTTCACTTTGCCACTGTGTGAAATGTATTTGCAGAACTTCAAAGAGGGAAGGAAAAATAAAACCAGAAAATTCAATGATGAACTCTAACAAGCGCATTATCTTGAAAACAGCCCAATGAGAAATTCCAGTGATTTCATTGAGGCGAAAAATGAGTGGGGGAGTGGAGTGGATGAGGTGGGCTTCAGAGGATTTTTGGAGCCATGCAATTTTATTTCCTTCAAGTATAATAAGTAAGACAGGAGGAAAAACACGCTACCTAGAACACACCCTAAAGGTCAGTGTTAATGAGCAGGTTAGAAGGTTCAAAGCCGCCGGCTGGATGCTTCAATGGCTCCTCAAGGGCTTATACATAATTGATTTTCCTAAGGAGATACATGGCGTAACAACATTTTCTGTACTTTCAATCTGACCAAAGACTGTGTGTGTCTTTGTGGCTCTCAGCCATTCCTGACCTTGCCCAACAAGAACTACACTTTGTATTTCATGGAATCTGTGGGTCAGGGTCCCCTAACAAGAGTTCACCCCAAACCAGATGCTGGCCCACCAGCAGGCCCCAGTAACCCAAGTGTAGCGCCGCAGAAAGGATCCTAAATATGGTCCCCAGGTTTTGGCAGGTGCAAAGAGATGGCCTTAGCCATCAAGCCCAAGTTTGATCTTGATGCCTTCCCCATAGTAGCTGTGTGTCCCAGATCAACTCGTTTCAACTCTCTGGCCCTTAGAGTACCCATGTAAAAATGAGAAATGTGGAGGACTCTTGGCATCTGACACTTCTTTTGGAATTCTTCAGACTCTGAGATATGTCTTTTCCACTGCCAGATGGGAGAGCCTTAGGCAAGTACCAAGCTTGCCAGTCTGCTGGCATCTGAGCAGGCGGGGAGAGCCATGTGGGTGTGCGCTGCAGCTCTGAGAGACAGGGAGATGGAGACAGAGAGCACAGCCCTTTGGAATAAGAGAGAGAGAGATTCGGCCTGGCTTTCCAAGTACCATCTGTATAGCCTGACTCAGCCTCCATGGGCCTCACCCTCCCTATCTGGAAAGTAGGATTATACTACTGTTATCACAGGGCAGAGTACGTAGGTACAGGGTCACTGTCACCAAAGGCATCCCGGGGAGGAGGAAGAAAGCAAATCCAAGTCTATAGCTTCCAGGCTGCTGAACGAATTTCTAGAGAGTCAGGAAGGCTGTCCCTACTCCCAGCCCATGGTTTCATTGAGTTAGAACTTCCCAACTTCAGGCCCCAGTTGGGGTTGGCCACACATCCCACATCTGACTTAGTTGTTGAGATCCAAGTGAGGATTTCACACTGTTCTGTATGTGTGAAAGCATCCCACTTTCCCCAGGACTCTACTCTCTAGAAATCCCATTAGCTGTCCCGGGCTTCCAGCTACAAGCTTAGCATCATTAAGAAATAAGTCGATGGCACAGCACTGCTCTCAGCTCCTCTGATCACTTTAAGATGAACTTGGTATAGTGGGGGATACACAAGGCAGGAGCTGAATGGCTCCCATTCGTCAGCTCTTCTCAGTCTCCCACTTCTCGTGACCACAACAGTGCATCTTCCCACAACACATCTCTCTACAGCACATCTTTCGTTTACTGAAAGGGAGAGCTGAGATCTCTAGTGACAGTTCCGACTGTGTAACCAGTCTCTCAAACACAGCCACTGCCATTCTCTCCTTTAAGCCCTGCAACCCAAGAGAGATTACGATGTCCCTGTTGCTCCTGATGAGCTCTGAGGATGCTGCCTTGACCCCATCCTTCCTGTCTGGACATCCTATGGTCCCCTCCTTTTAACATTGTTGCTAGAAAGATCCCAGTCCCTATTTTCACAGCAGTGAAGTGGGATGTGCCTATAAGGTGCCTCCCTCTCAGAATACATAGGACCACCTAAGGAAGAATGAAATGGATGGATGGATGGATGGATGGATGGATGGATAGATAGATAGATGGATGGATAGATAGATAGATAGATAGACAGATAGATAGATAGAGCCTATGGAAGTGCACTGAGCAAACTCAGGAGTTGCCAGCTTCCTTCCTTCCAACCTCATAGAGCCACTGAGAAATTGGAAGGGGTGTTTAGACACCATAGCAGTTGTTCAGGCAATGCATCCTGCAGATACCAACAGTTACCATCATTGTCAAGAGTCACAATCTCAGTTCGCCTAAAGATTCTCACTTAAATTTTGCAAACCAGTCCAACTCAAAACTACTGTAGACTTGGAGCAATCGGCAAACCCGTCCCTGCTAGCCACCAATGGGGCTGTCAGCTCTTCCCACTAAGGCAGAGAAATGCCAGGAAGAATGGCAGGTCTGAAGAAGCAGAGAGCTTGACCTGACAGTCTAGACTTAAATAAATTGTATTTTCTGCCCGGGGGGTGATAAGGTGTAAATCTGAAGCATGTGTTGCACTTACCCATCATTATGTCCTCAAATGGAGAAGGAGAGCTGCGTCTTGTCCCAAGTTTCGGGGGGTCCGGGGGGGGGGCGGGAAATGTGCTCCGTGTAAATAGCTCAGCAGACTTTGACGCTGAACCAAGAGGAAAATAACCCTCAGCAAAAACCAGGCAGGAGTGGCAGACTCCACAGCCCAGAAAGAGAGGTTGCTGAGACACCAGCAAGCAGGCACTGTGCTTTCTCAGGGCCCCCGGGATTGCACCCACAAAGGTAAGCTGTCTCCCACATCATCTTAGCTCCTGAAAGGATTATTTGCTCTTGCACTTGCTCTTGCGAAGAGACGCAAAGATGCTTGGCGCCGTTAAAGAAGAAGCTGGGCAGGAGAGTGGGGAGGGCAGAGGATCGCACAAGACTTCAGGATGAGCACTGGAAAGGACCGAGTGAAGCCCGCTGGCTCCAAGTGCACCTCCTCGAGGCAGGCAAGAGGATGTGGGTCAGCAAGACCCTGACGCCCATTCACTCATTCGTTTACTCACTCATTCATTCATTCAACAAAGCACATACTTCCTGTCCTCTGGAAGCTTATAGTCTAGGGGGGGAAGACACGGCCAGCAAATAAACAACAATCTAGTCACATCCTATGGTCCACCCGATGGCAAAGAAACACACGGCGCGTGAGGTAGGAAGGCAGGAAGGCTGCGCTCAAGCTGATCTGAGGGACGGGGGTGGGTGAATGAGGCCTGTGAAGCCGGAGCTTGATGCATGCCAAGTACGTAGGGAGACTGTTCCAGCCAGAAGAAACAGCTGTGGAAAGTCCCTGCGGGAGAAAAGCCTACCCACCTCCTGGAACTGAGTCGGCCACTAAGCGTAAGGGGGAAGAAGGGAGCAGGAAGATGTGCCTGGCTCCAGGGAGTATCTGGGTCTTGACCCCACAGCACAGGAAGCTTTAGGCATCTCCCTGCTGGGGCTGTGGTATGTGACACTGTTCCTGGGGAGATGTGAACAAATGTCTACTCGCCCCCCACCCCAGAACAGGGAACCAATGAAAAGAGACCAAGGTGTGGATACCATCACTGTCTGACTTGGTGAACCAAAGGGTTTTATTAGAGTTGTTTAGGAATGTGGGTGCAAGGTTACTTACAGGATCAGAATGACTCAATAACAACTTCACTACCAAAAGCCTGCCACAGCATGAGTGACAAAGACAGCTCACAAAAGGTAGAAACCGGAAGTCACTGCACAGTCCACCAAAAGTCACTGCACAGCCCGCAGGACGCTCAACAGGTCAGATGGAGTGTGTCTTTTGTAGGTAGCTCTGCTGAGCTCTGCTTCCTCCGGGCTGCTTGGCTGGTCTGAGAGTCTTCTGAGGACTTGTCTGCAAGTGTCTCTCAGGCAACCCTTACAGCTTACACAGGCTTGTGAAGAGAAGGGTCTGGTCAGTTTCACAGACTTCCTGAAGCTATTTTTGAGTTGTTTACTTCCAGTCTTAATGACTTTCCCTGCAGGATGGAGTGTTTCTCCTCCCCTTAGAACATCCTGTGGTTTCACCTCTCTGTAAACATCTTAATGAGCTTCCCTCCAAGATGGGAAGGTTTTCAGCTGGGAGGGAACCACAGCCCAGCAGCCTGGCTTGAGGAAGAGCTTGGCCTTCAGGAGCCATCACTTGGCGGTCAGTCTTGACAATGGCTTCCAGCCCTGACCCACTCTGCCAGGTGAGCTCACACAGGCACACTGGAGAACGCCCTACCACTCTTTCCCTCTGCCTTGAGTGCACTGGCAGGCACTGTCATCTGGGCTAGGATAAGGGCCCAGCCTGGCAAGGATCTGGCAAGATACAGGGTATAAATCTCTGCACAGCCTTTTTAAATTTTAATGAGATACCAGATATAATACAAAATATGAAATACGTGCCACACGACAGATAAGATAATGAGAGATTTATTATATGAGCATTTGGAGAGAAGGAAAGAGGGGCCCCCAGAGACAGAGACAGAGGAAGAAAGGAAGAGAAAAGGTAAGAGAGAGGTAGGTGGGTTTGTTCTTTTATACAATCCTGGGTAGGTCCACACACAGTGGCAGGTAGGCAGACTGGTGCAGAATCCAAACACACACTACCATAAGGGACTTTCCACTCAGAGAAAGACTGTAGCTCACTGGCGTCAGCTCCCACTGAGACTGCACAGGGCAGATAACCAGTAACTAACAGAAGTTCACGTGGAAGGAACCAGAGAGAAAGCCCCTACATCCTGTCTCCTCTTGTCAGTGGGGAAACTGCAGGAGACTACAACAAAGGACAAAAATTGCAATGAAGAATCCATGTTCCATATGGATGCGTCATCAGTGCGGGACCACCTCCTCGTGTCTGTGCCCTTATCTGTAAAGGGAGGCAGGTGTGAGTGAGATAGTCTCCAAGATCACACTGAGCTCTCACGCTCCATCCTTTTCCTCTATGGGTCCGACTGGCAGGGGTCGCTGCCTTTATCAGAGTCACTTGGCACAGCACGTGTGTGGCAGGGTTAGGATCAGGGCTGACTTCAGAGGCAGACAGTACATTGTATCCTCTGCCCAGCATTGTAAAGGTCAAGGGCTAAATAGCGGAGAGAAAAAAAGAAGTTAACTGGGGGAGAATAATTAGACCACTAAAGCTGGAATTTACTTTTACCAACAAATCTCCCTGTGTGGACAGGCCGGATGCAATTTAATTATAGGCAGTTTTCGAGACTGGGTGTTTGCAGAGTGTCTACACAAATGAAGGGGAAGAAAGGAGAGCTTTCTGGAAGCACCCCAGATGTCACTCCTGACATACTCAGCGCCTTGCGATGGATGTGCTAACTATAAAATGCGCTGCTCATGACAGCGGCTCTGCGCGCATCTCTCCAGGGGCCGGACTCATTAGCAGAGTTCAATCACTATGTGCAACAGGCAGGCGAAAGTTCAGTTCTTAGAGAAACCGTTCGCTTTGGACTTTGTCTCCAGCTATTTTCTCCCACCACGAAGCCTTGAGGCCAACTTGGTCATCCTGAAATGGAATAGCTAGCCAGCAATTTGGCATGGCTCCATATAATGGAGAGGATGTAGGCCCTGCTGTTCTAGGGTCTTTCTTGTAGATGTTGTAGGCAGACAGTAGGCCCTATGTTTTTGCAACCACTCTGTTCCTTGCACATAGTAGGAGCACAGAAATAATGAGTGGCTAGTTTTCTTTTTTAAGCAAAGCAGAAGAGAGAAGAAGGCCCTTCTTCTGGGAAGTGACCCAATGACCGAGACCCTGTGTTCCCTCTAGGACAGCACACCCAGGGAGGGCACATGTGTTAGACCGACATGGATTTGAATTCTAGCTTCTCTTGTCACTAGTTGTGAGGCTGTAATTGGGCCTTGCTTTCCACTGCCGCACAATGGAACCAGCAAGACTCGTCCATGGCCAGGGCTGTGAAGGCTAAACGGCAGTAACAGGCCAACGTCCAACACCGTGACTGACAGATGGTAGCCTTTGTCTTCCTTCCATGTGACCCTCAAGGGAGGGCAGCAGAAAGGCACTTCCTGGTGCTGCACTCGCCCTCACCCTGTCCCTGACTGAATGACAGGGAACCAGAGGGAGGTGGCCTGCACCCGGATCTCAGTGAATGCAGGAATCCAATCCAGTCAGCCTGGCTCTAACAGCCAGTCTTGCCAGATGTATTTGGCCTCAGCTCAAGGTTGCAAAGTGGTTATATAACTATAAAAAACCAAAAGACCTGGCATTTACAGAAATCTCATAGTTTTCAGAGCCTTTTTGCATAAATTATCTGATTCTCTCAGTAACCTTGAGAAGCAGCAGAGACCTGGACCAGAACCCGCACTTTACGGCCAGAAGAATCATGACTTGAAGGGTTTATTTGGCTCATTCAATATCAAAATACTGAGGGACGACATGGAAACTTGGACAGAGATCTCTGAGCCCTTGCCCTGGACTTTTTCCACATGACATCTTTATGACCATGCTTTCATCAAGCAAAAATACAGCAAAGCCCATGTTGTGTGCCAACAAAGTGCTTGGCTCAGAAGTGAAAGACAAGAGTCGAGTTCAGGAGAGGTCCATTCAGTGAGGTGTGATGGGAGCTGTGGGGAAGGCACAAGGAGATGCAAGAAAGGTCACCCCTGCCTGGCAGTCTTCCTGAAGGAGGTGAGGCCTCGGTCTAGTCTTGGAGACAGTGAGTGGTTGTCCAGGCAGAGACCAACGAGCAGAATTACAGGTGGCAGAAGCAGGAAGTGGAAAGCCAGAGGCGGGGCGGACCATCTAGCTATCCTCCCGTGCTATACAGATTACTCAGTCTGACTCTACCACCAGTCTCTTGTCCATCCATTCATTTAACATAAAGTTACAGTGTCTGTGTGCCAGATGTGGTGTGAGTAACTGCAGGAAGACGCATGAATGTGCAAGCAGATGTAGGCCCTGAGATCATGGACTTGACCTGCTCATGATGCCCACAGGCTTGGGCAGGAAGCAGAAAGTCTGTGAAGAGAGCATCATAGAAGGCTGGCTTAAGAGGACATAGTTTTTGGTTTTTTTGTTTTTTGTTTTTTGTTTTTTAGCCTGAAGGAGATGGCAAGCCTTGGTGGGTTTTCAGCACAGGATCAACACAATCAGGTTTCGATTTCAGAAAGATAAGCTTATAGGGTAGCTACAGAGAGAGTTGTCTGGACCTCCACGAGCCCGCTAGGAAACTGGAGCAGCAGTGGCAAGAACTCACTGAGTCCTAAAGTCCAGCAGGATTGAAAAGGAATGGCTACATTCAAGGCAGATGTAGGGGAGAGCCTTGGTAGGCTGTGCTGGCTGGTTATGCATGGGGTGAGACAGTGAGTCTGAGGGTTTGGCGTGAGCCCCTTGACAAGTGGATGCTGTTCTCCAAGATGGGAATTCTGGAAATTGTTGGTTGAGGTGGTGTGTGTGGGCTTTTCCTGGGGAGAGGTGAACAAATGGCCATTCAGTCAGATAGGGAACTGACAACAAAAATTCCACCCAAGTACAGCCTAGTGAACCAAGTGCCTCTTGTTGGGGTTACTACAGAGCGTAGGTGAGGGTTGCTTACAGAACATGGATGGCTCCAAAGCAGTGACATAACCAAAAAGCCCGCCCCAGCATGATTGATAACTCATAAAGCCTCATTCCTGAAGCTCCACGCGCTACCTCCAGGCATCTCAACCTGTAAAAGTCTCCTCTCCCCAGCAATTGCTACTGTTTATATAAAGCCTCGAAGTAGTGCCTTGTGACTTGTGAGCTGCAGAAACTTCCTGTAACTTGTGAGTTTTGTTCACTTCCTGCGCCTTGTAAGTTCCATTACTTCCTGACACTTAATGCACCTCCCTCCAGTTCTCAGAAGATAATGTTTCTGACGTGGAGGAAGGAGCTACATAAATAGACAATCAGAGCAAGATTTCCGGGGCAGGCTGTGGGGGGGGCATCTGTGCAACATCTGGAAGCTGTTTGTCAGAAGCGGTATCGGTGTGTCTGCAGGCCAGGAAGGCGCCTGAAGCTTGGGGTGTGACTTAGAGGGTCAAGAGTTTCAAGATGATATTTAATGCATTTTCAAGGGAAAGTTACCAGGAGAAGGAGAGATCAGATACCATTCAACAAACCCCAGGGGTGTCTACGTGTTTTTCCCCCCTTTGATACTAAAATCCTACTTGGCAAACATCCAGCCATCAGACAAGATAAGGAATCATGGGAGAAATCTTTGATGGAAGGCGGGATAAGGTTAATGAGCTGTAGGGACTCTGGGGTGCTATGGGCATTCTTAGGGTCTTGCTCATCCCTGGAGGTCACTGTGAAGTCACCATGTGCTTTTCTCTTTCTCTCTCTCCGTCTCTCTTCTCTCCTCCAGGTGTTTACAAAATATGGGAAGTGTTACATGTTTAACTCAGGCGAGGACGGCAAGCCTCTGCTCACCACGGTCAAGGGGGGGACGGGCAACGGGCTGGAGATAATGCTGGACATTCAGCAAGATGAGTACTTGCCCATCTGGGGAGAGACAGGTGAGCTGGGCCCAGAGACTGTGGCACTGGGTGGTGGGAAGGGATGCAGGCTGCCTTCGGAAAGGCTGCTGCGAGCCGGGTAGGCTGTTCTCCGACAAGGAGTTGGGTATATCCTGACAGATGTGCCAGGGTGTCCCTGGCATGGTTATGGCCCTGTTTTCTCAGATGCCTTCAGCTTGGAGAGGGTAAAGGATGTGAGCCCTGGGGAGAGAGGAGAAACAGGGAGAGAAGGTATGGAAGAAGGTTCCAGGGACTAGATGTGGCTGGGTGGGTGGGTGGCTTGATTTGGGGAGAAGAAGGTGCAATGGGCCAGCATGCTCCTCTCTCTGCCATGCCATATACAAGATACAAACCAGGATATTCCAGGTAAAGAGTGGAGGAGAGTGAGGTATTGGAAAAATCAATAGACATGGGCCTGTGGGTATGGCACCATGCCATGTGAGGCCCTGGGATCCTGTGTGTGCCTGGTCCGAGCATTCGTTCTTTTTATTCTGTTGTTATTTCATTAGAAGTCAAAGAGTTTTACATTAGGGGAAACTAAATCACTGATCACAACCTAGTAAAAGGAAGAAATGCCCTATGGCAGAAGTGGGGACCCAAGAAAGGCCTCTGTCTGGGCACACAAGGTATTTGAATGGGGGTCTTGAGATTGTTCTGAATTATCTGGGTGAGACTAATGTCACCACAGAGGTGTCTCTAAGAGGAGTGAAGGAAGATCAGTCAGAGGAGAAGGCAATGTGATGTAGCCATAAGCCAAGGAGCTGAGGAATCCTCTAGAATGTCGCCAGAAAGGAAACATCAAGATGGGGTCCAAGAGTAATAGCCAGAGATATAAATGGGATCCACATAATAGTGATGTTGTGCTCGGGGCACTGCAAAGAGTGTCTTAGTGTTCTGCTGCTGTGAAGAGACACCATGACCAAGGCAACTCTTAAAAAGGAAGCCGTTTAATTGGGGCTGGCTTACAGTTTCAGAGGTTTGGTCCACTGACATCATAAGCAGGGAGCATGGCAGCATGCAGGCAGGGCATGGCACTGGAGAAGTAGCTGAGAGTTCTTCATCTGGGTCTACATGCAACAGGAAGAGAGAGCTTCTGGGCCTTACTCTTGTTTCTGACACCTCTAAGCCCTCCCCCAGTGACATACTTCCTCCAACAAGACCACACCTACCCAGTGAGGCCACTCTCTCATGACCAAGCATTCAGATCTATGAACCTATGGGGTCATTCTTATTCAAACCACCACATTCCACTCTCTGCCCCACACAGGCTTGTAGCCATATCGTAATTCAAAAGGCATTCACTCCAACTTCAAAAGCCACCCCCCCACACACACACAGTCTCTCACAGTCTCAACATTACGTAAAAGTCCAAAGTTCAAAGTCTCTTCTGGGACTCAAGGCAATCTCTTAACTGTAACCCCTAGTAAAATCAAAAGGTTGAGCACACACTTCCAAGATACAATGGCACAGGGCATACAATACCATTCCAAAAGGTAAGAAAGGGAGAAAAGTGGACCAAATACTGGACCAAGTACAGTGTGAAACCCAAGCAGGGCAAACTCCAAACTCTGCATCACTATGTCTAATGTCAAAGTGCACTCCTTTTAGCTTTGTTGACTGCAACTCTCTCTCTTTCTCTCTCTCTCTCTCTCTCTCTCTCTCTCTCTCTCTCTCTCTCTCTCTCTCTCATATAGAATGCAGGGTTTTTTTTAAATTTATACCCTTGCTCTGAATAATAACACAGAGACCTTTATATTTCTTAAAAGCTTCAGATAGTATAGTTGGGCAGATACCTAGCTATTCTAACACTGGCTTGGCCTCCTCCCCACCACATGGCCTGTTACCCGCCATCTTAGTCTCATTCTGGCACCTGCTTCTTCATCAGTGTTCCAATGGGGACTATCTCCCTCTCTGGTCTCAAGTTCTGCTGGGGCTAGAACTTGGCCCTCTCCTTCTAGTACATGTTCATAGACTTTCTGGTTTGGATGGGTTCCTTCACTGCTTTAGCTTTTCTTTAACTCTTTTTCACAGGTTGAAAGCCTAGTTGGCTGGGATCTTGACCTGAGGTCATTACTCCCTTTATTCCTAAGGCATCAGGTTTTTCTTAATTTTTTTTTAAGTCTCTTTGAGCACCAGACTTTGCTCCATTACACTTCCTGGTACTGTTTTTCTCTTCAAAGTGTACATTTTGTATTTTCCCTTGCTCACATTGCCCCTTTTCATTATAGTTAAGAGTGGCCACTGATAATCACATGGCACAGTCAATACTAGGCTGTCTTGAAATGTTCTCTGCCAACACCATTAATCCAAAAATTACTCTATTTAACATCAGGCAGATTTTCTGGACAATGACAAAAAAGCAGCCACATTCTTTGCCAAAGTATCACAAGAGTGGTCTTTAGACCACTTACCAATATCCTGCCCCATCTGAAACTTCTTGAACTAGGCCCTCACAGTTTAAATTGCCGTCATCACTGTCTTCTATGAGCCTACTCATATGTCCCATTAGGCCTCACATAAAGCGTCCAACTGCTTTTCTAATCCAAAGTCCCAAAGTCCACATTCCACCAGCAAACAGCCTAGTCAGGCCTGCCACAGCCAAACACTGCTCCCTGGTACTAACCTCTACCATTGTCATTCTTCTGTTGTGTGAGGAGGAGACACCATGACTCTTATAGAAACTGTTATAAAGGAAAGTATTTAATTGGGATTGGCTTACAGTTTCCGAGGTTGAGTCCATAATCAACATGGCAGAAAACATGGCAGCGTCCAAGCAGACATGGTGCTGAAGAAGAAGCAGCATGCTTCCCCCAACATACTTCCTCCAACAAACTCATGCTTCCTGATCTTTATAAATAGAGCCATTCCCTGAAGACTAAGCATTCAAATATATGAGCCCATGGGGGCGCCATTCTTACTTAAACCACCACAGGGAGCATTCGAGGACATTAGAGAAGAGAGAGTAGAGAGTGGATCCAGCAGGAAAGAAAGCCTGAGCCTTCAGGATGGAGCTGTCTGGTCCTGACTCCATATTTGCTGCCCAACCCTATGCTTGTTCCCATTGAAGAAGAGCCCGAGACCCAGCTGCTCCATGGCTCTGCCTTCCAGCTGCTGAGGAAGGAGGCTTTCCACCCCCCTCCCCCCCGCCCAAGATGGCTAGCTGCGATGACAAGCAGTCTCCTACAATGGAACGCTCTCTTTCTCCCCAGCACCTCTCATTTGAGTGTCCTGATGGAGAGAGGTGACAGTGGCCATTGACCCCACATGATGGGTACCTCTCACCTACTTCACCTGAGAAGTCTGTGTTCCAGCTTAGCTTTGGTATCCCTGAGAGCTGGTCATCTGGACCAGGCTTTCCAGAACATTATGAGACTATGGGACATCTATCCTTCTAACCACAAGCCCTGGTGGTAGGTTCCCTAAGGGTATCCCTTCTTGCGGATGCCAGAACACACCTGCTTACTGAAACACCTGGGCGGAAAGAGTGAACTAAGGAAAGCAAATGAGTACCAAGGCCCTGCCTAAGCAAGAGTTAGTCATGTCCTTCCATGGGAAGCTGGGAGGTGCTGCCCTGATTCCTTGATTCAGGGATATAAGTACACGTGCGCGCGCGCACGCGCACACACACACACACACGCACACGTACACAATGCCAGGACCTCCATCACAGACATCCTTGTGTGGCCCACCTCCCTACATCAACAGGGCTCCGAACCTGAACATCAGCCACTGGTAGAATAGACTCTACTGACAGAGGGCTTTGCCACAAAAGCCACCAGGAAGTCAGCCTCCTGACTCCATAGACACGAGTGATGAATATCACTCATAGGTCTTCTGTACTATGCCAACCTGCTTGCTGTCCTAAAGCCCATGTGAAGCAATGATGTGTGTTGACATCATGCAGTAAGCTCACAGCCAAGCAATCTCTTGGCTTGACCAGGAACAATGGCCAAGTCAGAGACATTCCTAATTGGGAAGAAGAACAAGCCCCATGCCTAACATGGTGCAGCGATTGGCTTATTGTCAAAGATGCATAAGATGCAAGGCAACAGCCCTATCTTTTTCCTTCCTTTTTTTTTCCTTTATTAATTTATTCTTGTTACACCTCAATGGTTATCCCATCCCTTGTATCCTCCCATTCTTCCAGCCCTATCTTTTTAGAAGCAGATTAACTCAATCTTGATCCTGCCAGGAGTTCTCTTTTGAGGTTAAACATTTAGGGAAACACATAGCAGCAACTTGAGGCTCTAAAGAGAATGGGTAGAAAGCAGATGGGGGGGCAAGAAACAGAAGCCAGGCTGATCAGCAGTGTCCAGTAGAACCTCCTGGAGTGAAAAGAATGCTCTCTGCGCCATTCAGCATGTTATCTGCAGCTAGGGAAAATGAGAAACTAAATTTTTAATACCACCTTTTAAATATATTAATGTAAAGCTAAGTAGCCCCAAGGGGCTTATGCTACCATATTGCAGAGCAGTTAGCATATTGGAATACAGAGTTATCAACCTCTGGTTGGTTCTGTTCACTTTTGTCTCTGTAGCCCCACTCTCACATTCCTCTGGCCCCCTTACCCACACCCTTCCCCTCACCATGGCCTTGAGTGGCAACAGAGTTCCTTGTGCTCACTGAAGGAAGTTGAGACTCAGGCCCTTCCCCAAGGCCACCCAGTTGGAACTCCTGAGTTCTTAGGTCAGATCTTCCTCCACTGTATGCTTCTTCAGGCTGAGAAGCCACTGAGCAGTGACTGCCTCTGAGAGACATGGCTTACTCAAAGATGCTTATTTCTTAGATGAGTCCCACGGGGTGAGAATAAAGTCAATATACCCAATGAAGAATGACAGATGAGCTTCCATGGGAAGTGGCACATGTCTATGAAGTTACCTGAGTAGGGACCGAGATGTCTAACTGCTTTGGCTGTTGGTTCTGAGGTGTGTGAGCAACAACACTGCCACAACTACCAGGAAACGGCCTTCCTGACCGGCAACGTGGCCGGCCGCACAGACGCCATCTTGCTTCCATGACTGCCTTACTTCTCAGTTCCTGAAGGAGGGATCCCGGGTTCCTATAGGAAACATTTGGGTGATGATGGAGGAGAAAAGAACTGGGATTGCTTGGGGCTGGGGAGCGGCCACAGGTGCCTTGATGACATAGATAGTGTAACAGAACATGACATAACAGGGCGAACCAGACCCAAGGTCAAATCCAGCTCTTCCATGTCTAGCTGTGTGTCATGGAGCAAGTAAAGGGACTTAAGTTTCCTCATCTGGAAAGCAGAGATTATTTTTTTTTAAACAACTGTAATCCTCTGGCTGTTCAGGATGGCTGAAAGACTCAGAGAAGAGCTGTCCTCACACTCCACATGGAAGGACAACCTAGAGATCCCACAGCTGTCACAGGGCCTCTGAACGCCCTTCATATCTGAAAGCCCCTCCTACAGGAAGAAAGTCTTTGACCCCCTTGTTTTACCTTGTGGACAGCTTCATTCTCAGAAAGTAAAAGAAGCAAAGACGGAGCAAGGGTCCCTCTTTGGGTGTGATTCCAACTAATGGGAGAGCACTGGATTGACAGGCCAGTATCAACACCATGTGGCCCCACGCTTAGTAAATAGATGGTGACTCCATGAAAAAACTATCACAAATGTTCCTTCCACCAGGCAGCCAATGGCCCACATTAAGGAACACAGAGCATCAAACAACTCTAAGTGGGGCACCCTGGCAATCTCCCATTTTGATGTTGCCTGTGAACCTAGACAGGGTGCCCCCAAAATGGGTTTTGTGGAGTGTCAGAAGTTTGGGACTTTACATGTCCCACAAATAAAAAGGATCTGGGGTCAGAAAGGAATCTAGGGAGTCCTAGTTAGACAGTGTAATGCACCTTTATTCATTGCAGGAATTCTTTAATCTGTTACATCGTGAATCTCCAAGACAGATATATTGTATGCAGCATTTATTTTTCTAAATGCCTTTAGCCGTGGAAACCTCCTTTTCCATAAAGGAGCTCACAAAATATACTTCTAGAAAAAGCCATCCCAGACCGGAGAAGTGCAGATTTCATGGCCAGAGTTTTCTAACGGAAATTAAATTGAAGACAGGTGGGAGGTTGTTAAAAATGAAACTCTGTGTAGATACCTCTGAGTAACTTCAAAGATAAAAGAAATAGGCAGTGGGTTATCTGGGTTGCACATGAGAGGAACCTGAATCAAACAAGCTTAGGCATCAAAAGAATTGTATTGCCCTCAGAATCTGAGACAAGCTTCAACAACCAGCCAGCGGGAGAATAGGGCTGCAGCCCAGAGAGTGCTGGGACCAAGGGCGCCTGTACCCTGGGTGTTCTCACCTGCCTCCCTGGGGACCCATACCCTTCTCCCTCGCTAGGCACAGGCTTTTTTATGCATGTATGTATGCATGTGGCTCTCACTAATATTTTTTATGTTCCAGATACTGACACATCAGCCAAGCTAGCTTGACTGAACCACTGATCTCCCACTAAACACACCACACACACACACACACACACACACACACACACACACAAAGAAGCAAACAAGGTAGCTATTGGCCCAGCTGAGTTAAGTAACCCACCCTTCGGCCAATCAACAGTGAGTAGGGGAGTGCCCTTCCATCGAAGACTCTACAGCGGACTCTAGGGAAACTGGGTGGGGGTGGGAACTGTGCTGATGGTGGAGGAGGTGGGCCAGGGAGAGGGCTGAGAGGGGCTGCATCCGAAGAGACCAGAATCCGTGCTTAGGGGGCCTCAGTTCCAAATGTGTGTGCTCAAACACCAGCAAGATGATAGCCAGGCGCCCTCTTCCCAGATCTCCTACCTCTCATTCATTTTGATGCAAAATACACTGTTGTAATCAAATATAATCTGCTTTGATTTCCCCAAATCCTACTGTTAAGTATGCGTGAGTGTAATATTCTATCAGCTGTATTTCTGAGCAGAGGAATTATTTTTGAAATCTGTGCTGTAGCACGATAAAGCAGCTCCCATCATCCCTTGGGTCCTACCCCCTCCTTATGCCTTCTCTGTTGACTTGACTCTGAGTATACTGGCTTTCCTTGATCCTTCTAGAATACTCCAGAACCATCTTTCCTTCTGGGAATCTGCGTTTCCTGTCACCTTTCCTTATGATCCATTACTCAGATACCTATCTACCTGGCTAGTTGCCTTCTCTGCCCAGTTTTTGGTCACTAATCACCTACTGGGTGGGGCCTAAATACCCTGAGTAATGTTTTCTAAATTGTGGCCCCACTTACTCCACCCCTCTCTCTCACTACTCACCTGGTCCTTGTGTCCATGATGTCACACACCTTCAAGTAGGCTACATGATTTTTTTTTGGTCTGTTTCCTCTCACTAAAACATAAGCCTCTAGAGGTCTTAGGTCTTGGATCTCATGGCACAGTAAATATTTACTGATGGAAAAACAAAAAGCCCTTGAGTTCTGCATACTGCCAGAGCCAAGATAGGGAGGAAACAAGCATTAACGATGAGCTACTGTGTGCCACCAACATTTTGTCTCCTGACCCCTTCCTGATCCCCTAGTAATGAGGTATTACAGTGACCGGGCAAAGGATGAAGAGACTGGGCCTCAGAGAGGTAGAGTGAGCTCCCCAAGGGCTGCTAGTTAAGCAGATGAAGTAGCTGAATTAAGCTTAAAACCACATCAGAAGCTCAGAGCAACAGTGTTCCATCCATCAAATGTGTTTAATGGGCAAATCGTCGCTATGAACATGCTGCTGAGAACTGGCTCCGGAGGAGTGGTTTAGGTGATGTCTCTGGGAAATGAATGACACATGGCAATGGGTCTGCCCAGACTTCTCTCTCTCTCCCTCCTCCTCCTCCTCCTCCTCTTCCTCTTCCTCCTCTTCTTCTTCCTCCTCCTCCTCCTCTTCTCCTTCTAAGAGAGGAACTGTTGTGGAAGGAAGGGTTTAGCATGATCCCCACATAGAGAAGAGAGGGGAGCAGAGCGTCTCTGGGGTGTCCAGAGATGGAGTTTCCAGTCTTTCTCCCCCTTGATCCCTATGGCCAGCCCTAGTCCTCCCTGGGAAACCCCAGGGCTCCAGGGAACCCAGTTTGAAAACCCCTGCATGGGAGGCTGGTGAGATAGATTCATCAGGAAAGGGCTTGCTTTGTAAATGGCAGGAACTGGGTTTGGATCCCAGAAGCCATATAAAAAAATCGGATGTGGTGGCCCGAGCCTATCATTCCAGAGACAGAGATGAGAAGCAGAGATGGTCATGTCCCTGGAAGCTTGTAGTGGCCATCTTGCCTAGCCCGATCTATGTGGGGACATTTCCAGCCAATGAGAGACCTTGTCTTGCCTAAAAGGTCGAAGGCCCCTGAGGCATGACACCCAAAGTTGTCCTCTGACCTCCATATGTGTAGCGCACACACACGTGTGCCCCCATACACACACAATCAGGCAGGTTATAGTTAGGAATGTGCTGGTCGGTTCCATGGCTGTGTCTGTCTCGTAGAGCATCTCTGAACATCATCCCCCTTCCAGTGGGATGGAGAAATGGGCTCCCCAACAGGCCTGGGGTGCGGCTAAACCTCAGAGCAGCTGCCAATGGAGACATCTGTATAAGCGCAATGGGTTAGACACTCCCACTTATGAGACCCTCCCTCCCAAAGCCTTCCCACAGGGCAACGAAGAGTTCTTCTTCAGTAAACGCCAAAGGACAAGGACAACGGCAGGTGTCATAGTGTAGAAGATGAAAAGCAGAGAGACCGCTGGCGACTGACTTGAACCTTAAGTAGGCAATTAACAAGGACCCCATCAATCCCACCACAGAACCCCAGAGAGAATGAGGGGCCAGACCCCCCTGAAAAGCAGCCAAAGAAGAGGGTATACAGCTGAAGTAAAGCAAAGGAACTCATTTCAGATCTGAGGAAAGATTTTTTTCAGGCACCCCAGGAAGGCTTCTGTGCCCCCCAAACACCCACAGATTTTTCTCTCCTACCCCCAGCAGAAGATGACACTGAAACAGATGAACTCTAGACGTGGGGTGGTCAGGCCCAGCAGACGACAGGGTGAGGTGGTAAATGGAGAATGACACGAAGAGTCCAAACCCTACTGAGAGGGAGACTCTCAGCTAGGCTTATCTGCTGTACCCTGCCCCACACACACAGAGGTCTGGGTATCCCTGAAAGCCAAAGAGACAGACAGTCAGGACAATTCAGGGAGCTCAGACTAAATGACCTAAGTAAACCAGGCTTGTGTGACATCTCGTTTGTTTGTTGGTTGGTTGGTTTGTTTGTCGAGACAGGATTTCTCTGTGTAGCCTTGGCTGTCCCGATCTCGCTTTGTAGACCAGGTTGGCCTCGAACTCACAGAGATCCACTTGCCTCTGCCTCCCGAGTGTTGGGATTAAAGGTGTGTGCCACCACCACCCAGCTGACATCTCTTGACAAATCCTCAAACATGCACAAGAAGAGTATACAAGCTTCAAGTACCTCTTGCCCATGAAGGAACAACCACAGAGCCAGGCATACGAGGGATGCCACGATATAAGGACCCAAAAGCAAGCAAACAGAAACATGTGAGGTAGAGATTATTGCTAACAGCACAAGCTATAGAGCCAGACTGACTGCTGGAGTTCAAATCCCAGCTATGCCGCTTCTCAGCTGTGTGGCCTAAGGTGAGATTCTCTGGGCATGTTTTATCACTTCTAGATCAGGAGTCATAATATCTAGTCTATTGTGCTGTTGCGTAGGTTGAGGTATGAGTTAATACAAATGATGGGTTTAGAAAAGTGCCTTGGTCCTATTGAGTAATATATAGTATTTAATAAGTGAAAAAAAAATAAGTGCATGAAACAGACAGAAGAAGCAAAATGATTTAATTAGCATTCTCAGGAGATAGAGGAAGCGATATCACATCTACAGATGCACAGGGTGATAGTAAAATGGGCCATTTTGGGAAGAAGAAGAAGAAAACGCGAAAATTAAAATGATTGCATATATTAAAACGCAATCTGTAAGGGGCTGGGATTTAGCGATTCTACCTCAAACATGAAAATTAAAAGACCAACAGATGTAAATGGGAGAGGAATAAAACATGAAAATTAAAGGATCAATCCAGAAAAATCCAGCATCT
This sequence comes from Acomys minous, assembly GCF_964271855.1. Lineage (NCBI taxonomy): Eukaryota > Metazoa > Chordata > Mammalia > Rodentia > Muridae > Acomys > Acomys minous. The sequence goes on along the minus strand of NC_140493.1, from coordinate 73,982,525 downwards.
CTGTAGTAAGAGTTCTAGAATGACAGAACTGAAGGCCCAGGGAGGGGACACTGGGATGGAATTGATGCGGCCCAGGCTGAAGGGTCACCAAGTCCTTCCTGTGGATGGGACAAAGCACATAGGCCAAATCGCAATCTTGTAAAATCTAGGCTGGAAGAAATTTCCAACAGGACATTGTGAGTGTTTCTGGAAAGGAAGGAAATAGTCATCTTCCCGGGCGCTAAAATCTGGTGTCAGGACTACACACGGGGACAGGGTATTGTGGAGGCGAGGCCACAATCCTTCTCGTCCAGGACAGAATTCTACGCTCAGGAATGCCAATGAGATGTGAGGGCAGAGCTGGGTTTCCAAACAATGTGTGTGCTGGGTAGCTTTTTCTAGAAGTTACTGAAAGGCAAGAGAATAAAGCCAGAGAGAGGGTGCTGGGAGGTTCTGGAAGCAGAGAATCTGAAGGAGGATTCCAGATGTGGGCGGGGCAAAGAGTAGGCGTGAGGAGGGAGCTGTGAGTCCAAAGCAGAGCGGGCAGCTGTGGGCTCCAGGAGAGACCACATTTGTCCTGAAAAAAGGCATTTCAGAGCTCTGCTCCCAGGCCAGGGGTCCAGGGAGCTGAATGTGACAAATGAACACCAGGCTACACAAAACCAAAAGTCAGGGGGAAAGAAACCTTAGGAAAACTGAGATCACAACAATCTGCGGGGCTGCGAAGATGGCTCAGTGGGCAGAGAACTTCCTTCGAAAGCATGAGGACCTGAGTTCAAATCCCCTGCACCCAAATAAAAAGCTGACACCGTAGTGTGTGGCTATAATCCTAGCAACAGCAAGTTGGGAGACGGGGACAGGTGGGTCCTTGGAGGTCAATGGTCATGACCATTCAATGACCATTTTATGAAGTTCCAGGCCAATGAGAGACTTTATCTCAAACAGAAGGTGGAAGATGCCTAAGAAACAACACCTGACTCTGTCCTCTGACCTCTACACATGTGTCATCCATCCACATGCATGTACCCATACACACAAGAACATGCAAATACATACACTTCTATGCTACAAAGCTGGACTATGAACAACATTCATATAGTCACAATCATGTAAAAACTAAATATTAATTGACCCAAGTATATACCTCTATTCTGAGGATGACTGGAAAACAAGCATGCATAAGCATTCCAAGTGAGAAGCCCACATACTCATCTTTCATGGTGAGAACTCGGGAGAAACCATGTCAAAGTTGTGCCACCAAAAAAAAAACAGCAAGCAAGCCGTTAAAGTCAGTGCCTCAGAGGAGTGGCACTTAGTGGGGTAGGGGCGCAGAGAGGGATCAAGAAACCGATGTTTTTCATTCAGTGCCTTGCAGCACCATTTAGCTTTTAAAATTATGTACATAGACTGCTTTGATAAATAGAAAAGTCAAATTAAAAATAACCATAAATTTTCACCATAGCTGGAAGGCCTGCGCAGCTATCAGGGAGAACGAACACGTTCCTAACCCTACCCCACCACAATTGGGACACGGCAAGAATGAGACTGATGGTTGCCATGGTTTCCCCAGCATCTCTGGCTCCCAGTAAAAACTCTTGTCGTGGTGCCAGGTCCTAAGGACTTCCCAAGAATGAGAGGCAGCAGCTCTGGCCTGAATTCTGAGAGTCCAGAGCATAGTGACATGCAGCCACCAGCTGAGATGCCCCCGCATACTCTCAGAGAAGGGCTCTGTGCTGAGTGGGCATCTCCACGGGTGCCCGAAAACTCGGGAGGAATGATGCTATAAATTAGCTACTCTGTTGGAGGCAGGCATCCATGAAGCAACCTGATTTTTATCATGCCGGAGACCCGCTAAGCGTGATGAGAAGCCTATGTGATCTGGTTAGAGGTCCCAGCCAACCAGCCAGCAGTCCAAAGAGAACACCCAGGGAGCTGAGGAAACAGACCCACTCGAGGTGCTTACGTTTCCTGTTTAGGAAATCTTCACTGCGCACCCGCTGTGTGCTCAGGCACCTCAGGAATACAGGTGAAAGCCAGGCTGGGTTTTCTTTCTTTCTTTCTTTCTTTTTTGTTTTTGTTTTTCAAGACAGGGTTTCTCTGTGTAGCCTTGGTTGTCCTGAACTCGCTTTGTAGACCAGGCTGACCTCGAACTCGCAGAGATCCACCTGCCTCTGCCTCCCGATTGCTGGGATTAAAGACGTGCGCCAGGCTGGTTTTTCAAGAGTACGCAACCTAGGGACTTTCTGTGGAATACATATATGGTTCTGTCAGAGTTGGAAATCTTCTTGTCTTATAGCAATTATAGTCCAAAGCCATCAATAGGTACCGTTGGGTGCTGTGATCACTAGAATAAAAAATAAAGAACGAGGGAGGAGGGAGGAAAAGAGAATCTAAGAAAAGAAGTGACCTTGGTTTCCCCATTTGCTAGGCATGGGAGTTAGAGGAGGCTGTGGGGTTACGGGGCGTCGAAATCTCAAGCTAGGGAGAAGAAAGCCAAGATGAGCCCAGCGTGTGCTAGACTGGCTTCTAAGGAGAGGCCAAACCATTTGGTAACTGGCCAGCTGTGTTTTGCTAAAATGTAGATGTGGGAGCTGGAAAGATGACTCAGCGGTTAAGAGCACTTGCAGCTCTTCCAGAGGAAAGAGTTCTGTTCCCAGCACCCATGTTTGGGGCTGCTCACACTGCCTGTAACTCCCAGGTGACACAACACTCTCCTCTGACCTCCTTGGACTGACATCAGCACACACATACACACTCAGATGATAAATAATTATTATGACAGTTACTACTAAAGTGGGTCTGGAAGCCAATCCTCATCCAGAAGCCTGGGCTCAGCTGGGAGCTTGTTAGGCAGAATCTCAAGGGATGCCGGGAATGCTCGATGTACCTGAGGGGACTCACAGATGCTCAGTTGTAGGAAGCTCAGGCCTAGACCACTGTTTCCCACCAAGCAGACACCGGAGGATGCCTTCTTAATAGCAAAATATGCCTCCTTATTTAAAAAAATTAATAATTATCTTATTATCACCACACACAAAAACAACCATGCTTTTTATGTTCACTGATTGAGAAAATACTCAAACAAGGTTGTTATGAATTCTGTAATGCTTAGGAAGAATTTTGAATTTGTCACACTCATCGGTCAATACACTACAAGATCCATTCAGCAACCTCATCAAACCTGACTTGTGCTGTCAACATTTTTATAAATAGAATCATTTTCATCCACTGACTGCCTCTGTAGTTTCAAAGGCACGGGCCTTCCCGGTGGATTTCCAAAGACATCTCGCACCTGCTGACCGCCCAACCCAGTGATCAGCCTTCTTATCAAATAATTTATAATATCTGAGCCCAAATGCCCTAGGGGAAAACATTTTTGGTTTTGATTTTTGGTTTGGTTTGGTTTGGTTTGATTTGGTTTTTTGAGACAGGGTTTTTCTGTGTATCCTTGGCTGTCCTAGAATTGCTTTGTATTCCAGGCTGGCCTCGAACTCACAGCGATCCACCTGCCTCCGCCTCCCGAGTGCTGGGATTAAAGGCAAACGCCACAGTGCCCGGCTTGTTTTTGTTTTTGTTTAATCCTTGGAGTAAATCTTTTGGTAATGAAACTACACTGAACTCCGTACCTGGCACATTCACTGATGCCTGCTTTGCAAAGAGTCTGTCTAGCAGAAATGGAAGTGTTGCCACACCTCTTGGTTGCCTGACCAAAATCTAACATTTCTCTCTCCTTCCCCAGCATGGATGACTGGCCCTGCTTCATAGAAGGTGCTATTTGATTCTGTGACACACACACACACACACACACACACACACACACACACACACCAAGGAAGTTCTAACCCTTTCACAGGTTAGAGCGTTTAACAGCGGTCAGGAAGCACACCTTTCCCATGGTCCTGGCTATGAAGTTTTGGAACCAGGATTAGAATCCACATCTGACTGGATCTACCTTGGCCTTTTCTACTTTTAAAAAAAATGTCTCAGGCTAGAGAGATGGCTATGTCTGTTAGGAGCTCTTGCAGAGGACCTGAGTCTGGTTCCTCACACCTACATTGGGCGGCTCACAACTACCTGTAACACCAGCACTCTCTATAGTCCCCATGGGCACCTGCACACACATATGTGTACACACACACACACATACACACACACACACACACACACACACACACACACACACACGAGAGAGACAGAGACAGAACCAATACAGGAAGACAAAAAAGAAAAAGGAAGAAAGAGAAGAAAATATATTTAAAAAGATAGCTTTGGCTGGGCATGTTGGTGCATGCCTTTAATCCCAGCACTCAGGAGGCAAAGGCAGAGGCAGGTGGATCACTGTGAGTTTGAGGCCAGCCTGGTCTACAAAGCAAATCCAGGGCATCCAAGGCTAACACAGAGAGACCCTGTCTAGAAAGGCCAAAAAAAGAAAAAAGAAGAAGATAGCTTTGGGTAACAGTTCAACAAAGCATCACATTTTTCCTACAGGATGTCCTATGGTCTTTAAAATACTAGTGTTTTCCAAGACTCCTCAGTAGGGGCTGGAGCTTTCAGCTTTCAGCACACTCTTGGAGCCACTCAATAGCACCTTCCAGATCACCAGTCATTCATGAGAACACTGTGCTGAGTGTGTCACCCTGGCCCAGGACAGACATCCAGCAAGGGGACCCAGTGTTGACTTTCCTTTACACCAGAAGCTCAGGTAGCCCCAGAACTGTCACCTGGGAGCAATAGACCTTGTTCTTGCCCGTCTCATTCTGGTCTGGGACTTTCTTACTCAGGGCTATGACCTTCCTGAGTCTGTCTACCAGGGAGGGATAAAGGGAAAGAACAACGCCGGGCGTGGTGGTGCATGCCTTTAATCCCAGCACTCGGGAGGCAGAGGCAGGCGCATCGCTGTGAGTTCGAGGCCAGCCCGGTTTACAAAGGGAGTCCAGGACAGCCAAGACTACACAGAGTAACCCTGTCTCAAAAAAAAAAACCAATAAATAAATAAATAAATAAATAAATAAATAAATAAAAAGAAAGAACAAGACATGCACTCTCCAGTTTTTGATAGACAGCAGCTCATGGTTTCCTGATTTGGAAAAAAAAATCAGCCTCATCTGACTCGAAATAAGCTCTGAACAGCTGGGTCTATGTTTTAAGTCTATTTTTTTTTCAAGTGAGATGCAGTGAGGTTAAGAGATTTACATGTCACCCCTGTCTTAGTCACTGTTAGGTTGCTGTGAAGAGGCACATGACCAAGGCAAGTCTTAAAAAAAGAAACCCTTTAACTGGAAGCTTGCTTATACTTTTAGAGCTTTGGTCCATTGTCAGCATGGCAGAGAACATGGTGGCACACACAGCCCTGGAACAGTAGCTGTGAACTTTATATCCTGATCTACAGGCAGCAGGCAGGGAGAGCCTGGACCTGGTACTTAAACCTTTGAGACCTCAAAGCCCACCCACAGTTACACTTCCTCCACTAGGCCACACCTACTTCAACCAGGCCACGCCTACTCCAACAGAGCCACACCTCCTAATCCTTCTAATTCTTGCAAACAGTTCCACTCTCTGGTAACGAAGCATTCAAATAAATATATGAGCTTATGGACCACCACAGTCCCCAGCTCACAGAAAGTTAGATCTAAAGCTAACCCAGAAAATCAGCCCCATCTTTGTTTTAACAAAAGAAAAAAAGGTATAAGGCTCAGAGAGGCAATGTAACCTACCTGAGACTGTATAGTTCTTGTGTCTTGTAGCTAGAAATCAGACTCAGATCACTGATTTCAATGCCCACGTTTCTGTTGATGAGCCTGCCTGTCTCCCTTGAAAGACCTTGGAGCCCTCTGATCTCTCAGGTGCCTGTACAGGCACAGAGACTGAAACAATGTTTCTGGCTTAATTCAAAGAACATTGAACAGTTCCTTTCTACCTGGTCTCTCGAGTACCAGGGCTGGGACTCTTGTCCCCACCATGGTCATTGTCAAACTCTCACTGAGTTTGCCTAAACTTAAAAGATGAAAGACCAGGAGCTTCCAAGCCCACTGTAAAATATTCTCCTCTTCATCCCTGTCCAGCTTGGACTATGGGCATCTTGTTGGAGCCAATGAGTCATGTGGTCAATTGATAAAGGACAGTGGGAGGTGAGAAGCCAAGACATTTGGATGCTGATGCTGCCTGGCTGTCACCTGCTAGGGTGCCATTGGCCACTCCCTCCTCTGTGAGCCTCAGCCTTCTCAGCTGAAAAATACAAAGTCTGTTGACTAGATGGAAGGTTCTAGAGCTCTTCTCAAACCAAAATCCTACGCAGCCACAAATCCTAGGCTCTGGGCTGGCTCAGTCAATTTCCCTAGGTTTTGGTTTCTTCATCAGAAAAAATAAACATAACATTAAAAAAAGAAAGAATAAAATCCAGTGGGATGGAGACATGGGCAGCTGCCACAGTATGACTGGAAAGATCCAGTTGGTCTGTGAAAAGCCAAAGCTTACGGTTCTCCTGCCAACATTGTGTCACAGAGGAGGCTGAAATTTTGGAAGCTAGGGATCCTGCCCTACAGAGTCTCAATGGACCCCAACCCAGTGCAGACCATGGCCAGGAATACCAACAGGCACCGAGGGTCTACGTAAAGCTACAGGAAGGCAAGGAGTAGAGGGGCCAAGGCTTGATTTTTAGATTGTCTTTGTGTAGCTAGGCCATGCAACCCCTCTGATCTCCGGCATACCCATCTGTACAATGGGGGCGCTTATCTCCCAGAGTACCTTTGAGGAATAAATGAAATGGCCAGCTGACTTCTGGCCACATCTAGGTCATTTCAACAACCTTGCTGGTGCTGGTCTAGGCCAAGTGCACCCTGTGTTCTCAACATTTGAACTTGCTATGCACTCCACCGAGAAGGCTTGCCCTGGGTCATTCCATAGGTTCTCCACTCCTTTTATTTGGACTTATAGTACAAATGCTGTGGCCTGAGGCTTCCCAGTACTCCCTTCCAAGAAAGACATACCTTGTCCTCTCCTCTTCTTCTCCTAGTACATACAAGTAACACAGGCATGACCATCATATTGTTATGCCAAGATTACCCAGATGGCAAGACCCCCAAAAAAGACTACCAAGACTCGATACTGATGCAACAAACACGGGGTCCTGTATTACGGGCTCAGAGCTTCAGATCACAATCCTTCCTGATGGAGCAGGATAGGAGAGTGATACTGGAACTTCAAGGGTAATGGGTTTATAAGGAAAAACTATAATTAGGAGTGGGGGTCACAGGGAAGTAAGGACAAAATCATAAGTGGGGGGTTATGAGTCTCAGGAATGTCGACCTTCAGGCAGGTTGGGTGGAGACTGGATCCCCAGGGAAAGTTGTGAGTCTTAGGAACGCAGACCTTCCGGCAGGTTGGGTCCAGGAGGCTGAATCTCCAAGGAAGTTGTTTTATCTCAGAGGCTCATTGGGCGTTAATTGTATCTAATTGTTCCGGTGCAGTTTCTGGAGAGTGTTGGCAGGTGCCATTCCCAGAACGCAGGGAGAAGGGCACCTAGAGTTCTCCTATAGCCCATCATTAATTGTAGAATATAAATTACATATAGGACATGGCATGAACTTTGCCCCTACAATGTGTGTCCCTGTTTGCTACTATGCCCCACACACGCCTAGCATAGCTCCTAAAGGACATAGACCCCATCAGCTTTGCTGCTAGACCCCCTGCTCTTTGACCAACAAAAAGTGTTGGCATCCACAAAGAGTCACTTGATCTTCAAGGTCAACTAACATGACAAGAAGATGATAAGTCCTAGATATTGGGCACTGAGTGGTGCAAGGACAACTTGGAGGGAGAAGTGACAAAGATGGACAGAGGCTAGCCAAGAGGAACTGAGGAAGGGCTAGCCCAAACAAAGAGGAATGGAAGACAGCCAAATGATAGGACACAAGCTAGAAACACTGACTCTATGGTGACGGTGTGATGTTAGTGGGACAGCGTATGACTGAGCCCTTTCCTTAGCATTGCCTCTGTCTTTCAAGCCGCACGACACTGCCCCGCCCCCACTGAAGAAAACTCATGATCCCACAGTCATTTACAGATGGGGGGGTTGGGGGTGAAAATGGGACTCCAGGAAAGTAAATCACCTGTGAGAGATCTGAGAGGTGGATTTGACGTCACCCTGCCCTAGCCTGGGACCTCCGAGCATTTCACCCACCATCTCAGGTGCTCTGTGGCTCTCGCCCTCCAGGTAGAAGAGCCATGTCTGCCTGCTCAAAACACCTGACTCCCACTCATTTGGGAAAGGAGTGCACCATCTCAGGGGTGACCCCCAAAGGGGGTGTGTAGAGGAAGGTGAGGGCTTGATCTGGGCTTGGTAACGGAATCTACAGACAGAGTTAATGCAAGTCAAGAACAAGCTATGGAAACTGCAGAGGGTGAGGCCTCTAGCTTTAAGGATGCCCAAACAAAATGGCAGTTCTTCCAGGAATAGTGGCCCAATAGGAACTATGCTGTCCCTCAGATTAAGTGAGATTCCATGGGGGCTCTGACAAGCAGAACCCAAGCAGAGCTCAGAGGTCCCCTCAAATAGGAGGAGAGGTTCATCCAGGACTATTTACAGTGTTTAGGAAAGCCGCTCCAGACCATGCAGTGTCTGGGACTGAGACCACCGAGAGGCCTTACCCACTCGGGAAGAAGGGTTAGGAGCTGCTAACAGAAGTGAGTGACAACAGGTGACAATTTGACAGGAACTGAAGCGGGAAGAGGAAACCTCCTCTGAGGAATGGTTTACATTGGGTTTGTCTGCAGCAGTGTCTGTGGGGCATTTCTTTGATTAATGATTGACATGAGAGGGTGCAGCCCACTGTGGGGTGTGCTTCAGGCTCCCGCCTTGTGTTCCTCCCTTGGCTCCCCGCCCCCACCCCCCCGCCCCCCGGTGATGGACTGTAACTGTCAACCAGATGACCCTTTCGTCCCCCAACTTGGTTCCAGTCAGTGTATATTATCACAGAGACGCAACCTAAGACAGAGTGAGAGCTCTCCCAAACTTCCAGCCCCCGCTCCCCAGGCTGAGCCGTGGCCTTCTAGAGTGACACAAAGCTGACCACGGTGACCAGACAAATAGAAGCTGTGTTAAGGTTTCTGTTACTGTGATAAACACCGTGAAGAAAAGCAACTTGGAGAGGACAGGGTTTCTTTCTGCTGGTCCATCGCTCAGGGAAGTCCGGGCAGGAACACAGGGGCAGGAGCTGATGCAGAGGCCATTGAGGTGTGTTGCTTACTGGCTTGCTCTCCTCTTGGCTTTCTCGGGCTACTTTCTTTTGGCACTCAGGCCTACCAGCCCAGCGGTGGCACTGCCCATGGGAAGCTGGCCCCTTCCACATCAGTCATCAATCAATAAAATGCTCCACTCGCCTAGAGGTCAGTTCTGTGGAAACATTTTCTTGATTAAGTTTCTTTCTTCCCAGCTGGCCATAAAAACTCGCCAGCACAGGGGGCTGAACACCTCGGCCTGAGACTCCTGTCTCCTAGCAATTTTCTTTACTGCCTCCACAACCAAATACCAGGGGGCAAGAGAGAACCCACCAGTAAGTCCCCAGTCATAGGCCTCAAGAACTGCCAGGTCAGAGAGTAGTTGGGAGGCACCAAGGCATGGGTGAGCAGCAGCAATCCTGCACGGGCCCTCCTACCCTAGGAGACATCTCTAGAGTGCCAGCCTCCTGCCTGAGGCTGCCCCGTGCTCCCCCCTCCACACCCTACCCCCACCCCCACCCGACATCGTCACTGTTATAAAGTCAGCTTTGTCTAAAACAAGATCGATATGTAATGACACATCCCTTGCCTGAGCCTAGAAAATTCCCTCCGCTTTTCAGAGCCGGCTTTTCTTCCTCCTTCTCTCCAGTGCTTATTTCCGCCTCGTGTTTCCTGTAATTTGCAAAGATTAAAGATTTAAGCTTCTTTTATTGCCCTGTGCTTTCCCTGCCCCATTATGCATTCTGCCCATCGCCCCTGCCTCCTCCCGCAGAGCTCCCAAATCCATTCTTGCGTGCCCAGAAAACACCTCCCCCAGGTAAATCTCACCTTGTGCATGCCAGGCCATGCTCCCAGAGCAGTCTGGCGGAGCCTGGCTTTGGCAGGCGGAACTCAGCGGGACCATGCTTCGAGCAATTCAGCACAACTAGTCATGTTAAGCTATCTAGGGTTCGGCACCATCCCAATTAGCATGGGCTCCTCGCGCTGGGTATGGGGGAGCTTTCCTTTTGTCTCTGTTCTCTCACACTTCATAACTCTGGGGCTTTGAATCCTGGCGTTCAAGGACGTGTAAACAAATCCTTCACAACACTAGGGGCCTGCGCCTTGGAAGGAGGTGGTGGTGTAGTATTTGGTGATGTGAGCACCAGCAGGGCTATCAGGGCAGTCCTCCTGGGTCCCTGCTCAGAAGGGCCACCACCAGCTTGGTGTGATGCTGGCACGACCACCTGGGGATTCTTGGAGTCGTTATTTTGGAGTTTATTTTTATGAGTAAATTTTGGCATTCTGTCATTTTTACGGTGTTTTTTTTTTTCCAACAAAGGGCCCGCATTGGCATTTTGTTCTATGTACATGGTCCCAGATACTGTCCCTATCTTGGCTGTTAGGTAGGCTGCCCCACCTGCCATCTCAGCAGGTGGAACCTGTAGCTCCTAGGGCGCTGGGGTTCCCCCACCCCACCCCCACCCCATTCCTCCAGAACCTGGGTGGCTGTGTCAGGTCACAGGGCAGGGAACAGCAGGCAGCTGTGGAGGTTAGGCCTCCACTCCTTTGTTCATTCAGCATTAATGGAGTTCAGCTCTGTGTCAGCCGCCCTGTGCTGGGGAAGTTGGGGATCTGACAAAGGAAGAACACACGTCTGTTCCCCACTCCTACTCAGACCCCCAGAGCTACACAGGCCCTGCTCACACGGAATGAACCACACTCACAGCGAGGAAGAAAAGAATGCCAGGTTAAGAAGCAAGAGACTGCTCTAAGCCCTGGCTGTGCCCTTGCCTCCCTCTGTGACCTTGGGCAACTCTCAGTAAAGTACCAGGTTCAGGAGATAATGAAGACCAGGGTGAACAGAGGAGCAGGGGCTGGAGGGGGTGGCCAGTCACAAGCAACCTAGAGAGCTATACACACACAGACACACACACACACACACACACACACACACACACACACAGACACACACACACACAGACACACACACACACACACACACACACACACACACACACACACACATACACACATAGGGGGTGGGGAGAGACTGGGACTTAAAAAGAAATATTAAAAAATAAGCTGGAAAGCAATTAATGAAGACGCCTAAAGACCATATGCAAGTGTCCGTGCATCATGCATACCTGCACACACGCATACAAACATGTACATACAGCATGAATGCAATGCACACACAGGGCGGGGGCGGGGGGAGGGATGGGGTGGAAAGAACACAGAAACATCCATCTTCTCCTCTTATTCGTCCAATTGCTGATAACGTAAAATAAAATGAGGCTGTTTTAGCGTTACTCTCTGCTACAACTACTGTTGCTTCTAGACTCAACCAGGATGTCTCGCAAACCCCTGACCCAGACTGATTAGTCCCAGGAAGTTCTTCCTTGTCAGGCTCCCCAGGGCCGATTGTTTTGCCTATTACTCATGGCGTTTTCCAACAGAAAAGCTTCATTTCTCAATTCATCCTGAAGGCCACAAGCCATGTGTGTGCTGAGCCCATCGTTACTGGCTAGAAGGTTTTCTAAGCCCAGTTGTATAATAGCAGGCAGGCTTGCAACTTCAGCTAGCTAGAAACAAGTTCGGGCAGCTTGCCAGTTCCTTCCCAGGGCCCCCCGCTAGCACTGGCTTCCTCACGGCCCAAGCATCCTTGTAACTTCAGCCTGCTTCATTCAGCAGTGGTCAACTGCTTCTCCTGCCTCAGCCCCTTGCTTGGGCTCCTCATCCCCTCTCTTGAGCAGGATTTAGAGAGCACCGCTTCCTTAAGTGACCACTGGGCAGCCTACTCTCCCTCACGGTTTCCTTCCTGACCTAAAAACCTCCATTGAGAATCTGGCAGCCGTGGGTGAGCCGGGGGCAGAGAGGAATAAGAACGGATTTCTTCTCCTGAGGAATTGTGTCTCGCCACCAGTGAGCAACATCATCAGCTTTAGGAGATGGTGCTATAAAACCACAGGTGACCAGGAACCTGATTGGATAGGGTAGTCATTACTTTATATTGCCGCAAAGGGACACCACACTCAGCTTATAGAAAAGTTTATTGGGGCTTACAGTTTCAGAGGGTGAGTCTGTGAGCATCAGGGCAGGGAACATGGCAGCAGGCAGACAGGCATGGTGCTGGGGCAGTAGCTGGGAGCTTACGTCTTGATCCACAGGCAGGATGCGGAGGCAAGGTGGGAGGAGAAAGAGAGAGGGGATGGAGGAAAGAGTATTAACTGGGAGTGGTGCAGGCGTTTGAAACCTCACAGCCTATGCCGAGTGGGTGATCCACTCCTTCTCACATGGCCACACCTCACAATCCTTCCCAAACAGTTCAACTGACTGGAGACCAGTGAAACATAAGAGCCCATGGAGGCCATTTCCATTCAAACCACCACAGATAGGGCACTCTAGGTGAAGAAGCCACAGAACAGTTGCCCCGACTGGAAAGAGGAAGGATGTATACACAGCTTCCCATGACTCTTTCCCAGTATATGAAGCCCTGTCTCAAGCCATATCCTGGCAAAGGTCCTCTCTTCACAAAGCCCCATATCAGCCACTGGATGCCTTGTCTAAATAATTTCTCCAGTTCTTTCTGCCTGCTGGACCCCAAATCCATACACCGTTGACCTTGGAGTCTTATCCAGCTCCAAACCACAGAGCAATCAAGCCTGCCTCGGTCAGTAGCTGCCACACTTTCTGTGGTCCTAATCTTCCTGTGTCTGCCCCCCCAAGATGGTTTCTTCTCCAGCAGCTTTGATGTCCTCCCCAGCCATGGACCCAGCACTTATGTACCCTTCCTCCTTCCCTAAGACTCACCTCCATCCCAGCATCCCTCCTTTCTACATGTACCACCCCTTCCCCGTTGTTTTCTTTTGAAGCATTTAATTTGGAATCCCAACTGGCCTTGCCTATTAGCAAATGGATAAGCTTTAAGTCCAGAGCACCCACGCACTCATTCAGTAGGTGTCCCTGGGCACCCTGGTGAAGACCATGGTGGAGACCCACTGACAAAAGCTCAGCTACAGAGCCAGGTGTGGTGGCGCATGCCTTTAATCCCAGCACTTGGGAGGCAGAGGTAGGCAGACTGCTGTGAGTTCGAAGCCAGCCAGTGAGTTCAGGATAGCCAGGACTGTTACACAGAGAAACCCTGTCTTGGAAAACAAAAACAAAAACAATAAGCAAACAAACAAACAAACAAACAAAACTCAGCTCTGGGCTTCAAGATGCTGCAGCCTGGGACAGTCACAGAACGTGGCAGAAGGTCTAGCAGGCAGATACGGAAGCTCCAACCCATCAAGAGAAGTTCTGGATGGAGTTGAGAGACTGGGTTCTTCAAGGCAAATTTCTGGAAGGATCAGGTGGACAGAGCAGAAGAGCACTCGAGGCAGGAGAACCATGTGTCTGTGTACAACACAGCAACAGCCAATCCCGGCAGCCTGGGGAGGCCTGAGCACATGTGCTGTGGAACAGAGCTGTGCCCGGAGCAAGACTGGAAGTGGAGGGAAGAAGAGTACAGCTATGGAGCCAGGCTCCTCATAAGCAACGGGGAAAGCTATCCATGTTTGCGCGTCAGAACATCATCTGCGCGCTGGTGCAATCTCCTCGGTGCATGCCCCGCTCCACCACCAATGAGCACAAACTTACTGAGAAGCCAAGTTGTGCCCCTCCAGTCACTTCTTACTGCCAAAAGCCGTTTCTCCACCCACCCACCCCCAGGCTGTCAAGGTGGCCTCTGCCCTGGCTGCCTATCTCTTGCAGCTCCGAGGAGGTAGGCATTCAAGCAAGCCCTGTGTTTTCGTTTCTAGTGCTACACACTGGTTTTTCTCTTCCTGACATTCTCATCTTCAGCTCATGGGCCAGTGTAGAATTTAGTAAATAAAATATAAGAGCTTCAGAGAATCTGTCCAGGAGGCTGGATGGGAGCTTGGGAAGCGATGTTTCTCGTCGCATAATCACATTTTATAAATACGGTGACTGAGACAGGGAGGAAACCTAATTGACTTGAATTAGATTCACATTCCTGCTGTAAGTAAAAAAACAACATGATTTTTTAGAATTCTAAGGTCACAGGCTGGAGAAGATGGCTCACTGGTTAAAGGCACACACTGCTTTTCCAGAGAAAGAGCACCCACAGCGTGCCTGTAGGTTACAGTCTCCTGCCTCCTCTGGCTTCAGCAATCATACGTGCGAGTGCACACACGCACACACAGACACACACACACACACACACACACACACACACACACACACACACACCTTAAAAATAAATCTTTAAAAATTATTCTAGGCATGTCTAGTGGCACCTTTAATCCCAGCACTTATGAGGCAGAGGCAGGTGGATCTCTGTGAGTTTGAGAGCAGCCTGGTCTATAGAGTGAGTTCCAAGACAGCCAGAGCTACATAGTGCTACCCTGCCTCAAAAGGCAGACGGACAGACAGACAGACAATAGATAGGTAGGTAGATAGATAGATAGATAGATAGATAGATAGATAGATAGATAGATAGAATGAATGAATAAAAAAATGTCTTACGCTGCTGTCAGGAGATGACTCAGTAGGTGAAGTACTTATGTCAGAATGAAGATGTCCCTTCTGTTACCCAGAACCCATGTGAAAGGTCTGGGTACATCGGTGTGCACCTGTAACCCCAGCACTGTAGGTTAGAGACCGGGGCTAGTTAGCATAGCAGAAATATTGAGCAGCAAGTTCAGTGAGAGATGCTGTCTCAAAATAACAATTAATGATGACAATCATGATATGGAAAGCAATTGAGGAAAGGCATCTTGACTTCAACCTCTGACTTGCACAGGCTCCCACACAGGTGAGCTACACACACACACACACACACACACACACACACACACACACCACACAACCACACACACACACCACACACACAACCACACACAGACACACACAATCATACATACACATGCGCACACAACCATACAGACACACACACACATATACACACACACATCCACACATACACATCCACACACACTCATCCACACACACACAACCATGCGCACACACACAAACACGCACACTTCCTAAAGTTACAATTCTAAACTGGGCTTCCCTAGGTTTATAAAATCAAGGCTGACAGCAAGGCTATGCCGTGTTGCTTTTGATGGCTCTGCAGGAAATCCATGCCCCGGCTCTTTCCAGCTTCTAGAAGCTTCATCCATCTTTTAGCTGGTGACTTCCGCCCCCTCTTTAAAGCCGGCAGCATAGTCTCTTTACCTTCTTTCTCTGACTCTGGTCCCTGCCCCCTCTCACAAGGACCCCTACAACTGCCCTGAACGTACCCGCACGGTGAAGGTCATTCTCCATCCTGGGGTCCCTTCACTTGGTCCCATCTCTGTGGACAGTCACAGGCTGGGGGTTCAGTGTGGCAGATGGGGAGCCATTATTCCTACCACAGGATCCCTGTAGTGTCCCCTAGAGTTTCCTATCCCCAGAACCCTATGAGCCCCAGCCTTCGCTGACCCACGGCTCTCTCCATATTTGTTCTTTCAGAGGAAACGACGTTTGAAGCAGGCGTGAAGGTTCAGATTCACAGTCAGTCTGAGCCGCCTTTCATCCAAGAGCTGGGCTTTGGGGTGGCGCCTGGGTTCCAGACCTTCGTGGCCACGCAAGAGCAGAGGGTAAGTTCCCCCATAGTCCCCGGCTCAGAGGGCTTCAGGTTAGCTCAGCTACCTCAGAGGCACTCGGAGGACAAATGAGATGCCTGCTTCTCGCTGGAACAGCGTTGGGTGTCACAAATGGCTTTCCTCAGAAATCAGGGAAGATGCTAAGTAAACGCCTTCACCAATTCTCCAGAACTTTCTGGCGACTCCTAAATCACCTGTACAAATCATGACATACTCTTTTGTCTCACTAAAGGTTGGGTTTCCTTTTTCTTTCCCAGGAACATTCCACTACTCCTTTTTATTATTTAATTTTTGCCTGTGAATGTTTAAAAGAAAAACCAAACTGCTGAGGCACGTTTCATCGTCTTGTCATCTGTGTTAATGAAATCCAAAGTGGCCAACAAAAAGAAAAAGGACGGGGGGGGGGCGCAGCCACAAACCCTCCCCCCTCAGAAAGAGCGAAGGCTCTTCCTGTGAGCTTCCCACCCACCCTTTGATGTAGTCTTGGGCAGAGCCCCACCCAGCCAGCAGGATCTGCAGAAAAGCAGGGAGCAGCAGGCACCAGTCATGTGTAAAGTAGGTTTTACAGCTCAGAAGGGAGACCTTCTCAAAACCGGTGGAGAGGCAGTCTCCAGGCAGAACGGTAGTGAGACAAACACTGCTTCTCTCCGGCTTCACAGACGCTCGCCTGGAATAAAAAAGTGTCCCGGCTGGGTCACCCAAGACAGTTTGCTGGATGAGGCAGGAGTGTGTGGTGGCAGGCTGGGCTATGGTTACAGAGCATGCGATGTAGCCGCACCACTTAGCCCGGCTTCTGTTAGAGCCTGCCTCTGCTGTCATCTTCCACCTGGTACTGACCACAGCTCTTTAGTCACATTCTAAAGTGATATTCTGAATTTAAAACTGGTTTTAGATCCATCGGTAAACTAGTTATATATTTTAAGTCTCTGAGGAAGAAGTGTGAATGTTGCAGGTCTCATTCATACCCTGTCCTGTGCGTAGGTCTGGGCAGCTAGTTCAGGACAAGGTCAGCCTCCACTGTAGTGCAAGCAGTGGGATGATGGATGGCTTTGGGGCAAGGGCACAGAGTCTGAGAGGACTCTACAGACACCAGCAAACAGCAAGTATTCCTGAGGGCAAGGCGGACAGCTGGGCCAAGTTTCAGGCTAAGGATGTGACAGCCAAGAATGTGAGTTCGAGGCCAGCCTGGTCTACAAAGTGAGTCCAGGATAGCCAAAGCTAACACAGAGAGACCCTGTCTGGAAAACAAAACAAAACAAAACAAAACCGAAAAACAAACAAACAAACAAAAAACCAAAAGAAAAGAAAAAAGAAAGAAAGAAAGAAAGAAAGTGATCATCTGGGTTGCCTAGTATAGGCAGACAGCCAGACTGCCTGAAAGATCCTGAAGCATCAGCCCTTAGCTTCAGTGGGCTCCTGGATACTACCAAAAGTGAACAAGCCCAGTTAAAGAGTAGAGGCCACATCTCCATCAGTAATATGTAGAGTACAGAGTAACATGTAGACTACAGTAGAGTCAAGAGTCCAGGGTGAACAGCCCTCAGCTGGGAGTTTTCCAGTGGGATTTAGAGGGACAACAAAGGAAGGTAATAAAAGGAATTGAGCAGTGTCAGAAAAGTGAAAATGATGGAAACCCAAAGAGGGTGTGGTCCTGTGAGTGGGTATGGTCCATGTGAGTGGATGTGGTCCATTGAGGGGGCGTGGTCCATGTGAGTGGGTGTGGTCCACGGGAGTGGGTGGGTCCATTGAGGGGGCGTGGTCCATGTGAGTGGATGTGGTCCATTGAGGGGGCGTGGTCATGTGAAACCCATCAGGGTATGCTCCTGGTACTTATGGAAGTGGAGCTCCTCTACCTCTAAAGAGCCTAGGAGAACAATCCCCATCAATCCTCAGGGATAGCTAAAATGGAGAGTTCATTCTTTTGACAGCCTTTTGCTTTTTCAAGGTGACCCTTTCTTTTGTGAGGGGCTAGAGTTGCCCTAAGGATATAGCCACGATCTGTTGGAAACTATCAGTGTTAGTTCACACCTGCAGAGGCCCAGATGGAGAACTGGTGAAGAGGCTGGGGTGTGGCCAAGGAGAGCTCCCTCAGCAGTCTTTTGTGCAGTGGGAGCAAGCCCCTGGGGCTGCAAAGAACCAAGCACAAGTTAGACCAACAGATGTGCCAGGGAACTCTTGGATGCTCAAGAGGAGCTGACTTTGTGGTCGGCTGCATGTGCCTCCCACGGCTGTGGCAACAGCCCTCTGGGGTCTGCCTTACTCCTAGCACAGAGTGTACAGCACTCCTCAGCACTTGCCCGATAGCTTCTCTCCCCACTAACGAACATTGGAGAAAGGAGCCTTCATGGAGGCTGCTGTTGTTGAACAGACTGAGAGGCAAGGTTATTCCTCCCTGCTTACCCTCCGTTCGTGACATGGAAGAAAATTCTAGGCTGGGTGGGAAGCTGGAGCCGATGATTCCTCAGAAGCTTAAGTCGGTGTTTCTCTTGCTAAGATGAGACAGAGGGGCTCCCCGTGGTGATCAGGATGAAGAGGAGAAACCTGTTCGCAGCAGCGTCCCAGGGCAGAGTGGCTGTTTGCACTGAAGGGTATTGGTGGCGAATTCAACCTCATTCATTTCAGTATTTCTCTGATTATTACGACTGATAATAAGATATTTGTTAAACATTTTACAGTCCTCAATGCATTTCCGCATCATCTCGTTTCATCATTTCATTCATATTAATAGAGAAAATGCAAAAACACATCCCGGAGCTAAATCTAATAATACATTATGTTTACATGTATAGAAAAGAGCATATTCACGGGAAATAAGACTTGAAGGAAATAAGCCAAAATACCCACAGTGGGGCAATTATGAATGATTCATTTTCTTTTCCAGCTTGTCACGTCTTTTGTAACGTGGCTTTGGTCTATTTATTTGTTCAGCAAATATTTGTTGAGTGGCTATGGGGGGGGGGAAGCTGGGGGAGGGGGAGGAGTAACTGGTCAAGGAGAGCAGGCCCAGATTCGGCCCCCCTGGAAGCTCCAGGTGGGTGTTTGTTTTAACAAAGGGGGCAAACCTTGTCACGTCAGTTTCACTTGGTGTTTGACCCTCAACTGTACATTGTCTTTCTACCAAAGGGACCGCAGTGCTCAAACATGGCATCTCATGAATGGCACGAGTCATTTTTCTTTCTCATTTTGTCATTTCTGAGATGGGGGGGGTTAATTGGATCCCCGTGTGACAATCGGAATTGATCCTCTTTCTTGGTGGTTAATGTCTAATGATCGTCAAGATAATTGCAGAATCTGTGGCTTGTGGGTGAAATATGGCGGCTGCATCCTTCTCAAGCCAAGAGTTCATTAACACAGAGTACAAGGAAACCTTCGAGTGGGCCGGAGATGACAAGACAGTGTGGAACAGAAAGCCTCTTCTGGGAGGGCCATGTGATTCACACTAGGACAGTTGACTCCAGAGTAGGGGCCCTAAGAGGCTCTTGTGCCTGGAAGGAGCCAGTGCTGAATGAGGGGGGAAGGGGACCCATCTTCTACAGTAAAAATCCTCCCACACATAATTACACACATGCTTTCGAATTTATTTATTTATTTATTTATATTATGATCCCAAAAGAACATGCTCTTGGGCTAAATACCAAAGCAAAGATTGCTTTTCTAAATCTGCATTTGCCTTAAACCCAATTAGACCAAGGCATGTCCCTGCCTGAAAAATGCTCCCTTGGGTAGCTCGGCTCACTAGGAGCCCATGCCATAACCCAGAGCCCCCACCACCACCGGAGACAGGCCGTGGAAGTGGATGTAGAACCCTGGTAGCTGAGTAAAGCCATGTGAAAGTACCAAGCTATCAAACCATCTCCAGCATGGGCGTCACAGGCAGACACCTTGTCAACAACATCAGGCCTTCACTAATTCTGCTGTGACTGACAATCATGCTTTGCTGTCGGAAGGCTTTCACCCTTCACCCTCCCTCCCTCTTTGTTTTGGTATTTAGCTATGTTCCCAACATACGGAAGGAAACCCCTCGAGGTCCACAAGAAAATATTATCCTCCTCCCCTTCCAGATAGAAAGGCCCCACCCCTGGGTGGGAGGTGCCCACCTCTGGCTGATGGTGGCTCTTCTCCAACTTCTGAATTCATCTTCCTAAGTGCCTTTCAAACGAGAAGCCTCGTTTGTCAACCTGACAGCCAGCCCGTGGCCTTAGCATCTGCTTCACAAGTCCCCATTAGACATGGAGGTTTGCCGGGTTGTTATTGTTTTTTTTCCTTGTTTTTCCAGGCAGTGGTGAGAATTTATTACACAGGTCCTCTGTGACTTCCACCAAAGCTGGAGCCTTATAAATATGGCAGGATCCAGTTCCATCCCAATGAAGCACTGGAAAAGTTCCAGAGAGACAGCTTGGTGTGTGTTTCCTCCCTGTACATCCTCAGGGTAACCTGTTTCCCACAAAGAGACCGAAAAGAAGAATCAATTAAGAGTCTACCAGCTTAGCTACTTAATGACTATGACCATGGATCCCCCAAAGTAGAAATGTCTCTGGATTTCCCCCCAAGGCTTTCAACATTTTTTTTTCTATACAATATGAGCTTGTTTTTCTCAAGGTGGAGTTAATGGCAGGGAAGGAGGGAGGAAGGTCTCTTGAAGGGATTGCTGATTAGCTTCGATGAGCTGTGTACCGTATCCAGTTGTGTTGGAAGACTCCCAAAAAGTCATGTAAAATAAGATACTTTATTATAGATAGAATAGTAGTGTGTGTGTGTGTGTGTGTGTGTGTGTGTGTGTGTGTGTTCGTTCCATAGATAGCACCCTAGGACTCCCTTAGAGTTCACAGAATCTTCCCTTTAAGGTTCATAACCCTCTCATTAGATTTTTTTTTAATAGACAACTTCCTTGGAGCTCCATGGCCTCAAATCAACAGCCCCAACTAAATTCATTCTCTTCTCATGTCTCCAAATCTACACCCCAAACTGTTGGTCACCTTAGATTTTTTCCAAACCCTGTAAGTGGCCTAATGAGAAACTTGCCAGATCACAACCTTGTCCTTCATCTGTAAGCTAGAGAGATTGATGGCTCCTACACTTCTTGAGGTCATACGAGTTCTCTAGAATAGTTTTTGGTATACAGGAATTGAGCCCAATAAATTCTAGATATAATTATAACCACCCCAGGTGCCATTGCAATTCAGCATTTCACAACGGCACTTGGATAAGAAACGCAGCCGCCTTGCCAGTTCCCTTCCTGCCCATCCTGACCCTCTCCAACTCACCCCGGGGCATTGATGTGATCATCCTAAAGTACATTTGCAGCACCTCCCTCCCTCACTAACCACAGGATGAGGTCCAGGAGTCTCTTTGCAGACCCTTCCAGCCCTGCCTGCCTTTCCAGCAATCTCTCAGTCCACTCGCCCCACCTCCCACAACACACACCACCACTGTACCTTACACTGTGTGTTTACCCCCTACCTGTCACACCCTCTGTCCCCTGTCCTGCTCCTTCTCCGAGGCTCCTTTCTTCCTTGGACCCAGGCAGAGGGGCGGAGGCCCAGTGTCTATTGATTCACCTACTTTCTCTTACTCCGGAGACAGGTTAATAAATCAGAAGCTTCCTTGGTTGGGTCCTGCCGGCCGGGGCCGTGTTATCTTTTGATTCATGAGCAGCTTGCTATCTGAACTCCCAAACTGCGTGATGTTTGGTTTCTGAGGTGTGTTTGTTTCTTTTTAATAAGAAGTAAGGAAATCTGTACAGGACACTTCCACACATAGGTCAAAAGCTGTCTCGTCTTTCTTTGCCAACTGCAAAGGTGAAACAGTAATCGCAAACAGATCTCTTGGAGATGCCAAGCACGGTGAATGAAAGAATAGGAGCAGTCATGCTGGCTCGTTCGCTCCCTTGGCAAGGGCGGAGGAGAGGGAACCTGAAAAGACGTCTCTTTCTGGTCCCCCCCCTACCCCCCCCTGCCTCCTCCTTCATGCTTGAAAACCACTTACTGAGTTTTGTTTCGGTTTTGTTTTATTTTTGCTTTCAGGGCTGGAGAAGTCCCTGGGTTTGTTTATGTTGTGACAACTGGGCTGGACAGGCCTCAGTAATTATTCTCTGTGGACTGCTAAATCTTAGTGTTCCCCTGCTAGATTGTCCTGCCTTTCCCCCCCCCCCCTTCCCTCCCCACCCCAGCCCCTGCAGGCTCCCCACCTGCTGAAATGCCACTCCCTCACCCCATCACAACAGCAGCCAACTGGCTTTCAATATAACTGTAGCTAAGCACACAGCCATGTGCGCGTCTTGCTCGATCCAACGAGAGAGTGCTCTTGGGGGACCAGGCTTCTCCAGCAACAGACCAGAGCCCAACACTGTAGACCAGTAAGTGAGTTATCAACAGAGCTCTAGTGCTTCAGTGGTTTCTCCCAGCCCTACAGCTGTTTCTCTCAAAAAAAAAAAAAAAAAAGCAAACAAACAAACCTCATTCTGAAATAAAGTCATCACTTCCAGTGTTACCTGCTGCATGTGTTAAGATAGGTCTCGGGGTCCCTGGAAAGTAGTGGTGGCCCAGGTGACCACTGGTGGGAGAGCCAAGGGGATCCCAGAAAGGACAAGTGGAAGATAGGATGGAACCCATCAACACGGGATCTCTGAGGAGGGCAGACAAGATGGCTGTTGAGGATAAGGTATGGTGGGAGAGCTTTGGCCCAGGGAGTGGGGTGAGGCAGCGAATGGCAAGTGGGCAGGAGCTGTTCCCATGGCAGCTGGAGGAATAGCTCAACAGTTAAGAACACTTACTGCTCCTGGAGAGGTCCCAAGCACCTTCTTCTGACCTCCACAGGCACCAGGCATGCGTGTGTTGCACATATGCACACTTAGACACACTCACATACGCATAAAACAAATAAATCTTTTAAAAACAAAACAAGAGGGTTGAAGTTTTTTTTAATGCACAGCGGGCCCACAAGGTGGCTCCGTCGGTAAAGGCACTTGCTGCCAAGCGTGATGACGCGAGTTCAGTTCCTGAGACCGTAGTGGAAGGAAGAGAACTGACTCCTGCAAGTTGTCCTCTCAGATGTACGCGGCAGCGCACACACACACACACACACACACACACACACACACACACACACACACACAAATAGAGAAGCCGCCTTATCCAGCCCCTGCCCACATGAAAGCCATACGCATGCACCCAAGATGCCCCGAGGAGATCTTTTCTGTAGTAAGAAATTAGAGGGCCCCGATGTGGGGGCAGGGGAGCCTCCCCGGGGGGGACAGGGGCAGGGGAAGATTCCAAGACAGACTAGTAAAGGAAAGAAGTGACTCGTAGGACAGGACGTTCAGTGCGGCGCCGTTTGTATTCAAAGCACCCACACGGTAATCTGTACTGACTTTTACAAATGCACATCAGCATGCAGAAACATGGCAGAGAAGGTCACGCGGGCTGGGGACTGCAGAGGAGCAGCAGGCAGGTGTGGACAGGCAAGTTTATCTCTTTTTCTAGACTTCTTGGATAGTTCTAACAAGGGCTCATTTGTATTTTTTATATATAAATTGTACGATTTTTTTTTAAAGGACGTGCACAATGCAGCTAGTAACAAAGTATGTTTTGTGATTTGGACCGTACATCTAACCCACAGGCTCACTGAGAGAAGGCTCGGTTAGCCTCTCCCTGGGCTGCTCCTGTGACACCTTCTCCAACAGACAGGCTCCCTCCAGCACACACAACCTCCTCCTCCCAGCACCTGCTGAGGTCATAGAGACTCCTGTGGCTCTGAAGGGTCCCTTTTTATTAAACAAAAACAAAAAACAAAAAACAAAAACCCAGTAACTCTTTTCTGTTCGTGAACTTATTGTTTTAATCCCAAGGCCTACAAGCACGGTTTCCAAAGCTCATGGAAGAATCTGGAGGTCCTAGCGGAGACTGTCACCACACCAGGCCTGACTCCATCCACACATGCAGAGACGAGAGCTACAGCCCTTGAACTTACGTGTCCATCTCTGGGATTGAGACAGATTCCTGCCCCTGTTCAGTACCCACCTCCAGGCGGAGCTCATGCTAGAGGGTCTGACAGTGTATGGTGCATATGTGTGCATACCCACCCACACCAGTGCGTGTGCGCGCGCGCGCGCGCGCGCGCGCGCGCACACACACACACGGAACTGAAGAGAAGCCATGTCTGGAGTCAGCTCAGTAGAAAAGAGTACCCAAGGTGGGCATCAACCCACCCTGGAAGGCTGGCATATAACATACCATTAGGGATGCTACTTCTGTGGCCAGCAGGGTGACTGGGGGTGAGGGGGTGCCTTGGCCTGTCCTGAAAGCCTGCCTGTCGCCTCCTCAATGGGCAAGGAGGGAAAGCGTGAGCCCAGCCTCACTCAGACTTGGTAAAGAGTAAGTCCTCCACACTTGTCAGGAAGTCGTGGCAAAAGAGGAGAAAGCACTCGTCAGGGATTATGATGCGTCCTTGACCGTCTTTCCCGCAAGAGCCAGAACCCTTCCTAGAAGTAGTATCCCCATTACCGTAGGTGTGACCCCGAAATCTAATCAAGTAGAAATGACTGACCATCACTCAACAGAAAATAAAACTAGGACACAGAGAACAGAGATAAGTGCCCAAGGACATGCGGCTAGAAAGCCACGAAGCCTGAATCTGAGGTGCGCTTCCCATCAAGATGCTGGCTCTAACCACTGAGAAATTCTGCCTTTAGGGCTCAGTGTCTTCTGCTTTGGTTCTGGCCGGAGAACAGGGTTGGAGAGGAGCACAGAGCATAGAAAACAGGCTTAGAATGGGGCCTCCTCTGTGCTCAGCAAACAGAAATGGCAACTTACAGAAACTTGGGGTAAGGCAAAGGGGGAGGCACGGAGAGGTTTTTACCCAGCAAAAGTAGAGCATCACCCTAAAGAGCAAGTGGAGATTGTTTGAGGCCCAGGACCACCAGGAACTAGGGAAGGAAACAGCAGCTGCCAGAGCCTGAGGGCTGTTTCTGAGCTCCCCACAAAGATCTTAGCAACCACCTACTGCAGAAACGCCAAAGAATGAGGAAATCCCTGTAGCGCCCTCGCTTAGAGATATGAATGGTTCTGGCCTCTCGGCATCGTCCTCAAAGTCTGCTCTCTGTTAGTGCTGGGCTCTGCCTTGGTTAGGACTCTGGGGACACAAAGGCAGAGACTAAAGCTAACACCAGGCAAAGCTGGTGGCCACTGAAGGCTGCAGGAGGGTCAGGAAAACAAAGACCGCAGTGCAGCGCTGAGACTGCGCATCAAGGAGCCTCCTTTTCTTCCCTCTCCTCCTCTGTCTTCCCTTCCCCCTCCTCTTTCTCCAGCCCCCTCCCATATGGCTTTCCCTCCCCGCCCCCCAATGCGGAAGTGCCTGGGCATTCTTCCCCGCCCCCCCCCCCATCAGCCAAAGTGGAAGGGCCCTGGTCATTTCCCTTTGGACTGGGTGGAGCAAGTTGCCATGATGACCTCTGACCTGGCATATTCACTAGATGTGACGCTGGTCTCCTTTCGTTATTGCACACCACTAATTCCCAGAAACCTCTCTGTCACAGGAAGTCTCTAACATCATGCCAGCATTGCATGCCAGCTCCTCAACCAGAAGCCACCACAGTCAGTGTCATCATTTCTGTTCTTAGCCTCTCAGGACACCTGTGTCACCATGAGACTGAGAGGGCACCAGACAACCACAACCTCTTGGCGAGACAGGCTTCCCTGGGTCCGCCTAACTGCCCAGGAAACTAAGGCTCGGTGGTAGACAGAGGCAATTTGAAGTCGGACCTCTGACCTTCTAGTGCCCGGGTTCTGTCCACCTCCCTTCCCTTCTTTTGAACACTCTGACTAGACAGAACTCCTGGAGAACGAAAGGACAGGGTGGCATTCCAGAGCTACACATGTCTTCTTTATTGTTTGGTGTGTGTGTGTGTGTGTGTGTATGTGTGTGTGTGTGTGTGTGTGTGTGTGTGCGCGCGTGCCTGTGTGTGTGTGTGAGTGTGTTTGTATGTGTGTGTGAGTGTATGTGTTTGTGTGTGTGCACATGTAGGTGTGTGTTTGTGTGTGCATGTGTGTGTGTGGTATGCGCATGTGCATTTACTCAGTAGCCAAGTTACATAAGTAGGCATTACTAGTCTGTCTGCCGAGACTCAGCCTGAAGTCCAAAGTGACAGTGACTTATTCATGGCTGCCTGGACAGTTAAAGGGAGAAAATCAAACATTAACACTCATGGAAAGTCCTTCAGTCATGGCTTCATCCCTCTCCCGGATGCAGAGGTCAATCACATGTAGTCTGACACACCACATGGGAACTGCTCTTACCTTGGGACGGTATGGGAGTTAGACTTGCGTTGGGAAGCTTTAGGCTGGCTGGTGGTAGTGATTGAGTGTCTGACTTCTTCCAACCAAGGTGTAGTGAGAGACCATGGATTTCCTCTCTCGCTTCGGTCAACAAAGACAAACATATGGAAAACAATTTTTAGGCTCTGTGTTTCTGGTAACAAAGGACAGTGACCCCAGAGAAACGGAAGCAAATTAAAAGTGAGCCCTCTGATTGTCCTAGATTGAGTATTCTGGGCTGCAAGGCAGGGCAGAGAGACTCAGAAAGATCCTGGTGAGTCCCTTTTAAAAACAAGTTAGCGGAGAGATCAAAACATCACAGAAGGGATGGTACTCGGAAGACAGGCCCCTTGAGAAGTCAGCAGGCTCCGGAGGTGCCATACATACACACGAGAAAACTGCTCAGACACAGGAGACAAAGACCTGGGCGGGTCAGGGGACACAGTGGCCAGCAGTCACATGAGGTTGGAAGCTGTACCCATTCCTACCAGCCAAAGTGGAGGTCTTCACAGCCCACAGGATGCTGGGTGAAGCGTCCACCAGGGCCTCACATCAGTAATCTGGAACAGTCAGCACGGAACTGAGCCCTCTGTGGGGCAAATCTTAGAGCCAAAGCCCAAAAGATCAAACGATTTCTGAGTAAGTTCAATATGTTTCAGGAAGAATTCTCAGGAATATTTATAGGTATATAAAAATAACCAATATGCAAATGAAGTAAACTTCATAGAGTTTGGCGTCCAATCAAGTATTACCAGGCACACAAAGAAGCAGGGGGAAAACACCACAATGGGAGAATGAGCTCTCAGCATAAAAAAGCCCACAGCTAACAAGCAGCAGAAGCAGCCAAAATGGGGCTGGGGAGATGGGGGCTCAGCGGGTAAGGTACGTGCTGCACAAGCATGAGGACCCGGGTTCACATGCGCAGCACCATATAAATGCTGGCTGTGCCAGCCGTGGTGGCGCACGCCTTTAATCCCAGCACTCGGGAGGCAGAGGCAGGTGAATCGCTATGAGTTCGAAGCCAGTCTGGTCTACAAAGTGAGTTCAGGACAGCCAAGGCTACACAGAGAAACCCTGTCTCGAAAAACCAAAAAATAAATAAATAGATAGATAGATAGATAGATAGATAGATAGATAGATAAAATAATAAATAAAATAAAATAAACGCTGGCTGCATAGCTGAAGTATCTATAACCCCAGCACTCCCATTGGGAAATGGGAGGCAGAGACAAGGAGATCCCTTGGAAGCTTGTAGGCCAGCTAGCCCAGGATACGTGAGAAGGAAAAAAAGAAAAAAGATGGCTTCCATGGAACAAGGAACGAGGTAGAAGGCAAAGACGGACATTTAGGGTTATTCTCTAACCTCTACACATGCACCATGCACCATGCACCGTGGCATGTACATACTCTTAAACATACAGAGAGAGAGAGAGAGGGAGAGAGAGAGAGAACATATACATACTCATGAAGAATTTGCCAAAAGGACTACTCTCTTTTTTCAAAATATGAGCATAGAATATATATACACAAGTATAGTTATTCATTTATAAAACTAAATGTGTGTTCATGAATTATATGTATTTAAAAGCCCGTGTTTAACTCACAGGATAAAAATCACAGTGCTTGAGGCCAAAAACACACAGAAGAGGATTAACAGCAAATAAGGCATCACAGAGAAAGACCGAGAAATACAGACACAACAGAGGGGGAAAATTTTTTAAATAAAGACTATCAGTTATCTGTGGAACAACTTCAGGTGGCTAAATAACGTGCTTTTAGAGTCTTTGGATAAAGGGGAAATGCCGAAAACTTCGTGAAATGATGGCCGAGTCTTTCCAAAGTTGATGAAGATTATAAACCTTTAGGCCTCCCCACAGGAACTGAAGAAACCCACACCAGCATTGCCCAAGGCCAGTCACAAGCGGAAGCAGCATAGGAGCATGTAGGAAAACAGGCGCATCAATACAGAGAAACAAAAACCCAGAAGGGCCCTCAGCTTCTGGCTGTAAGGCTGGGAAGGCAAGAGCGGGGTAAGCCCCGCCCAGAATGGCAGGGGGAGGGGTAGAAATCTGCCAGTCTAGAATCCCATGCCCTGTGAAAATATCTTCCAAAAAAGAAAGCAAACATCCTAAGACACACAAAAGCCGAAGATGCCACAGGCCTAACTGTAGCAGATGCATCCCCAGATCCCCAATGTCTCTACATGTTAAAAGGTCCCCCCCCCCCCCCCGCCGTCTGAGTGAAAAAGAAAATGGCAGCAGACAGAAACATAGACCCTCACAAGTGGGGTGAAAAACAGCAGGGACTGTGAAAATAGTGGTGAATAGAGAATACACCTCACTACTTAAGTTTGTTTAAAGATAATTAAGAGACTAAATAACAACACTGTTTCATGGTTGCCAGCAACAGCACAAAGGCCAACAGAGGGGTGCTGGGAAATCCTAGTCGAAGCTTTAAACTAATCCAAGTGCTGAAATATAGACAGTGACAGATTCTGATGAAAGGCATTTTAAGAACCACAAACAACCAATGTGTTAGAAATCTATATTATAGCTGCTTATTCGAGGAAGGGTAGAAATGGAACCAGAAAAGTAGCCAAATGCTATCAAAAACACAGTTCTGGGGATGTGATTCCACTTGGAAGAGTGCTTGCCTGGCATGCATGAAGCTGTAGGGGACCTTGGCACCTTGTAAATCAGATGGAGTGGAGGAGTAGAGGCAGGAAGGTCAGAAGTTCAAGGCCATCCTTGACTACTTAGCAAGTTGGATGACTTGTCTCAGGAAGGAAGGAAGGAAGGAAGGAAGGAAGGAAGGAAGGAAGGAAGGAAAGAAGGCAAGCCTGTGTTCTATTAGTCCAATAGAAATCAGAAAATTGGGAAAAATGAATAGAAAACAAACGAGATTAATAGAATACATCTGAAAGAAAATTCCAACATATCAGTAATCACACCAACTACAATGATCTGAAAATGAAAAATTTTAAGTATATTTTAAGGCCAAATGAAAAAGCAAATCCTCAATACATATTGGTTGTTAAACCATATGCTTTAAATATAAAAATACAGAGTTTAATGGAAAGAAAAAAGGGCCAGGTATGGGGCTGCACACTGCAATCCCAGTACCAAGGGGGTCAAAACAAGACGATCCTGAGTTTGAGACAGGCTTGGCAGCACAAAGAGGCCTTATCTCAACACACACACACACACACACACACACACACACACACACACACACACATGCACACGCACACACACACACACACACACCACTCATATCACACATACATACCCAGGTTAAAAAAAAAAACAATAAAAGATATGCAAGCAGACAGATCAGTAAGGACATACAAGTTGTGAGCATCATAGACATTGACTTGATTGACGGACACCCACCCAGAAACCCATGTCTATTAGTTACTTTCCTATTTTCTTAAAAGCCTGTGACCAAGACAACTTATAGGAGGGTTTATTTAGGGTTTACAGTTGCAGAGAGGTAGAAGACCATCACCATCATAGCGAGAAGAGTGGCAGCAGGCAGGCAGGTAGGCAGGCAGGTGGGCAGGCAGGTAGGCAGGCAAGTAGGCAGGCAGGCAGGCAAGTAGGCAGGCAGGCAGGCAGACAGGCAGGCAGGCAGGCAGGCAAGTAGACAGACAGGCAGGCAGGCAGGCAGGCAAGTAGACAGGCAGGCAGGCAGGCAGGTAGGCAGGCAGGCAGGCAGGCAGGCAAGTAGACAGGCAGGCAGGCAGGCACGCAGGCAGGCAGGCAGGCAGGCACGCAGGCAGGCAAGTAGACAGGCAGGCAGGCACGCAGGCAGGCAGGCAGGCAGGTGGGCAGGCAGGTAGGCAGGCAGGCAGGTGGGCAGGTAGGCAGGCAGGCAGGCAAGTAGACAGACAGGCAGGTAGGCAGGCAGGCAGGAAGGAAGGTAGGAAAGCAGGTAAGCAGGCAGCAGGCAGGCAGGTAGGTAGGCAGGCCTGGTACTGGAGCAGCCACTGATGGCTCGCACTCTGATCCACAAGCAAAAGACAGAACATACACAAGGAATGGCAGAGGTCTTCTGAAAACTCAAAGCCAGAGCCCAGTGACACACCTCCTCTGACAAGGCCTCCTAATCCTTCCCAAACATTCCCATCAACTGGGGACCAAAGTATTCAAACTTTTGAGTCCATGAGAGCCAGTCTCATTCAAGCCACCACCCCATGTGACAGTGCATCATACACATCCGTTCAACAATGCACAGGCAGAGAACTTACCATACATAAGTATGGCCTTTATTATGAGCCATAAAACAAGCCTCAATAAGCGTGAAATGACTCAAGTGGTACAAAACACATTGTGATCATAGTGGAATTAATTTAGAAATCAATAACAGAAAGATACCTAGAAAATCCCACACTACTTAGGGGCAATATAACACACTTCTAAATAATCCATCGACTGAAGAAAAAAATTAAATGTGAAATTAAAAGCATTTTGAGTAGAATAAAATGAAAACCCTGTCACACGAAATTCTGAGGAGACTATCGGAGCTTTCCTAAGAGACATGTGTATAAAGAAATCTATTAGAAAAACAGGGAAAGTCCCAAGTCAGTATTCTTGAACTTCTGGTTAGGAAACTAAGAAGAGCATGCCAGGCCTGGAAACACACTCAGGAGGCTGAGGCAGAAGAGTGGCTGGAAGTTCAAGCCAGTCTGAGCCACATGATGCTGTCTAAAAAAAAAAAAAAAAAAAAAAAAAAAGAATAAGAAAAACAAATGAAAAAATAAGCATGAAGGGGGAAATAAGAATGTGGTACCATAATAAATTAAAATTTAAAAAAAGATTGTGATAGATGTCTATAAAGCAAAAAGAGGAGAATAACAGAAAAGGGGTTTTTGTTTTGTTTTGTTTAAGATTAAAGTGGTGCTAGCTCCAACATCGTGTGAGCCAAACATGGGAAAACACAGGTCAGCATGGAGCCTGTTAGAGGATGACATGCAAGTTCATGATGAAATGTGCCATATTCTTCAAAATCAGAAGAAAAGGAAGAGGGAGGGAAAGGGAGGAAGAGGCAAGGATAAACCTCTAGCCAGGATGGCAAGGGGGGGAAAACACACACACACACACAAACACAAATTACCAATGCTGAGGATGAGTGCACTGACATGGCAGATTCTATCGATAGAGAAAGGGGCAGTGAGAGAAAATTACTAATGACAGCAGCCAGTAAGTTCACAGGTTAGGGTCTGGTGTGGGGCTGTGGCTGCTTAGAATTCTCCGTCATGTCCTCCCCGCAGCTTCCAGGGGCTAAATCCAGAATGCTCCACCATCCTGGGTCTTACATTGGGATGTTTAGTT
This sequence comes from Acomys minous, assembly GCF_964271855.1. NCBI lineage: Eukaryota > Metazoa > Chordata > Mammalia > Rodentia > Muridae > Acomys > Acomys minous. The sequence goes on along the minus strand of NC_140493.1, from coordinate 73,951,055 downwards.
ACTGCAGGCCTTCACCCCACTTGTACCCTCTACCTTCCTACCAACCAATTATTGTCACTCAAAAGCCACAGAAGACTTCACTTGCCAGGTTTGACCCGGCTCTTGCATTCTCCGGAAGGCCTGAGCAGGCGAGGATGGCTGTGTGACCACTCTGTGCTGGCCCCTGAAGCTCATGGGCCAGGTCTGACATGGCACCCTGTCTCCGGGGCCTCATGCAGAAGCCGCACCTAATTAGTCTTCCCTTTGAGCCCAGGCTGCTCTGCAGGGTTCCCAGGGTCTAAGGACGCTGGATGAGACATTAATGAACTGATCCCCACCAGGCAGGAAGGGCTTTGAAGGTGTAACCAGCCTTGGTCCAGCTTCCTACATTGCTAATGAGGGTCTCTCTCTCCCTCCCTCTCTCCCTCCTTCCCTCCCTCCCTTCCCAACTCTTTCTCCCTCTATCCCTCTCCCCTTCCCCATCTCTCCTGAATCTTGGGGTCTTGTGGATGCTAGGTAAGCACTTTATTACTGAGCTACATCCCCAGCATAACTTCTCTTCGTTTGTGTGTGCGTGTGTAAGCCAGATTTCAAGTGTCTTTAATTTCTCTCCACCTGATTTTTTTTTTTAAGACAAGGTCTCGCTGAGCCTGGCAATACTGACTCAGCTGTGCTGTCTGACCTGTGAGCCTAGGGACCCTCGAATCCCAACTCCTCCAGTGCTGGCACTAAAGACCTGTGTGTAGCCATCCATAGCTTTTACACTAACGCTGGGGATCCGAATTCTGGAACTCCGGGTTCTTGTGACCTGTGTGTGGAGCATCTGTGGAGCGGTACAGTTCGCGCTGTGCCTCTGGCCTCCGTGATCCTGCGCTTCTGCCCACTCCCCTCCGTTTCTCCAAATTCCAGCTCCTCTGGCTCCCAGTGTACAGAGCCAGCACTTCTCTCTCTGCTGGCTCCAATGCCGCGTCACAGGAAGCCTCCTGTCCTCGCATGCCTGCGGAGGTCCTGCTGTGGATGGATGGACTGTGCATCTCTTGGTGGTTCTGCTATCATTAGAGGCACTTGCACATCAGAGATATGAACATCAGGGTCCTTGGCTTCCAGCTCCCGCCCAGGTCTAACCCTGCCATGAGTGTCCATCGTTTACCCATGAGGACTCGATTGCAGCCATGTTAAGTGTTTTGTCGGTCCCACAGACCTAGCCCTGCCCACTCAGGGGCGGGGCTTCTGTCTTTCCGGTTCCTCCTACTGCCTTGTTCCCTGTTCTGCAACTCGGCTTGGTAACTAGCCGGCCAATTTAAAGTCAGGTATCCTCCCAAGCTCCCATCTACTGCTAAGGGAACATTTCCCACCTGCACTCATCCGACAAGGAGGCACCTAAAGAACCCCTTCCAAATCGCTCGTCTTTATATTCCCCATACCTAAGAGCACAGCACCTAGAACACATCTGTTTAGTGAATGGTTATGGCTCGATGCTCTGAGCTGTGGGTTCCAAATACGGCGGGTGTCTCATTGCTTTCAAATGAGACTGCTCTGATTTACTTTATCCTGAACTAACAGCTAGTTCCTCTTGCTGTGTGTGGCCTTGGACCATCTCTGAGTTTTTCGTTTATTCATATACAAAGCCAGAGAGCACTGGATGGAGAACGGTGGCTTGTCAAGTTTCTGTTTTGCTAATGATTCTGGCTCCTCGGCACTAAATGTTTCTTTTGAAGTGTTCCGTGCTTATATGTCTGTGTTGGTTAGTTCCAACTGTCAGCTTGACATAGCCTGCCATCACCTGAGAAGAGAATCTTAATGAGGAATTTTCTAGATCAGGTTGGCCTGTGGGCATGTCTGTGAAGGATTATCTTGATTGCTAATTGATGTAGACCAAGCCCATACAGGTGGTGCGATTCCTTAGGCAGGGAGTCCGCAACAGTGAAAGAGTGGAGAACGCTGGCTGACTACTCACAGGCGAGCAAGGGCCCACCTGTGTGTTCTCACTTTGCTCTTGGCTGTGACGTAATGCTTAAGTTCCTGCCTTGACTCCCCATCGCCCCCCCCACCCGAGATAATGGACTGTAACCCCGAAACAGAAATCCAAATAACCCTTTCTTCCCTGAGCTCTGTTTGGCTGGGATATTTATCCCACCATAGAAAGGAAACTAACGTGAGGCTGGGTGCCCTCTCCGCCATCCCGAGCCTGACCTACCCAGCTGAGTAATATTTACCAGCTCAGAGCCACCTGATGACACACCACACATGGCAGAGTTGGGAGTGCCTCAGCGGAGACAGCCACCCTGCTATCCCACGGGGGCTGAGGGGTTTAACTCTTACCTCGGATGAGCTCCAAGTTCCTAATGGCTCCATAGGCCATTGTCTTCGCCTAGGAAAAAAAAAAAAAAAGGAATGAGTTTACATTGTCCCAGACCAAATCAGACTGGAAAGGCAGCCTGTCAGGGCCCCCGTGGCGACTGGCCCATGGTCAGAGAGAGCATTTCACAGCTGAATGTATGCCGCAGCAACCCAAGCCTGAGAAAAGCCAGCCCAGACTTCCTGTACAGCGAGACCCCACACAGGGGTCTTCATAGCTCAGGCCCCATCTGCCAACACAGGACAGATGACATTCCACCCCAGAGGAGTGTTGTGAGGGCTAAATGGAATTATAAAATGTAGAAAAAGAACTTTAAAAATCTGATTTTTTTTTTCCATTTTATTCCATCTTTTATCCTTTTCCTTACACAGCTTGGTCGCTCTTCAGTTTCCCGTACTCCCGCCTCAGCTTGTGAGCGTTTGTGTGTCTGACACTGTTGACCCAGAAGCCATTCCCTTGTCACTACCTCTGCACCAGGCACACACAGGATATGCGTTGGCTGGCTGGCTAAACACGTGGTCCTAGCTGCACAGTGAAGATGGACAGTGCTCTTCATGCTCCCAAGCATCACTTTGCTGATAACAGTCCATGAATCCTTCTCAACAGATAGAGCCTCTACGCGGTGTCACTGTCGTTAGTAAACTAATTTAACATCTCTCCCCTTCCCCAAGAACAGCTTTGTCCATTTCCAGCTGAGGAAAGCCGGCAGTCAGGCAACCCCGTGCTCTGCCCCAGGCCGCACACCTTCCAACTGACCAGGTTCTGACCAAAGCGCAGGTCTGTGTCTAGGTCCACGTTCGTCAGCACTTCCCACCTGCACAGGATCTGCCACGCCTCCGTCTCATAAAGAAAGCATCACTTTAACGCTTTGTCCTGTTAGCCAGATGGCTCAGTGGGTAAGGGTGTTTGCCGCCAAACCCAGTGACCTGAGTTTGATGACCGGGACCTACTATGGTAGAGAACGGATTCCCCCTGACCCCCATACACTTACATGAAAGAAAGAAAAGAGAAAGAAAGAGAGCTGGGCGTGGTGGCGCACACCTTTAATACCAGCACTCAGGAGGCAGAGGCACGCTGATCTCTGTGAGTTCGAGGCCAGCCTGGTCTGTAAAGTGAGTCCAGGACAGTCAAGGCTACACAGAGAAACCTGGTCTCAAAAAACCAAAACCAAAATAATAATAATAATAATAATAATAATAATAGTAAGAATAATACGAATAATAAGAGAGAGGGCAATAAATTTTTAGCCACAAAAACACATTGTGAAGTAAACACCTTTTCAGATACCTTCCAAAGTATATATGGAGTGAGGTGCTCTTGAGCTATAATGGTACATTTTGTTGAAATTCGTTCTACTTCCTTTTTTTTTTTTTTACACACTTTCCATATCCACCGTTTTAACGACCACATAATATTTCTGTCAAACGGATATATCATTGACTTATCATCCTTCTGTTGTCAAATACTCAAATTGCTTTATCTGTCTTTGCTCTTGTAGGTAATACTCTGCTAAACAGCTTTGTGCTCCAGGCTGTGAGATTATTTTCTTAGCTGATTTTAATTCCTTTCTTTGTCTAGTTTCTAAAATGACAAATTTACTAGAGCAAGGTAAATGAGTAGTCAAAATGACCATGAAAAATGTAGCACTGAGTGTATTTTTCCCAAAGAGTTTGTTGTTGTTGTTGTTGTTGTTGTTGTTGTTGTTGTTGTTGTTATTGTTTTGGGAGTGGTTGCTGTTGTTGTTGTTTGGTTTGGTTTTTATTTTTCGAGGCAGGATTTCTCTGTGTAGCCTTGGCTGTCCTGAACTCACTTTGTAGACCAGGCTAGCCTCGAACTCACAGAGATCTGCCTGCCTCTGCTTCCCCAGTGCTGGAATTAAAGGTATAAGCCACCAAGCCCAGCCCCAAAGAGTGATAGATAGATAGATAGATAGATAGATAGATAGATATGAACCAGTGTCAGATAGATGGTGACTACGCTACAGAGAGTCACAGACAAGAAAAAATTGGCATGGGGTGGGGGCTGGAGAGATGGAACGGTGGTTAAGAACATTTACTCCTTTTGCTGAGGACATGGCTTCAGGACCCAGGACCCACTTGACCACTCACACTATCTATTGCTGCAGTTCCAGAGGGATCAACGCCCTCTTGTGGCCTCCTTGGGTTCCTGCATGCATGTGAGGCACATAAACTCAGACAGGCAAATATACATACGTATAAAATAAATAAATAGCTGGAAGGAGGGGAGGCTGCCAGCAACCAGGTCTGGGCTGCATCAAACTGAGGAGAACAAAAAGGGAAAAGATGTTTCCCTCCTCCTCAGAAGGGCAGAATAAACACTTGTGGATTGTGCATGTGCTGGGGAAAGGAAGATGCCGGCAGTCACTCCAAGAGCAGGTGTTCCGTGGTGACAAATACCAGCATATGGAAGCCAACACCGACTTCCTAAACAACCTCCCAGCCTCTCTCATCTGCAACACCTCTGAGCATCAAGAAAAGGTTCCAACTTCAGGTCTGCCAGCCTCGGGCCACTGCATGTTGGTTTTCCGGCCTAACAGAGGTTTCTAGAAATGCGGGAGGACAAACAAGCTTATGTGGATAAAAGTCCTTGAGAATTTTCCCGTAACTGGAAGATTTTCTAAGTTGGAGTTAGCTTGTCGTTATCTACGGTTCTCAGAATGGTGAGTTACTTGGCCATGCAGAGGGCATTCCTGAATAATTTACTGCAATGTTTTCATAGGTAGTTCCTGCAAATTTGACTTTATTAAAAAAACGGCATATGCTTAACTTCTCCAGGAAAACACACACACACAACTTCTCCATACTGAGTCAGTGTAGCTTGCTCAGTCAGTCGGCCCTTGCTGTCCTTCCAAAACCCTTCACCTCAAGTGCAGGAAGAAACTGTGCAGAGAAGAGGCCTCTGGAGTCAGGCTAGCCTGGACCTCCATCGCTGGCCTGCCTAAGCACTGAGGACCTCAGACTATCCATCCAGCTGGACCCTTGATTGAAAATGAACTTTCTCTAATCCATGCCCTGACCAGGCCCTACCCTGTAGCCCAGTTGGTAACGGACTGGCCTAGCATGCCAGAAGGCCTGGGTACCATCCCCAGTGTCATATAGACCAAGCGTGCTGCCATCTGCCCATAACGCCAGCTTTCAGGAAGTGGAGGCAGAAAGATGAGAAGAGGCAGAAGATCAAGGTCATCCTCAGTTACATAGGGAGTTGAAGGTCAGCCTGGTATAAAAGGAAGCAGCTAATGTTTTGAGAGTCTGATGGCCCCCAATATTTAGGGTGCCCGGATGTGTCAGAACCGGCTGGATGGCATTAAATGTCTGTTGGTGCTCCCATTACACACCTAACATGCCAGAGTCTCTCTGCCTGTAAGCCCAGCAGATAGCCTTTCAAACAAGCCTCCATGGATTGTAGGTACAGCATGCCTGGAGGGCTCCTGAATTGTTAAGGAGGGAGCCTCATGTTCCTCTGCAATTCAGGACCCAAAGCTCTGAGTTTGGCAGCTGACAGCCACAGCCTAACCCAGAGCTTCTCAACCTGTGGGTCATGACCCCTTTGGGGTTGAATGACCCCCTTCACAGGGGTTGCCTGAGGCTGTAGGAAAACACAGATGCTTGTGTTATGACCCATAACAGCAGCAAAATGAAAGTTGTGAAATAGCAACCAAAGTGGTTTTATGGTTTGGGGGGGGGGGGTTTAGTTCCTATCTGCCTCTGTTTCCCTCCCTTCTCACCTAAAACACACACACACACACACACACACACACACACACACACACACAGCCATCCACAGGGCCTGCTATCAAAAGTCCAGTTCAAAATCCAGAGACCAAAATCCAAGGTGGCTGAAGTCCCCTATAGAGGATCAGCATCTTTAGTCGATGCCGGAGGTGACAGCCAGTGTGACCTTGGGCAGAGGTGAAAGGTTCAGGACATTTGCTCCCCCAACTCCGCGACATGCCAAGCCACATCCCTATGATGTTTTGTTCCTCGCATTATTTATTTTCTTTCCTACTGAAGCTACATAATGTTAAGTTTTACTGTCCACAATGGAGTACTTTTTAAAATAGTAATATTCCAAAAGTACGTATTCCAATGTTTACTTATCCAACGACATCCAAAAGAGTACCAAGACAAGTTTGTTCGTTTGTTTGTTAGTTTGTTTGTTTTTTTTTCCCTTGCTGTATCTTTGAAGAATCTCATTAAGGACTGGGTTGAGGAACAGAATCCTTACATGCAGCTAACTGGCCATCTGACACACAAATACTTATTTTTGAAATTTATGTTTTAACTCTTCATACAAGTATGTGTTGCATGCTGAGTGTATCCCCCTCACATTTCCACATATCCCTCCCATGCCCTGATTTCTTCCTGAAGGCCGTCCTCCCTCCCCCCCCTGCCAGACCCTCCCCCCCCAAACCCAACCCCACCCCACTTTACCCCCTTACATCATCTAGTCCTGCTGTCATTCACTGGCCGGTAAGCTTTATAAAGCAGCTTTATAGACCGCCTGCCGCTGAGGCCCAAGCACTTGGCTAAGGAGTCAGCAGGTTCTCTGGCCCTGGTCATTGGAAAGGGCTCACTGATGCCTCCAGCACGGCTAGAGACTGGGATACCAGCCATGCGAACCGTGTCGATATGCCCATCCCCCAAAGGAGAGTGAATCCTACATCCAAGCCAGAAAAGGGTTCCCTCCCCCAGCCCCAACCCAAACTGTCACCACACAGCATCCAGACCACCATTGTTAACTACAGCCCTTTTCCTTCAGTTCCTGCCTAAGTTCCATTGTTGATGTCTGCCTGTGTTTCCTAGGACAGGGTAGATGTGTCTTTGGGCACGCTGGTCTGTCTACCAGTGCTTACTACAACGACTCGTAAGAGGACTGCCTAGAGCTTAAAATATTAAGACTGCAACAATATCCCCCAAACAGAAGCCTAGCCCCGCCTCTGCAGCCAGCTGTGTGACCAGAGACAAACTGCTCAGTCTTGTGGGACCTCAGTTTTCCCACCTTTCTGATGATATGAACTAGACACATGGCTCCCAGCCTAACTACAGGAGTCGAACCCTTTTGAAGCTTTTGCGAATTCTTAATAATGAAGTCCCGGCAAGACCGACGAGCTTCTTCTGGTCTCCCGGGTGAGTGAGTACAGAGTGCCTGCAGTGTCTAAAAACATCTCCAGGTGATTGTGATGCAGCCGGGCTGGGCAGGCTGCCCTGGGTGATCCAGCCCTGCTACTCAATTAATTCCACCATTTATCATGGAGGAGATGAGAGTTAAGGAAGCCAAAGCTAGTGCTGTGCTTTGGACTCCAGGGAAGAGAGGCCAAGGGCAGAAAGGCCCGGAGTGCCGCCTGGGATTCAATTTAACTTACGAATTTCCTGAATAGAAAAGAGAAAGATGTCCTGAATAGAAAATCAGATAACTATTGGGCCAAAAGCCCAGGCTGGAGGTTTCTGGGTAGAAATATACTTCTGGAGGATACTAGATCGCTCCCCGATACAATCCACAGGAGTCTACTTCCCTCCGCCACCGGGAGGCTGATGCCGCCTCCTGCGCCTTCCCTGGGAAATACAACTACATCATGTGTCAGTTCAGCTTCCTGCCAGAAGAGGGCGCAGCCGAGCAATGGCTCTGTTCTGTCCACCCAGTTTAGCTTCTCCATGGCCTCTCACCACCTGTAGAGAATTTCTTTCTCAGTAATATGCAGAGTGTCTTAAATTGGTTGGCCTCGTGGATTTGATGGGATTTGATGGTGCTAACTCTGGTCCCCCTCAATCATTTTAACATTCCCATTATTGCGAAGTTCTGTAGCCACCTACCCAGACAATCTGTAGCCATCAATCCCCAGCTCTTTTGTTTCATCCGTGGACCAGTATCATCAACACACCAACACATCAGCGGGGCGTTGTGGCGCCCGCCTTTAATCCAGGCACTCGGGAGGCAGGGGCAGGTGGATCACTGTGAGTTCGAGGCCAACCTGGTCTACAAAGTAAATCCAGGACAGCCAAGGCTACACAGGGAAACCCTGTCTTGGAAAACAAAAACAAAAACGAACAAAACAAACAAACAAACAAACACACCAACACATCAGCAACCCTCTCTTGTCAGAAAGGCAGAATTTCTGCCTTGCCCAAGATGATGAGAGCCTGCCTTTTGCTAAGGAGTCTTCTAGAACATAAAGGACTAAAGAAATGCTGTTACGAATGCTGCAACACCCCCCTCCACACACTCACCTATACATATCCATACACGAAATCTATTTGCCATGAATGCTCAGCCAGAGAGCCCTCTGCTCATCCTAAGTAAGAACTTCCCGTGGGGCTCCATTGCATTTCCTGTTTGAGCACTTGGTTCGTTTCTGGTGTGAGTGGGAAGAAGCCCATGTGACGATACAGGCATCTAAGAACCAAAGATGGTGCTGGAGGATAGGGGCGGAGGCAACCACTGCCTCTGAGGTGGTAGACTCATGGCTGCCTAACTAAGACAAGCATCTCTGGCATCCTCCTAGTCTTTTTTTCTCTATTTATTTATTTGTTTGTTTGTTTAATTACTTTACAACCTGATCCAGCCCCCTCCCTACTCTCCTCCCAGTCCCACCCTTAATTGTCCCCCCTCCCTCCTCCTGTTCTTCTCAGAGAAGGGGAGCCCCCCCCCCCATGGTTACCAACCCACCCTGGCTCATGGTGCATGCAGCATGGCTAAGTGCATCATCCTCTTTCACTGAGACCAGACAAGGCAGCCCAACTAGGGGAATAGAAGTCAAAGGCAGGTAGCAGAGTCAGAGACAGTCCCTACTCTCATTATTAGGGGACCCACATGATGGCCAAACTGTATATCCGCTACACATGTGTAGGGGGCCTAGGTCCAGCCTATGCATGCTCCCTGGTAGGTGGTTCAGTCTCTGTGAGGCCCCATTGTCCCAGGCTGGGCCACTCTGTAGGTCTTCTTGACCCCTGTGAGTCCCTCAATTCTCCCTCCCATTCCTTCACAAAACTCCATGAGCTCAGCCTACTGTTTGCCTGTGGGCCTCTGCATCCATTTTCATCAGCTACTGGGTGAAGGCTCTCAGTAGACAACCATGCTAGGCTCCCGTCTGCAAGCATAGCAGAGTAGCATTAATAATGTCAGGGCTTGGCTCCCTCCCGTGGGGGTGTGTCTCAAGTTGGGCCAGTCATTGGTCTGTCATTCCCTCAATCTCCGCTCCATCTTTATCTTTATACTTCCTGTAGGCAAGACAAATTTGGGGTCAAAGGCTTTATGAGGGAGTTGGTGTCCCCCCCACCACCTCTATTGGAGAATTTCCCCTGGCTACGGGAGGTGGTGACTTCAGGCTCCATGTCCCTAGCTGCTAGGAGTCTCAGCTAAGATCACCCCTAGAGACCCCTGGAAGCCTCCCCTGTCTCAGAGATCCTCCCCCCACCTATTTCTGTTTTCCCTCCCTGTCCCCTCTTTCCACACCTGATCCCCATCCCCGTTAACCTCCCTACCCTTTCTCCCGTCCAGCTCCCTCCCTCCACCATCAACTTCAGATGTCGATTTTATTTCCCCTTCTAAGTGAGACTCAAGCATCCTCCCCGTGGGCCCTCCTTATTACTTAGCGTCTTTGAATCTGCGGATTGTAGCATGGCTCTTCTATACTTTATGGCTAATATCCACTTGTAAGTGAGTACATACCCTGCATGTCTTTCTAGGCCTGGGTTTTCTCACTTGGGATGACATCTTCCAGTTCCATCCATCGGCCTGCAAATTGCAGGATGCCTTTGACTTTGATAGCTGAGTAGTATTCCACTGCATGAATGCACTACATTTTCTTTATCCAGTCTTCCACTGAGGGACATCTAGGTTGTTTCCCGTTTCTGGTTGTTATGAATAAAGCTGCCACGAACATAGTTGAGCAAATGTCCTTGTGGTATGGTGGAGCAGCTCCTGGGTACGTGGCCAGGAGGGGTATGGCTGGGTCTTAAGGTAGAACTATTCCCAATTTTCTCAGAAAGCTCCAGATTGATTTCCACAGTGGTTGTACAAGTTTGTACTCCTCCCAGCAATGGAGCAGTGTCCCCTTTGTCCACATCCTCACCAGCATGTGCGATCACTTGAGTTTTTGATCTTAGTCATTTTGACAGGTATAAGATGGAATCTCAGAGTTGCTTTGATTGTCATTTTCCTGATGCCTAAGGACCTTGGACATATCTTTAAGAGCTTCTCAGCCGTTAGATATTCCTCTGTTGAGAGTTCTCTGTTTAGCTTAATTTATTTACCAACCCTACATCAGACAGAGGGCCAATATCCAAAATAGATAAAGAAACTCAAGAAAATTAAACACCAACAAACCAAATAGCCCAATTTTAAAAATGGGGTACAGAGCTAAACAGAGAATCCTCCTAGTCTCTCTAATGATATGTGACACCTGCTCTACTCCTTTCTTTCCTGGGACTCACCCTGAGAACCTCATGATCCTCTCTGGTGTCTTCTCCCAAAAACTGACCGCCTCGTCTTATACCTCATCGAGCCCTGGCTGCTCATCACTTCGCCTGGCCTCAAATCTATTCCCGCGTTCCCCGTGTTCCCTGCCTATTCTTATGTGTAACTGGCAGTTGCTACTTGGTGGGTTCTTTTCCCTTTCACCCTTCTCCACCCCTCTTTTTCTACACTTTCAACCCCCTAACAGCAGATAGGAGAGAGAAAAAGGATGGAGGGGGAAGGGGGTGAGGTTATCATTAGACACTTCCTGCTGATTAGGGGCCCCAGGTTCCTTAGGGCAAATTTGATCTTTGCCATCAAGATATCTAATTTCTTCTTCTCCTCGTTTCTTTGTGTACAACTACTTAACAAACTGCAACCAACAACATCCAACCACCAGCCAGTCACCCACCTACCAGAGCATTTATATGTCCTCTGGGGGAAAAAAAAAAACAGAATTCCAAACATCACACACTTGCGGAAACTATCTGCAGCTGGCAAAACCACACCCCTGCCAGAGCACAAGGCAAGGTCATAGTCAGCGTCTATGAAGCAGCCCCCATATCTCCACGCCTGGGATTAAAGTGAAACCATAATCCAATAATGTTTCTGTGTGTTTTAAAAGGAAACAAAATGATAAATTTCTCACTATACTTATGTACATCTCCAGCAAGATTTCAACATCCACCATCCATCCGTTCAACCACCCGCTCACCATCCTCAGCTTAACAAATAGTTACCATGTGTCTGCATGCTGTGAGGATTCATACATGCTTCACACTCAGAGGCCGGTACAGCAGGCCAGTGGTGTGGGACCTGACTTTTATAAAATCTTGTGATAAGTCCAGAAGAGGAAAGGCCCAGAGAGCTGGGAGTCTAAAGGAAGGGTCAACCCCAACTTAGGGGCTTAGGGACGACTGCCTAGAGCTGTGGGGGGTGTGTGTGTGTGTGTACTGTTTAACCTCATCTTCAAGGATAGATGTTCATGTGTGTGTGTGTGTGTGTGTGTGTGTGTGTGTGTGTGTGTGTGTTTAGGAGACAGAGAGAGAGGAGAGATCTGTGTGTGTATTGCAGCCCCCTGTGCCCAGAGGCCAGAGGAGACTATCAAGCATCCTGCTCTACCACTCTCTGTCTTATTCCCCTGAGACAGGGTCTCTCAAATGAGTAGGAAGGCACCTTAGGCATCAAGAACAGACAAGGCAGGGCATGGGGGTAAGAGCCAGAGCCATCGATCTGAGTCTTAGATAAGAAAGCCTGGGTCAGAAAACGGAGAGAGAAGTTGGGATGTAAAAAATCAGGTCCAGCTGAACTAACCAGAACCCACAGGCTAGGATAATGATTTGCACTTTACTCTCGGGAATTGTTTATTCTGCCAACTTTGGTATATGGTGAAGAAACAAGCATTTAGCTGGAGCTTTTCTGGTGTCTTGTATCAAGTGAGCAGAGGTCATAAAAGAGCGACTCTCCAAGCTCTGTTCCCGTGGACCCCGCGTCCTTTGGCACAGACAGAAAGATGCTGTATCATAGAAGAGTGACAGGGGCCGGGGAGGTGGCTCTGATGGAAAGGGCATCTGCTGTGCAGGTGTTAGGATCTCAGAGCAAATGCCCAGAACCTGCATCAAAAACTGGGCGTGGTCACACACTGTCACCTACCCCAGCACTGTCTCAGGAAGAAGGTGGAAAAAGGAAGGTTAGTGTGGCTTCCTGAGCACCAGCCCAGCCCCCCATTCAGTGAGAGACCCTGCCTGGGGGTGGGGGGAGGCAGACAGTGGTGAAGCAGGACACTCAACATTCTCCTCTGGCCTCTGTGCACAGAGTGGTGAATATACACATGCACTTTTGTCACACACACACACACACACACACACACACACACACACACACACACACACGGCCAAGCCAGGAAAGCTTCCTGGAAGACGCAGGGTTTGGAATGCCTATTAGAACACAGCCATGGCATTTAAATGAAAACCAGAAGTGACTCTTGGGGAACCAGTAGGCCGGGAGTAGAGGAATAAAAAGTGACAACTGAAAGTTTCCAGCAGTTGCCAGTGAGAGATTTCTGGAGAATCTTTGCATACATAGTCATCAGAGACTAAACTCCACATGCCTGAGGCCAGGCATTAGACAGAAGGCGGCTGCCAGCGCCATGTATAACCACCCAGTTCTCACCATTGGGAGGTTGTTGAACCTAGGAGTGGAACTCCATTGGGTCCAACTGCCTCTGTTGCTTTGTATTCCTGCCCCACTGGGAGAGGCATATTGCTCCAGCCCCACCCCTCAGCAATGCATGCAACACAGCTCCAGTCAAGGCCTGACACGGGCAAGGCCAAAGGGCCAAAGCTTGTGCGAGGCCATGTGGCCAGTGCTGATGGAGCTCCCACGCCTGATCAGGGGCTGGCATGCCGTGGATCCATTCTCTTGCCTGCCTGACACCCACCCTGAGGTAGGAGGCTCAGTGAAGGCGTAGAGACGTGAGTAGAGACAAGAGCACCAGAGGGCCGATGACCTTTCTTCCTGTGTTGAGGCATAATTGATCATGTCTAGTTCTCATCGGGATCAATCAAAGACAGGACATCTTACCTCAGCCAGCTGACTGGGGTCTAAATAAGGGAACTGCATTTGCTTGACAAATGAGCCACAAATGCCTGAGACCATCTAACCCTGCACCAGACGCTCTTCCATAATGATAAATTCACTCTGGCATCAGGCTGTACTTCGAGGCGCATGTGTCCCCACAGACAGTCTCCTGGCGACTCGGAGCTCGTAGACACAGCTCAGGAAAACTCTGAGTATTGATCTCTGTCACATGACCATGCTGTATTCATGGTATTTAAAAAAAAAATCACACAATCCTGAAATGCTGAACTGGAAAAGCCTACAGAGACCATATTTGCTCATGGAGAAGCTGGAGCCCCACAGAGGGAAAGTTGCCTTGGTAACTGGCTTGGCTACAATACAGCCTGTAAGTTACATCAATTGAGACACAGCCTTAGGCCAACTCTGGGAAAGAAAGATGCTCCCCCCCCACACACACACATCCCTTCTCAAAATTTGGAGGTATGCTTGTCAGTCAGTAAGTACAAAGTGTGACCGGTGGGATAACACTCAGGCTGGAAAAAGGTGCCAAAGGCTGGAGAAGTGGACAGAGAGTGGTCCTGACAGAAGAGCATCAGCAGAGCCTGGCCCCTGGGCAGATGAAGGCAGACCAACAGGTAGGCAGGAAGGCCAAGCTAGTCAGAAGCTGAAGAGCAGAGTTACACAGGTCCTAAGACCTTTAGGGAGAGAAGGGAAGACAGAGGCGAGAGCACAGATCCTGGAGGTCTCCCCAAGGAAAGGAGCTTGGGTTTTACCGGGGAGAGGACATGGCCTGACCTGCATTATAAAAAGATGGAGAAGGTAGCTCATCAGGAAAAGACACTGGCTCCCAAGCCTGAGCATCAGAGTTCAGTCCCAGGATCCACATGGTACAAGAAAACTGACTGCTGCAAGTTGTCCCCTGACCTCCACATGGGTGCCATTGTGCCTGTGTGCACATGCACCCACACACAAACAGATGATTGTTTTTAAGAGGGTTATTTTGAAATATAGGGTTGGGGTAAGGCTATAGAAATAAGGGAGACAGGGGATGGGGAGCTATTGTGATAATGAGAGAGAGAGAGAGAGAGAGAGAGAGAGAGAGAGAGAGAGAGAGAGAGAAGGGGGCAGCCTCAACTTGTGGAGAAAAGAGACAACTGTGTTGGCTTGGGAGATGGAATCTGGAGGTCATTCACATTCAGTGGAGGAGAGGAAAGAGAATCCTGTGAAAAGATGTGTTTTCCTTCTAACTCCCAACGTGGAACAATTGATCAGACCTAAAATTTAAGGCCCCAAGTCTCTGTTTTTCTTCAAAGCATTCTCTGAATTTCCACACAGCTATCAGAAAGGCATTGCAATATACCCTCAGGTTAGTAAATTCCGTCTTGCTAGCCCCCATTAACCCCTACTTGGCGTGTCCTTAAGTTGGAGAGTTTGGGCTTGTTTCCAACCCTGCCTGTGTTAGGCAGTGGAGGCTAACTTCCATAATGACCAGCCCTTCAATCTGAGCGACAGCGCAATGGAGGTTTATCCATCCCCCCGCTGTAATAGGCAGTGTTCCATGAAGTCACTCAGCGACCCAGGAGCCTCCCATCTTGTGGCTCCGCTCTCCTCCAGGTTTTAGCTTTGTCGCCTTTCTGCTCTCAGATGGGAAAAGGGGCTCAGCCAGCCTTAGCCCCAGGAGTCCCACTGCACTTCCACCTTATCTCACAGGGGAGAGCCAGCCACGTCCTTCATGAGACTGAGGGGGGCCCTGGGAAAAGCATCTAACACAGGATGAAGATGAAAACTCCAGTACCGGGGCACTCACAGGCTCTGGGCCTTCCCTGGCTCATCTGAGCAATATGTTCACAAATCAGCACATAATAATTTCTTAATGAAGATGAAGAACTTGCCTTGATCCAAAGGCCCCAGATCAGCCAGGCACAGTGAGGCACGTCTGTAAGCCGGACACTTAGGAGGCGGAGTCAGGAAGATGGAGATTCAAAGCCATCCTCTGCCACATAGAGTGAGTTCAATGACAGCCTGGGCTATCTGAGGCCTTGCCTCAAAACACCCAACATAAAGGCTTGAGGAGACAGGTGTGTCTTGCCTCATAAGGTTGAGGACATGAGTTCCACGCCAGAACCTACATTAAAGAATTAAAAAATTAAAAAAATAATAATAATAAAATGAAATAAAATAACCTGGACAAAGTTGTGCTGATAACAGGGTTGGGAGCATGGGGTGGTGACACACACTTTGAATTCCAACACTGAGGAAGTGGAAATAGGTGGATCCTGGGACATCTGAGGTCAAGCTCTGGCCTGCAATTATGCACACACACACACACACACACACACACACACAGCATACACGCACACACTTACGCACGTGTGCGCGTGCACACACACAAAGACCTGAAACGAGGTGTGCCCCAGAGGTCACTGGGCACAGCCTCTACCACCATCCTGAGGAGAAAGCTTTGCTGTCCAGCTCCCGTCCCCCGATGCCGGGAGGAGCTTGCTCCTCTCCGTGTGTGTCTCCTAATAGATGGCTCTTCCCTCTGCAGCCACAGGAGACAGACGCTGCAAGGCAGTTGTCAAGAATTACCACAGCCTAGAGAAAGATAGGGAGAATGAGAGCGATTCATCAAGAAGATCCATACGCCGATTGGGCAACTCGTGATCTGAGCTGTTTAGCTACCCAGAGGGACAGCAGGATAAATTACGGCCAGAAGAATTAGCAATTACAAGCATGGCACCTTACACGGGGAAGGCCCGTTCCAGTCACCTGTCGCTGCGCTTGTAAAGTTTAGGGAGAAACGTCTGGGGGTGGCCGACTCTGCATTTATAGCTTGCTTTGAATCACAGGAGGATGGGTTCCTGGGAAAAAGAGTGAGACGGGTATTTATAAATGATTCCCTCTCCCCCCAACTCAGGTTAGTCTTTCAAAGCTATTTCTTTTCTCAAGTCCCGCATGGCTCTTAGCAGCCTGTGGCTCCTGGCACCAGCTTTTCAGTGACGTGGGTCCTGCTCTTTCTCCCTTCCTACTAACGTCACTGTCAAGCAGTTAATGGTTCCTAAACAAGCATGGCAGCCCACACATGTAGCTGCCGCTTGGACCCGGGGTTAAACCTGGGGGAAATTACAGATCCTTAAATAACTGCTCTTGACCAAAAAGAACTTGGGTGGAATTTTACAGGTTAGACTTGCTTACAGCAAAAAAAAAAAAAGTGTGTGTGTGTGTACATATATCAATATATACATCTATTAAACTTCTGACATACTAATAGGGAAATATGAGTTTCTCCTTGCATGGCATCTCATAAAAGCCCTCCAAGATGGAGGTTGATTTCCTGTGTCACATAAAGATAACTGATCCTCAAAGAGGGTCCACATCTTGCTCAAGGCCACTCAGCCTGGAAGTAGGAAGACTTTTTGAGCTTAGACTGTCTCCATCCAACCTATGCATCTTTCTGCTCTGGACATAACCTCCACCAGTTCCTACCTAGGGACTATCTGGAGGGCACCAGAGAAAATCAGGTTGGGTGGTAGTGATGGTGGTAGTGGCTTGAGACAGTCTCCTGTATGTATGGTTGACCTTTGAGCTCCTCAAAGACCAAGGATGCTTTTGAACTTCTCATTCTTCTGCATCTACCTCTCTAGTGCTAGGATTGTGGACATGCACTACTCGGCCCGGTTGTCTGAAATGCTTAGAATGGAACCCAGTGTCTCATGCATGCTAGGCAAGCACTCTACCAGCTGAGCTAGAGTCCACAGGTTTTACGTTTGTCTTTAAGCACGGGGCCATAATAATGTGATGGATGGCTGTGGGGCCTCGTCTCCAAATATGAGATCATCCCCTTCTAATAAGAAGCATGGCGGGGACTCAAAAAGAGGTCGGCAGGGGTTGAGATGGGGAGACAGCTGGCTCACTGTGCAGCAAAACCAGCGGCCTGAAGGTGTGGGGTCCATGTGGTCTTGAGCAAATCCCTTAGTGTCCGTGAACATCAGTCTTTTCATCTGTAAGATGATGGCATGTCTCCATCAAAAGAGATGCATTGAGCAGAGCATCCTGGGACAGGAATCGCCCAGTGAGTCTCTAATAAAAACCATCCTCTTCCCTAGGGCAGTAGCTGTCACCTAGTAGTTGAACAAGCAGGACCACTTGCTTGTGAGGCATATAAGTGAGTGGTTCATGACCTCAGCATCAGACTGTCCACCAGTAGTGGGATTCCAGGCAAGACTCTTCATGATCCTGCTGCCGTCTCCTCGCCTATGTGGCAGGGATACTAGTGGTCCTTCTCTCAGACTTAGTCTCTGAAGGCTGTCGATGGATGGGTATTAGTCATGGCCCCCACTGCCCCCCTCCCACAATGGTTATGGCACTGTCTCAGGGAACTGGGCAAAGGGCTGACATAGACGCGACTAATAACGCTTTGGAAGGCTAGCTCTCAGGAGTTGCTTATGGACTAACTGCTTGCAACTGCTCATCTGAGATGGCAGAGACTTTGCAGGAGAGGCCTTGCTTCAAAGACCATCTTATCAGAGCATCAGAAAGGGCACCTGAGCATGTTGTGGCTGAAGTCAGTGTTGTTAACGACCTTCCCACGTTCGCTCTAAAGCTTCCACCATTGAAAAGCCATGTTTTTGAGCATCCTCTCGGATGCACCCTGCACATGCATTAACTGTACATATGGGGACTCTGAAACTTGTAAAGGAGTCAGCCAGCGGCCATGGTCATCTGAATTCAGGACTAAGTTCCAAATGTAGCTCTTGGGCACCCAGAACAAGGGATGCCACAGCTTGCTTTCACAAGCTGTGATGTTACACATCTCCCACACAGACGCACGCTCGAAGGTTCCAGTTACATCTCCCTAGTTGCAGGCCCTGCTTTTTCCCACAAGGGGGAAGCACTGAGCAAGAGGCACAACAGCCTGCAGGTCCCAAGAGCTCAGGCAAGGTGAATTTCTCCCCACCCCACACACTCCACAAGAGTAAGGTGCTGTCCCTGAAGTAGAAGAGCATCTCTGAGCTCTTGCTCCAGGCCAGATGGTGTGGGGGATGTGTCAGCCTATGTGTTAACTTGTTTAATAGTACCTCTGGTCTCTACGCCCTAAGATCAGTGTAGCCAGCATATGAGTAAGGAAAGCAAGGCTCAGCGATGTTTTAAACACTCCCAAGGATCCCACAGAAAACAATAACCACAGCTACAATTAATTACAAATCTGTGCAGAGCCCTTGGCAACCGTGAGCTCAGTTACCATGCTATGTCTCATCAAATCCAAGACAATGATGACCGTAAGGGCATTGGCATTCTGTGTGTCAATTGGAAACAAAAGAGAAACTAGAAAGAACACAGTGCTAAGAATACAGAGTCACTGATGATAAGGCATTATAGGCATGTTTGGAGATAGAAGCATGCACATCCTAACTGATGGAATAGAGAACCCTCACTGCAATGAGGTCAGCCTGAGGCTGTGCCCGATCTTCTTACGACCCCTCTCCCCGAGCTGACAAGCACCTGCTATGCACCCTGTGAGCTAACACTCCCACGGGTCACTCCCTTTGGTCCCCACAGCAAACCTCAGGGTTGGGATCTGTGCCTACCTATACAGTGACAGAGCTGAGAACGAGAATCCAGACCTGCCGAATCCTGAAGTCCCATGGGCGTCACAGCATCACGTGTGGTACCACCGCCTTCTCTTGCCTCTCTGCTCCCAAGACAGTCTCTCCCAGAGAGTCATGAGGTGTTCTCTGTGGACATGACTTTGCAGAAGGTGAGAGAGTTCATGCCATTGCAGGACCCAACCAGGAGGATGAGGCAGCCTGTGTCCACCTGGCTGTGTCCTCCTGCCACCTGGCTCTCTTTCGGTGGGAGGTACAGTCTGTCCACTCTCTATAGCCATATTTCCCAGGCCTGCCTAGAAGCAGAGCCATGGACTGTGAACAAAGATCCAAACTCACCCTGGGACTCAGAATTTGTTACTTGTTCTCATGCTGTGACAAAAACGCCTGGCAGAAAGCAACTCAAGGGAGGAAGGATTAATTTTGGCTCACGGTTTACAGGGATCCAGTCCATCATAACTGGAAAGAAATGGAAGCGAGGGGCGGGTGGAGGGCAGGGGGCGGGGGTGAGGCAGCCCCCTCACATTGCACCCAGAGACAGGAAGCAGGGGTGAATGCTGAGAGCCCACTTAGCTTTCTCCCTCTTCCCTCTCTGTCCATTCCCTACCCATCAGCTGCTACCCATATTCTGGGTTGGCCTCCCCAATTGAACCTGTCTGGAAACATAACTACAGACATACCCAGAGGTGTGTCTCCTAAGTGATTCCAAATCCAGTCCAGTTGACAGCGGAGATTGGCTGTCAGACTCTAAGCCCAGGGAAGGAACCTCAGACCCCAGAAAGAATTCCTGCCCTGGGGTTGTAGAGTCCAAAGTAGGATGTGATGACCCAGGCCTTTAACTCAGAAATAGATGTCAAGGCCATGCCTTCACCACTTGTGAGATCTACTTTTAGCTGGAAAGAAAGGACTTTTAAGGTGGTAAAGTAATGTGTCATGATCTCTTGACTCAGTTTCCCCTTCTGTGAAATGAGAGTAGCAGACATGGTGAGTGGGACACATGCATTAGGATAGATATGGATGATCTAGAATTTTAGCCCCTGGCTACAAATTAGTCTTGAAAGATGAATTCAAGCAAGAGCTCAATGACCAAGCCCAGTCACTCAGAAAGTGACTTAAGACACTCACTTAAACAAAAGATGCCTATTTTCTCGTGGCTCTGGAGACTACAAGGCTAAGATGCTAGGGCTGGTTTTTTGACAAGACCTTCTTCAAGGCTTGTGTCCCGTGTTCTCAGAAGCCTTTTCTCTGTGTGCACAGGCTCAGAGAGGTCAAGTGTCTCTCCTTCCCTATGACTTCACTTAACACTAACTTATTAACCTAAAAGCTTTCTTTTCTCACGCAGTCGTTCTGGGGGAAGAGCCTCAACATAGCATAGGGAGTGGGCACACCACCCACGGTGGACTCCGTTGGCATTGAACTCCAGAGGCAGGTGGCGTGTTGATCTTGTCACAGCAGGTCTCCCTAAGGGCCAAAGAGTCGAGGTTACATCTATGGAAGACAGTATCTGCTCAAAGTATTTCACAGATGGCTATTGACAGCCTTTAGAATTAGCACAAGTTGGGGACTAGAGAGATGGCTCAGCAGTTAAGAGCATTTGCTACCCTCACAGAGGACTTACATGCAGTTCTCAGCACCCATATAAGATCTGTAACTCCCATGCCAGGGGATCTAACCCCCTTTTCTGGACTCCAAGATAACCCAAATGCACATGGTGTATATACATACATTCAAGCACACAATACACATACACATTAAAAGGATTAATGTTTTCTTTAATAGCACCACCCAAGACCACCAACTCACCCACACAAATCAGCATGGTTTAGTGAAGAGGATTTCTAAGGTTGTGAAGTAGCTCTGACGTGGGACAGAAGCTTAGGAAAGCAGAGGAGATGGCTCAGTCGGTAACGTGTCTGCCACACAAGTACAACAACCCAAGTTTGGATCCCCAGGATGTATGCAAAAGCCTAGCATGGTTGCATGTGTCTGTAACTCTGGGATGGTGTGGTCAAGTGGAGACAGGGGGATCCCTGGAGCTTGCTAGCCTATATCTACCAGCTCTAGGTTTGATGGTATATCCTATCTCCAAAAAATAATGTGGACAACTGTAGAAGACACCAGACATCAATTTCCAGCTTGCATGCGCACACACATACATACATGTACCATGTACATGCTTACAGAAACATATGCATACAAAACACATACATGCAGAGAGAGGGGAAGGGAGAGAGGAGAGAGAGAGAGAGGAGAGAGAGAGAGAGAGAGAGAGAGAGAGAGAGAGAGAGAGAGAGAGAGAGAGAGAGAGAGAGATGAGTGCCAGGACTACCATATTGCTAGAGATGGAGACAGGAGCCCTCTATTTGGACCAACAGAGAGTGATAGCTCATTCATGTAAACCCTCATGAGCTCCTGTGAAAATTAATTATTTGAGGATTTGTGGGACACAGTGTGGTGCCATCAACATCAAAACCAGGAGCCAGCCTAGACACAAAGCAGGGCCCCAGCTGATGCTGGGCTGAGCTACAAGGCAAGGATCCAAGAGATCACCAGCCCCTCCCTGAGCCAAGTGCCAAGAGTATGAACCTCCGATTTCATAGCTCACCCTCATAGAATCCCATCAAAGACACTCATGCTTTATGCCACCAACCCCCCACCCCCGCCACGAGAAGCTCCAGTTGGGCAGCAAATGATAAATGGTAAGTCCCATGGCAACGTCTAGGTGTGAATGGGCCTCTGATGCAGCCATCTGGGCTCTAGGGATGCTGCAGATCTAGATCCCAGTATGTCACAAACCCAGAGAGGAAAGCCTTCCAGGCTTCCACACATGGGCCTCGGGGTTGTTCTTGTCATGTGGGGGCCCTGCCACTGTACTATGTCCCAAGGGAGATGATGCCTCTGCTAAACCTCTGCTGACAAGAGTGCCAGATGCCAGACCCCTGGCTGGAAAATTAGCGTGGTTGTTAGCTGCACGTGCAGGAACAATGACACCCTGGTTGGTACCCATGCTGGGGCTCACGCTTCCCCTCCTATTTTCTCCCACATCCAAAAAGTGAATAGAACTGAAACCAAACCTATACCAAAAGCACAGAGCTGTGCTTCCTGTGAGGAAATCCACGGAGGGTATGTACCAACCTGGATCCAACTCTAAGTTCAAGTGCTGTACAGTAGCGGCACGCGCCTGTAATCTCAGCAGGAGAAACACTTAGAAGGCTGAGTCAGGAGGATTAAGTAGTCTGAGGTAAGCCTGAACTGTGATACAGCAAAAACCATAGTTAACTTTTGTTTTTGTTCTTAAAAGGGGAAAATAATAATAATAAAAGATTCTCCCATTTAAAAAAAAAAAAGGCTGTGAGTGGAATTGGATCCAGGCCCCATCAACACTTCTGACTCCGCCTCCAGCACCTCCTCCCCCATGCCTACCACAGTGTCCCCAGTGCCATGTAAATGTAATGTATTTTAAGGAGACCGAGTGGGAAGATGGGAATTAGAGATGGATGGCTAGCCAAGGAACTGGTGAAGCCAGATGGGAATGCAGTGGGGGAGGGAACAGACTGCTCAGGACCGCCCCAGCCTACTCCCTGGAGGCGCCATTCATGTCTCAAGCCACATGAATGGAATAAGAGGTTGCTGCTGTGCTATGTAGTTCATGCGAGGCCACATCCCAGCAGCAGCAGCTCTGAGAGGTCCAGGTTCACGTACAAAGGCTGCTCCCTCAGGCCCCTTCCGGTTTGTTCATTTCAGGATGCTGAAAGAAGGCGGAAGCTGGACACAGGAATTTTCTGAGAACAATTTGGAACCCAAATGAGCACTTCAGACCTTACAGGGAGGGAGGGGGTGGGAGCCAGAGAGAAAGACTCCCAAGACTACACCACCAACACTAACTGGTCAGATGTGGGGCCACCTGGGTAGGACAAAGCCACACTTAAAGCAAGAACCTGTCCTCAGACCAGAGGGCCTAAAAATGTCTGAGCTCTGAGAGCTGAAGTGCTTGGCCCACACCAGCTTGCAAGTAGGTGGCCAAGCCAGGCCAGCGTGAGTTGGTTGCAGCCAAGCCCCTCGCTCCAGTTAGCTCACCTCCCCACCTTCATCCCTGGAGCACATCTCTCTGCCCTATGCCAAGCAGCAAATCACACAGCAAGGGAACTGCTGGGGACTCCTGGCAGCATCTGCAGCAGTTACCCAGATGTGATGATAATGTCACATCATTGTCACAGACACTCAGAAGACTCCTCTGCCGAGAAAGCTGTGACACTGGGAAGAGGACAGAGGGGTTGACTCTGCAGGGTCATACCTACTATGACGTGTGTGTCTTGCAGGAGGATTTTCAAACACCTCAGCTAGTGCCATGTCAGGCCTGTTCCCTAGACACCAAGTACTGGCCACATCCTGTCACTCATATGCCAGTCTTGATGCATGACCAGAGGCCAGGCCTCTTTATATGCTGTGCTTTAAAAAACAAAAACGATGGGCTGGAGAGATGGCTCAGTGGTTAAGAGCACTGACTGCTCTTCCAAAGGACCCTGTCTTTTTTCCATGCCGTTTCCTCTAACCAAAACACCCTCCCCACACCTGGTCATCCTGCGTCCTTTCTAGACTCAGCTCCAACCACTACCTCATGAAGTCTCTCCTATGCCTCCCTCCAGAGCTGGTTTGTTCCTGTCCTCTCTGGTCTCTGCACTGCTGTACTTTATTGCTCCTCTCCAGTACCTGCTTTGTTAGGCCATGTCTATTCTTTCTAGATTCTTAGTCCATGGGCAAAAGGACCATGCTACTCATCGTCAGATCTTCAGTTCTCAGCAGTGTTCCTAAAGCAGGTTGGGTATGGTTCCCTGGACATGGGGAAGATGTGGTGAGTGGATGAATGAATGAATGAATGAATGAATGAATGAACGAACGAACAATGATGGATGGATGGATGGATGGATAGATGAATGCCTGATGGATATTGGAGGGATTGATGCTGGCTGGATAAATGGGCGGATGGACAGATGGAGTGATAGATGGATATTGGAGGGATTAGTGGTGGGTAGATAAATGGATGGATATTAAATGGGCTGATAGATGGATATTGGAGAAAACTGGAGAGATTGATGATGGGTGGGTAAATGAATAAATTGAAGGGATTGGTGGGTGGGTGGGTGGGTGGACGAATGGACGGATGGATACTGCAGAGGCTGATGGGTGGATGAACATACAGATAGATGAAAATAAAACTGCAGGGGCCGTCTCTGTAGCCATGACACCACATCTAGAAAGATTCTCATATGCCCCCGAGGCATATGTAGAGCTAGCGAGGCCCAAAGTGGAAGTTATGTTTGAGTGAGATGCGTTGCAATCTTTCAAAAACACAACAGCATTCTTCTTCTGCAGACGCAATTTACATTTTCTGTTCTTGTCACGTCCCCCTTTCCACTCGCAGACATTTTTGCAATGGATACAAGCTTATTATTTTATTATTTGTCACAAATCATGGATAATTCACTTTTTAAATTGATTTTTGTTGCCTGGTAAAGTGCTACATCAGCTGCTACTGCGACTGAGTCCCTTCCAGCAGGCACAACAAACAGCCCCAAGTAACTTCAAAGCAGGGACAGGATGTGGCTGACTTCTACCTGAGTAAAATCCCTTTGTGGTCCCATTGGTCCAAACACTAATTGGAGATACTGCTGCTCAAGAGAGCAAACTCAATCTGTTCTTGCAGGAGAGGTGAGCTCGCTCTGTGTTTCTCTGGTGCATGATAAACTTGGCTTGTTCTGTGAGAGTATTTTAGCAGTGTGTGGCTTGATGGCATTTGCATTTGAGGCCTCTCAGAATGGGACACTTCCCCTCAATTTCAATTTCA